>NC_086330.1:231057090-231366906 GCF_032445375.1 Bacillus rossius redtenbacheri
CAGAATCACTTGCGAAAGACAGCAATCTTATAAAAATTTAGCCCTGCATAGACGTACAACGACTACTTCTTATCTCCAAATGGCCTCCAAATGGCTCCAAAAGCTCCAACAGCCTCCAAATGCTTAACACAGTTCCAAATGGCTCCAAATGCTCCAAACGGCCTCCAAATGCTTGACAGCTCCAAATGTTTCCAGCAGCTCCAAATGCTCCAAATGCTTGACAGCTCCAAATGCTTCAAAAGGCTCCAAATGCTCCAAATGCTCCAAACGGCCTCCAAATGGCTCCAACAGCTCCAACAGCCTCCAAATGCTTGACAGCTCCAAATGTTTCCAGCAGCTCCAAATGCTCCAAATGGCTCCAACAGCCTCCAAATGCTTAACACAGCTCTAAATGGCTCCAAATGCTTCAAACGGCCTCCAAATGCTTGACAGCTCCAAATGTCTCCAGCAGCTCCAAATGCTCCAACAGCTCCAAAAAAAGGCTCCAAATGCTCCAACAGCCTCCAAATGCTTAACACAGCTCCAAATGGCTCCAAATGCTTGACAGCTCCAAATGCATAACACAGCTCCAAATGGCTCCAAATGCTCCAAACGGCCTCCAAATGCTTGACAGCTCCAAATGTCTCCAGCAGCTCCAAATGCTCCAACAGCTCCAAAAAAAGGCTCCAAATGCTCCAACAGCCTCCAAATGCTTAACACAGCTCTAAATGGCTCCAAATGCTCCAAACGGCCTCCAAATGCTTGACAGCTCCAAATGTCTCCAGCAGTTCCAAATGCTCCAACAGCTCCAAAAAAAGGCTCCAAATGCTCCAACAGCCTCCAAATGCTTAACACAGCTCCAAATGGCTCCAAATGATTGACAGCTCCAAATGCATAACACAGCTCCAAATGGCTCCAAATGCTCCAAACGGCCTCCAAATGCTTGACAGCTCCAAATGTCTCCAGCAGCTCCAAATGCTCCAACAGCTCCAAAAAAAGGCTCCAAATGCTCCAACAGCCTCCAAATGCTTAACACAGCTCTAAATGGCTCCAAATGCTCCAAACGGCCTCCAAATGCTTGACAGCTCCAAATGTCTCCAGCAGTTCCAAATGCTCCAACAGCTCCAAAAAAAGGCTCCAAATGCTCCAACAGCCTCCAAATGCTTAACACAGCTCCAAATGGCTCCAAATGATTGACAGCTCCAAATGCATAACACAGCTCCAAATGGCTCCAAATGCTCCAAACGGCCTCCAAATGCTTGACAGCTCCAAATGTCTCCAGCAGCTCCAAATGCTCCAACAGCTCCAAAAAAAAGGCTCCAATTGCTCCAACAGCCTCCAAATGCTTAACACAGCTCCAAATGGCTCCAAATGCTTGGCAGCTCCAAATGCTTCAAAAGGCTCCAAATGCTCCAAATGGCTCCAAATGCTCCAACAGCTCCAAAAAAAAGGCTCCAAATGCTCCAACAGCCTCCAAATGCTTAACACAGCTCCAAATGGCGCCAAATGCTTGGCAGCTCCAAATGCTTCAAAAGGCTCCAAATGCTCCAAATGGCTCCAACAGCTCCAAAAGACTCCAAAGGCTTCAAAAGGCTCCAATTGCTCCAAGAGCTCCATCTTCAATTGGTTCCAACTGATTCCTATTACTTTTATCGAACTTGGCATGATTACTAACATGTCTTTATCAGTATACATTTTGACTGGCAGTGGTAACGTTTTTTACACCTTTAAGTTATAAGTTTTATTTAGAAATCAGATTTCGATAAATGATAGCTTCCATCTGGAAAGAAAATATATTAATTTATCTTCAAGTTTATACACATACATTTAATTTAATCCATTATTGTATGTAGCCAGCTTCCCTCAGTTCTTTGAGTATGAAGGTTATTTCTTTAATGTTCGAATAGTTTCCTGCACAAAGCGATCCATGTAGTAGTCGTAGCCTGTTAACCAATATGTTAGGATCTTCCCATGAGGTATAATCAATCTCTTCTGCTGCCTTCATCATCCTTGCATGTTTATAATAAATATTATCTCTGGTGTCTATCGTTTTAACACCAACCACAAGGTCACTTTCGTCATCTTACCAGTGATTATCACAAGCTTGATCAGGATAATTTATTTTATTACGTCGTTTCCATCGTTTTGGTCTCAAACCACCATCACAGTCTTCGCTCTTGCATGCTTTTGGTGCTTCAGTACAGTACTCAATCATGTCAGCCTCAGATGTGTCACCACAATCTTCAATCATGCCAGCTTCTGATGTGTCACCACAGTCTTCAATCATGTCAGCACCACAAACTTGATCAGGATAATTTATTTTATTACGTCGTTTCCATCGTTTTGGTCTCAGACTGCCATCACAGTCTTCGATATTGCCTGCTTTAGGTGTTTCAGTACAGTACTCAATCATGTCAGCCTCAGGTGTGTCACCACAATCTTCAATCATGCCAGCCTCAGATGATTCATCAAAGTCTTCGACCTTGTAAGCTTCAGGTGGTTCTCCATCTTTCACATTTTCATGGAGACGACTAGATATTGGAGTAAATATATTTTCATTTCTAATGTGGTTACAACTTCCTTCGTTTGTTTTAAATTTTAAATTATTATCTTGATCTGGATCAGTAATTTTAGCATTAGCTTTTTCGCCTTCGTTCCTCTTTCGCGATGTTGTAGCCCAGTCTTCGTTATCTTTATTCATCTTAATTGTACAGGTCTTGTAATGTCTATCCAAGTAATATCTTCTACCAAAGGATTTCTGACACTGACTGCAATGAAATGGTTTTTGACAAGGACCCAAATTACACTCGCTTCTCTCATGTCGTTTAGCATTCTTTCTCAAGGTAAACACCTTGCTACAGTATCTACAGTGATGACGTTTTGATACAGCAACTAATCCCGAATCAGGATTCATATTTGTTACTGAGACTAATGCCAGACGCAAACTAAGAAATTTAAATTAGATATATTACTTAAATATAATTTTTTAATTATTTCATCAGCGAGAATTAATTTATCTCATTCAAAGGTACTTGTTGCAAGTAGTTCTGCTTTTCAACAACAGATGTCGCCACGATGACATGATTGAGTACTGTACTGAAACACCTAAAGCAGGCAAGATCGAAGACTGTGATGGCAGTCTGAGACCAAAACGATGGAAACGACGTAATAAAATAAATTATCCTGATCAAGTTTGTGGTGCTGACATGATTGAAGACTGTGGTGACACATCAGAAGCTGGCATGATTGAAGATTGTGGTGACACATCTGAGGCTGACATGATTGAGTACTGTACTGAAGCACCAAAAGCATGCAAGAGCGAAGACAGTGATGGTGGTTTGAGACCAAAACGATGGAAACGACGTAATAAAATAAATTATCCTGATCAAGCTTGTGATAATCACTGGCAAGATGACGAAAGTGACCTTGTGGTTGGTGTTAAAACGATAGACACCAGAGATAATATTTATTATAAACATGCAAGGATGATGAAGGCAGCAGAAGAGATTGATTATACCTCATGGGAAGATCCTAACATATTGGTTAACAGGCTACGACTACTACATGGATCGCTTTGTGCAGGAAACTATTCGAACATTAAAGAAATAACCTTCATACTCAAAGAACTGAGGGAAGCTGGCTACATACAATAATGGATTAAATTAAATGTATGTGTATAAACTTGAAGATAAATTAATATATTTTCTTTCCAGATGGAAGCTATCATTTATCGAAATCTGATTTCTAAATAAAACTTATAACTTAAAGGTGTAAAAAACGTTACCACTGCCAGTCAAAATGTATACTGATAAAGACATGTTAGTAATCATGCCAAGTTCGATAAAAGTAATAGGAATCAGTTGGAACCAATTGAAGATGGAGCTCTTGGAGCAATTGGAGCCTTTTGAAGCATTTGGAGCTGCCAAGCATTTGGCGCCATTTGGAGCTGTGTTAAGCATTTGGAGGCTGTTGGAGCATTTGGAGCCTTTTTTTTG
Organism: Bacillus rossius redtenbacheri; assembly: GCF_032445375.1. Taxonomy (NCBI): domain Eukaryota; kingdom Metazoa; phylum Arthropoda; class Insecta; order Phasmatodea; family Bacillidae; genus Bacillus; species Bacillus rossius. The sequence continues at coordinate 231,061,065 of NC_086330.1, forward strand.
GAGCTGTTGGAGCATTTAGAGCCATTTGGAGCATTTGGAGCCTTTTGAAGCATTTGGAGCTGCCAAGCATTTGGAGCCATTTGGAGCTGTGTTAAGCATTTGGAGCCTTTTTTGGAGCTGTTGGAGCATTTGGAGCTGCTGGAGACATTTGGAGCTGTCAAGCATTTGGAGGCCGTTTGGAGCATTTGGAGCCATTTGGAGCTGTGTTATGCATTTGGAGCTGTCAAGCATTTGGAGCCATTTGGAGCTGTGTTAAGCATTTGGAGGCTGTTGGAGCATTTGGAGCCTTTTTTTGGAGCTGTTGGAGCATTTGGAGCTGCTGGAGACATTTGGAGCTGTCAAGCATTTGGAGGCCGTTTGGAGCATTTGGAGCCATTTAGAGCTGTGTTAAGCATTTGGAGGCTGTTGGAGCCATTTGGAGCATTTGGAGCTGCTGGAGACATTTGGAGCTGTCAAGCATTTGGAGGCCGTTTGGAGCATTTGGAGGCCGTTTGGAGCATTTGGAGCCATTTGGAGCTGTGTTATGCATTTGGAGCTGTCAAGCATTTGGAGCCATTTGGAGCTGTGTTAAGCATTTGGAGGCTGTTGGAGCATTTGGAGCCTTTTTTTGGAGCTGTTGGAGCATTTGGAGCTGCTGGAGACATTTGGAGCTGACAAGCATTTGGAGGCCGTTTGGAGCATTTGGAGCCATTGAGAGCTGTGTTAAGCATTTGGAGGCTGTTGGAGCCATTTGGAGCATTTGGAGCTGCTGGAAACATTTGGAGCTGTCAAGCATTTGGAGGCTGTTGGAGCTGTTGGAGCCATTTGGAGGCCGTTTGGAGCATTTGGAGCATTTGGAGCCTTTTGAAGCATTTGGAGCTGTCAAGCATTTGGAGCATTTGAAGCTGCTGGAAACATTTGGAGCTGTCAAGCATTTGGAGGCCGTTTGGAGCATTTGGAGCCATTTGGAACTGTGTTAAGCATTTGGAGGCTGTTGGAGCTTTTGGAGCCATTTGGAGGCCATTTGGAGCTAAGAAGTAGTCGTTGTACATCTATGCAGGGCTAAATTTTTATAAGATTGCTGTCTTTCGCAAGTGATTCTGTAGTAGGATAGAAATTGTGTAATAAATATTATGTTTTTAAAAGACTTTTAGGTGTTTTATTCCTCGAACCTTACACTATTCTGGTATTTTAATTAAATTTATTTTAGCTTCGTCCAGGATCGTGTCAAGGACCTTAGTCGATCTAATCAATCAGTATATAGATTACAAATTTATTTAATGAGTTTTGAACTTTTTCCCGAATCTCTAGCATTACAATTACGAATTTCCAATATGGTGGTCTTGATGTCTGATAGGATGATGGTAGTAGATGATTTAAAGTCTCTTTAAGAATGTTGAACTTGGTTTATTGGAATTATTATTATTTTTTCTTCATAAAATTAAATGTTTTGCATCGATCGAGGATCGAACCAAGGACTGGAGCGGATCGAATCGATATGTAAGTTAATGAGTGATTAATTTAATGAATTTTGGATTTTTTCCCGCTTTTCTAGCTACATTATTACATGATTTTTAGATGGCGGGGGGCACCTCCGTAATAAATGATTACTGCACTGTAGCGGGTTAGAATAAAATAATCCAGATGGAAATGTACTCTATAATACAAGTACACACACAAGATGGCGTACTCCAGCAGGTGGTATCCTCTGGTAGCATGTACTGAACATAAAATGTCGGATCCATGATGGTCGACAAGGACAAAGTCAAATTTCAGGGACAAAGTCAAATTTCAAGGTCAAGGTCAAATTTCAAGGTCAAGGTCAAATTTCATGGTCAAGGTCAAATTTCAAGGTCAAGGTCAAAGTTCAAGGTCAATGTCAAAGTTCAAGGTCAATGTTCAATGTCAACAGTTGAGGGCAAAAGTTTAGTGACCAGATAATTATACTACATGGTATCGGCACACTCTAGCTGACGAAAACAAGATGGTGGTCTCCAGCGGATGAAGACAAGATGGCGGACATGATGTCATACCAGTTGATGATATATACCTTGGTACTGGTGGTGGTAGATCAGTCTAGGTAGCTTTCATGGAGGAAGGATCGACCGTTTACTCTCGCCTGGAATCGAACCAAGGACGTACATCGATATAATCAAACAGAATTCAAAAACGTTAATTTTTTGATGAATTTTGGAATTTTTTTCATTAAAATCGGATAATAAATAAAGATTTTCAAGATGGCGTCCAAATTTCAAGATGGCGTACATGACGTCATACTAGGTGACGATATATATGCTTTGAAAAAAGTGGTGGGAGTCAGTATGCCAGCAGTCACCATTGAGGAAGGATCGGTCGCCATTTTTATTTTTTTGCCCTCACCGGGTTCGAACCGAGGACTCCGAGCTCCATGTCGTAAAAGTATATTTTTTATAATTATTTTGTTAAAATTTTATTATTAAAATTTTTTTATAAATTTTAAAAATTTTTTTGTTGAAATCGGATAATAAATAAAAAAGTTAAAGATGGCGGCCGTAACGAAAATTGCAACGGTGACGTCATCATCCAATATGGCGGAAAACACAATGCCGGAATTTTCGAGAACACAATGACGTCATCCAAAATGGCGGATCCAAGATGGCCGCCGTGATCTACTTGTCCTGTTACGTTATGTCCCGTTACGATGTGTCCCGTTACGCTGTGTCCCGTTACGCTCGTCCAAGATGGCCGCCGTGACGTCACAATCCAATATGGCGGAGCCGGCTCTCGGCTCCACACCCAGAACCCAGATCTAGTAGCCCCATTTACATACTACTAACATATATTTTCCAAGGTAGTTTCACTATCATGAAGGGTTTTTTTTTGGGACAACAATACGTTTGATATGTCAAATGTTTACGGATTTATGTTTCTACGGGTGGGTCCGCAATCTTTATGTAACATTTCCGTTAGTGAACTTCCGTTCCATTTTCATGAAATTACTCCTACAAAATGCTGTATACTAAGAGCTAAGATGTTAAAAATTAAAAAAAAAATTATCTTGTTAGTAAATAATATATGAGTTCTATCTACATTTATTCTGTTAACTTGATTATAATTCTGTAAAATGGCAATATATATTATTTAAGGAGAAACTCTATTCCACTATTATAAATGAACCGCGCGAGAGTATTCAAATTGCATCAGAACAGTGTTGCCAGATCTCATCAGCCCTTTCTGACAATAATGTGCGGTCAGGGGCATTAGCATACTGATCAGGCGTATGAGGGTTGCGTGTTATATACCCCTGAAATCCTAAGAAATCCTAAAAAAAAATCTATAATTCTCACCAACAAAAGGACAGTAAATGAAAGCAAACTGCACGCAAAGTATCTCTCTCTCTCTCTTCCGTCCCACTCCACCATCCAACCCCCCCCCCCCCCCCCCCCCCCGGGCGGATGAAATTCTGTATCGCTCCTGTGTGTAGTGAAGCAAAAATAAAGTAAAAGAGACATCGCGTTATTTCGGACGCACAGACTGGGACACACAGGAAAAGCAGGGGTTGGAGCTCTCCCAAATATAGAGCTGGAGAAAGCCTTCCACATGATAAATTAGAATTCATTCCGTGGACCAGCTGCTAGAACACATAGGGTTACAGTAAACGCACATTCCACATTAATATTCGATGGGAGTCCTAAATTGCATATTGGTAGAGAAAATAATAATTCAAACTATTTTCGATTAAACAGGATGCTTGATAACTATCCAGTACAATTTTTAAAATATACATTGAGCAATTAATTAGAAAATATTTTGCTACGCTCTCAGGTCTCAGTTTTATGAAAACCGAATAACAAACAAAGGTTATGCAGATGACATAACTATTGTCATGCGAATTGAGGAGAAATAACATCACCTCATAGCATTATGTCAAAACATAACACAGCAAGGAATGACAAATGCAACCTCAAAAAAATGTACTAAACTTGAAGGTCAATCCTGATGCGGAATATCAAGCACATCCCTTTATGCAAACAGACGCTACCCGAACACTCGGAAAAAATACTAAATAAAGAGCAGTTACATAAAAACCCTGGGACTTCAATTTTCAGAAGGTATGCGGTAGCATATTGGAATTATCACTCAATAACCTATGTACTAATAAAATATTAATACATTAATATTATATGAATAACACTTCAAGGTTTTGGTACATACCACAGGTATTCCCATTTCCACGAGCAATAGTAGATCGTGGAAGACAATATTGTTACGAACGCGAAAGACCAGACCACCATGCCAGGTTCGTTGCTGGCTGGCAGACCTGCACAGCCACGTGTGGCCCACTGATGTAAGGCATGCCACGCTCGCCTGGCCAGACTACAGGAGTCATCGCTAACCCTCTCACCCCCTCCGCAACCAACGCATCGTCCTGATTCGGAGCCGTTATCCATCGCTGAGCGGCCTTGGGAATTCTGCGGGCCATAGCGTGAGCGAGCGACGCTATTCTCGACGCTTCGGTCTTCGGGTTGGCGTGGGATATTGTGACTCTCCCCAGCTACTCTCGTCAGTTCTAGAAGGGCGCCGCAGGCTACTTAAGCAGGGTCTCCGGCCTCCGCGATAGTTTCTGGGGACGACAGAGTCTCACGATGGCGAGTGCCTTGAGTGTCACGGGTGCGGCGAGAGTTTGGCGACAGAGTCGAGCGATGGATTTCCGCGGCCAGTTAAGCGAAGGTGTGCGGCGAGAGTTCAGCGACGAGTTGCGCGAGGAGTACGGCTCAGTGAGGAGTACGAAATGTGGAATAAAAGAATCAGCTTTTATTATTAGCAATAAAAATATTTTCAGCCAGCAGAGCATTGAATTAAAAAATATGTGGATCCCTTTGATAAAAAGAGAAACATCCCTGCAGCACAAAACAATAGCCAATATTCAACCTACCATAACCAATACGCTTTAACTCCATGGTGCACAGCCAATGGGGAGACAGCTCATCTGCCATTGGCTGAGCAAGATGTAGCCCTTTCTCTGATAAATATCCTAATTTTTCCAGCCTTTCTGTTTTGGTAAAACTATTGTGTTTGTTTCGTCTTTTCGTTTTGTCGTGTTTTTGTCTCGTTTCAACTTTTGTGCTGAATTATTTTGGGTTCAAAATATTTTTGTGCTGTCATCATTTGTGGGTTTTTTTATTGTTCTATTCTGTTTTGGAAAACTATTGTGTTTGTTTCGTCTTTTCGTTTTGTCGTGTTTTTGTTTCGTTTCAACCGCTGTGCTGAATTTTTTTGGATTCAATATTTCTGTGTCGTCGTCATTTGTGGTTTTTTTTTTTTCGTTCTCTTAGTACATTTTTCTTTGTTTTTATTTCTTTTGTTCACCATATTCCTGTTACGGAGTATTTTGTGGTGTTTGTATCCTTGTTGACAACAGCAATTTTTTCCTTAATTTTGTGTTTTTTGTCTTTTTGGGGGTTTTATTTGTTTATTTATTTAATTTTAAATTTTTAGTTTTTCTTCAACAGAAAAAGTTTTTAGCAATGGCGTATGTCCAAAAACTTACATCAAGTCATGCACTCCCATTGCACAAATCTTTCAAAGATAATATATATTTTTAAGTGCGATTTATTGGTAAGTAGGCATTAAGTATAATTATTTATTATTATTGTAAATATCAGTAATTAATAAAACTGTAATAAAAATTAATTGGGCTATCCCTTACGAACCCAGTTCTCCCCACAAATTTAATTGGTAAAATATGTAGAATGATTTGATGAAAATGATTAATTTTCAAGGTCAGCAGATATAGATTATCCTCTTAGTCGTAAAGAAGTATATGGCTGATAGAATACGAGCAGAAGGCACAATCCTTATTAAAAAACTCGTTTATACAGTACATATTAACAGCTTACCTGCGCTGTATGGTGAGGTGTTTAGCAAAGAGCAAGAGTATAAGACAGTAATGGAGAATCTGAGGAACACATATTTAGAATTACCAGACGAGTGAATATTTGCACCGGTATACTATACGACTTACATCAAAGTGCAACAAACACTTTACAAACAAAAACACACCAAAATTCCTACACTATAACGGGCATATATAAATATATATTTATCACAGAATTACTACACACATATTCGCGTGGCAGCCTTCACCTTTGTAAACGAGATGTGTCCCACCAAATTTCAAAGGAATAGAATCGCGCTGTTCCAGGATGAGCAGTGTGAAGTCTGTGGTTCTCGCATTACGGCTTTATGCTGAGTGTTACCCTCTCCTACGCCTACGCAGTAGACGTTATGTCTACAATCACTTGCAAGACTTTTAAGTGTACCACCGCGGGATGTGTGGCAGATAGCATGTGTTATCTTGACATAACGACGTTACTTTCCGTGACGATGAAGGCAGAAGAGTGGCTGAAGACTAAAGTGTTTGCCATGTGCTGAAGGTCCAGATCCATATTCAGTGCGTGATTTTATAGCACTCTAGAGAAATAACAGGTTCTAATTGATTAAAATTAGTTCATTACAGAGACGATATTGACATTACCGTCATTGGGTTTAAGTGTGTATGTTGGTTGAATCCGCTGTGTTTGTTCGCGTAAGATAATGTAAATGTAAACTTCCATCTCGAGAATATCTGCATTAGAGTTTCTTACGCTATGTTTCTATGCAAACATAAACAAATATTCATAAAAAACTCGTTTGATCATTTGTCTCCTACCTAGGAGAACTCAGCTCAATTCTCAGCGGTGTCAAACCCAAAACACTTGCAAGTGGGAAACGTGGTGAAAGTTGCTAGGGGCGGGTAAGGTTTCTCGAAGCACTGCTGTTTGCCCCTTTTATGTAAATCATCATTGAAACAATTTATCTATTTACCTACCAAACGTCTTTATGACCTTTATTCCCATTTATTGTCTTACTTATAGAATATTTTAACATGTTTCCTTACGTAACAACACAGCTACACATGTATACAGCATTCCAAATAAACAGAACATTTTGTATTTGACGTCTGACAATCATTTATATATATATAAATATATATACATTTATATATATAAACAGAACATTTTGTATTTGACGTCTGACAATCAATTATATATATAAAGAATGTTATTGTATACACATATCCCAAATTATATTTGTTTCAAATGATGCCGTATTGAGACAAGGTTTTTTGTTTTCATACTTTAACGCCTTCTTTAGGGAAAGAAAACTCTTGGAAAGATTTCAGATGCATTGACAGACGCTGTTATGCTGTGTTAGTTTACAAATAAGCACTGACGTACAGTTACTTTCTGCATGAGTTTTATATAAAAAAATTTTGAATGTCATAATGAAAGTAACTTTTTTTTTGGGCTACAATTTATCTCACGTCAGCATTAAGAATGCAGGATACAGGTGGTGGATGAAGCAGTAAGATGTAGCAGTTTCGGATTGCATCAGAAGGAAAAGCGGGATCTGAGAGGAACTGTGTTTGTTTACAATGTAACGTGTGTACCTGCGTACACAGGCAAAGAATAGTACCCCTGACTTTTCACTGCATACTACCCGCGCAACAGTGAGCTGGGCAGGCTTCCCCCGAATAGACGAGACAATTCTTCTTCCAGCTCCTCAGGGAAGCCAACGAGTATAAAAGGGCATGCACCAAGTCAACCGAGGAGCAGAACAACTGGGACTTCACCGAGGCAGCGAGGGCGCAATCTCCAATCGCCGTCCCCATCGAGCTCACGTCGTCTCCGCTGGGTGGCAGCTTCGGCCGCGCGCCATGCTGCCGCCTATTGTGCTGCTGCTCAACTACTTCACCCTCGCTGGCATCCTGGATCTACGACTGCTGTTTTGCTGTTCCTATGCAGATCGTCCCTGCTTCTCGCTGTTTTCGCTGTTTGTCTGTGTAGTGTGCCAGTCCTTTGGCTGTTTGCGATGTCACTTGCGCTTCGTCTTTTCGTTTTTGTTGGTTTTCTGCTTTGACTCCGATTTTTTGTCGCTGTCATTCTCCTCCTGCTGCTACTTCTACAGGCGAGTTAGTGTGTTCTGTATGTTACTATCTAGGTGTTGCTAATTTTCGCCTCACTTGTACAGTCCCTTGTTGCTTAGCGCCGTATGGTTTCTTTTCTTTTGCTGTGCATTGTGCTGCCTGTGCTTTTCTTATGTTGCGAGTTTGTATAACTTTTCTGTTCTGCTGTTCGCTGCTTTTGTTTCGTGCTCCTGTTTTTGCTGTCTGTTCTGCGCTGGGTCCTGTTGTGGTCTCTTGTTGTTTTTTGCTCTATTGTGTCTGTTGCTGATAGCGTTTCTGTCGCCTGCTGTCTGTAACACCTTTTGCTGTTCGCTATTTTCGGCTGTGTTTTGTGCTTCAACTATGGCTGATCGCCCATTACGGAAGCAACCGCATGCTGCTCATCCGGCCGAGTCCATCCCGGACTCTGCACCGTCCTTTTTGCTGCCCACAAGCAATCAATTTGCGGCACTTGCTGACGATGCTGCCAGTCAAGGCTCCGATGCTGGGTCTGTGAAGTCCGCCGCTGACTGCCGCGGGAGAGGACAGAGGCGTCTTCAGGTGCCCTCCACCTCTAGCCAGTTCGATGCGGCTGGCTGTGGCCGCGTCCCCACTCGCCCGATGTCGCTGCAGCCGCCATCGCGGTCTCAATCCAGCCGCACGTCGTGCAGCTCGCCTGAATTTTCCCTTGCAGCTTCCTCGTCGTCCCTGGATGAATCAGATGGTGCTGCCCTTTCCCAGGGGGCGAAGAGTGCTGCCCCTGGCCCGCATCACATCTCCGTGTCGCCATCTTCTGCAGTGGGGAACCTGACATTGCCGGCCTCGTCGCCCACTACTACACTGACAACGAGCACTTACACGACCACTGTCTGCTCCACGCGCATGTCTGCTGCTGCGTCTCTCTCTCAGCCGTCTAACAGGTCCTCTACTGTTTCCGATCAGTCTCCTTTCCTGTCGCTGATGCCTGTGTCGCTCTCGGTGACTGCTCCGCACCCTTCTGCCGAGTCGCACGGCCTCCCTGACCCGAGTCTTTCTTACCCAAGCCAGTCGGCCACCCCTTTCCTTCTGCCCTCGTCGCCACTAGAGGATTTTGTTTCTGCCTCGCCTTCTGGTCTTGCTGTTCCGGCTGCTGCGCCGCTTGGTGTTGTGCTGCCCCGACCTGAGGCATGTTCGACTACGATGTCTTCGCTGCCTGACCTCTCTTCTGCTGCGGTGCTCTCTCCATTGCCACTGCCACCTACGCAACAGGCTGGCACTGTTATGCCCCCCCCCCGCGCCATCTGCTTACCGCTACACCAACTCATTGGTCCAGCTGCCTAATCCTGACCACATGGATATGGCCGAAGGGCGGCTTGGCAAACGCCCAGGCCCGACAGCTTGGTGTGACGACTCCGACGACTGGACTGCCTCTCAACCCAAGCACCAACGTGCCAAGTCTTCCCGCGCAGCTCGGGCGTCTGCTCGTTCGTCTGCTAGGGCCCCTGGGGCCGGAAGCTGTGACATCACGCCGACGCGTTCCGAATCTCCTGCTTCTCGCCGACCGTTGGCCAGTCCTGCTGGCGCCCGTTCCACGTCTGCCCGTGCTCCCGACCCGCATGCAAGGGGTCATGCTGTCTATCCTTCTGCCCCTGTTGGCTCGCGCCCTTCTCCCTCTGGTACTCTTCCTGGACATTCTCCCGCCGTCCATGCGTCCGGTCCGTCCTCTTCTGACTTCCGTCGGGTCGCTCCATCTCAACAGCCGTGCGCACAGCCCGCGGTCGAACGCTTGGCGCGGTCGTGCCGGCCGCCTCTTATTGTCTGTCGTGGTGGCTTACCACCAACTGCCATTAAGGAAATGTCTGCCATGCGCACCGAGTTTGGAGCCGATTTCGTTGCTGCGCACTACAACGATTCCTCTACCTTCCAGATGGCCAACAAAGCCGACCATGTCAAGATGACGGACCTCCTCCGGCAGCGCGGCATTCCTTATCATACGTGGACTTGCCCCGAAGATAGGAATGCACGTGTGGTCATTCGGAAGCTACATATTGAGATGCCGACGGATGATATCTCAGACAGTCTCTGCGAGGCAGGCATTCGGCACTCCCGAGTTCTGCGCCTTGAGAAGTTGGGGTCGTATCGCGAACCATATCCGCTGTTCCTGTTCATCTTGGAAGGCACCGACCAACTTCAGGAAGTGCTGAAATTGTCCCACCTCGACCACGTGGCGGTGAAGATAGAGCTGTTTCGGGGTGGTGGCCGGCTGGTCCAATGTTACCGTTGCCAGTACTTGGGTCATACGTCCCACAACTGTAACGAGCCTGTTCAGTGTGTGCGTTGTGCAGGAGGCCACATGGCAAAGGAATGCCCTCGGCCTCTGACTGAGAAGCCCACCCTTTGTCTCTGTGGTGGTGACCACCCGGCCAATTATGCCGGCTGCCCCAAGCATCATGAATTGACTCAGCGAAAGGCCCGCCGTCAGCAGGCCCAGGCAGTACGGGCTCCTGCGCAGATTTCTGCTCCCGCTTGGCGTGACCCAACACGCTCCTTTGCTGCGGCCGCTGCTGGTCTAACCCGGTCTTCCGGACTCCGGGGTCCTGCAGCATCTGCCTCGACCGAAGACGTGCCGATTATGGAATCGCTATGGGAGCTCTTCGCCTTCTTCCGTCAGCTGGACCTTTGTGCATGGCTTGGTCGTCTCCGACATCTGCTGGCTTCTTTTCGAGCGACGCGCTCTCTGGCAGACAAATGCGACGTGGTCCTCATGGCCCTGTCCTCACTGTTCGATGGGTGCGGCGATGCTCCTCCATCGTCCGATGATGTTGCCACTCGCCATGCCTGACAACCTCCTGTTGTGGAATGCCCGTTCGCTGGCCTGTCGCCGCGAAGAATTCTCGCTTTTACTGGACACCTATCGCCCTCTGGTGGCTGGAGTCACCGAGACCTGGTTCACACCCCGGATCTCCTTCTCCCCGGCTGGCTATGTCATCCACCGTGCTGACCGCTTGGATGCGATGTGCGGCGGGGTCGCGCTTTTCGTTCGCCGGGATGTGCGCCATTATCGACGTGTACTGCCTCAAGTCTTGACTTTTGAGGCCGTTGCTGTTCGCATCACTAGCACGGCGCGTCCTTTCACGTTTGTGGCGGCCAACCTCCCGCCTCATAGGACGTTTCCTTCTGCGGGCATCTCGCTGCTGGCTCAATTGGATGCATCTTTCATTATCCCTGGTGATTTCAACAGCCGACATACCCGCTGGCACTGTGCCACCACGGACTATCGGGGGCGGGGCCTACTCCGTGTCGCTACGGCTGATGGTCTCCGCATACTCGCTCCGCCGTCTGCCACTTATGTGCCCGCGCGTCGCAACCAACGGCCTTACACGCTGGACTTGTTCTTGACCACGCATGGCGTTGCCCTATATGCTGTTCGCACTCATTTCGGCCTTGCCTCTGACCACCTGCCTGTAGTGGCCGAGCTCCAGGCTATGCTTGACCTCTCGGATGCCTCGGATGCCACTCTCCATTGGGACTTCCACCGTGCCGACTGGCCTTTGTACAGGCGTTCTTTGGACAGGCAGCTCAATCTTGCCACTTCGCCTCGCTCGCCGGCCGCTATCGACGCCGCTGTCCAGGTGCTCTCAGCTACTGTCTTCCGTGCTGCAGACCTGGCCATTCTTAAATGCCTGCTGTGGAACGCTGGGATGCCTTATCCCACGCGCCATCAAAGACCTGATTCGCCACCAGGATCGTGCTCGCTCCCGCTGGCAGTTGTTGCGCACAGAGGCCAGACTGGATGATTACCGCAGGGCCTGCCATGCTACCAACTGGGCGGTCTCTCAATGGCAGGCGGCTGTCCCACTTGCACGCCTCCACTCGCTGTCCATCTGGTTGGGCTCGGTGTGGCGCCACGTCCGCAGCTTGCGAGCCCGCCCTCGGAGCATTCCCCCCCTGCACGATGCCACGGTGGTCCTTGTGGATCCCCAAGACATGGCCGATGCTCTCGCCACACGGTTCGAGGCTACGTTCCACTCTGTCATCTCTCCTGTTGGTGCCGTGGGGGCCGAGCTGGGTACCACGCCTTTTTCGCCGGAAGCTGACTCGGACCTACCATACAGCTATCTGATTTCACCCAGGGAAGTGGCCCGTGCGATTGACAAGCTATCCATCCACAAGTCACCTGGTGATTTTCCTGGCGAACATAACTAATGGCATGCTCCTCCAGTCGTACTTCCCGTCGGCCTGGAAGTTGGCCATCGTTGTGCCAGTGCCCAAGCCTGGCGGCCCACCGCATCTGTTGACGTCCTACCGGCCCATCTCCTTGATCAACATCTTGGCCAAAGTGTCGGAACGTATCATCTTGGGTCGCCTCGTCCTTGCTGCCGATGTCTTGGAACTCCTGCCCGACCACCAGTTCGGCTTTCGCTGTCGCCACTCTGCCATCCATGCCATCGCGGCCCTTATTGACAAAGTGACGGAGGGGTTTTACGTGCACCAGCACTCCTTACTCATTTCCCTCGATTTGTCCCGGGCCATTTGATTCTGTACATCATGATGGTCATCTCTGCAAGCTTCGGTCGTGCCAATTTCCCGAACGTCTCTTGTCGCTGCTATGTAGTTTCCTTCTTGAATGCCGATTCCAAGTTCGAGTTGCCAACGCCCTCTCCCGGCCGCTGTCTGTTGCCGCTGGCGTGCCACAGGGCTCGCTCCTTAGCCCAATGCTGTTTACCCTCTACATGGCCGATCTCCCATGTCTGCCGGGCGCCACGGTGTACCAGTATGCTGATGACACTGCTGTCCACCTGGTCGGGGAGAATGCTCTGGAGCTTCAGGCCCGTACGCAGTGCTGCCTTTGTTCTTTGAGCACATACTTTAAGCGGTGGGGCGTATTGCCCAACACAGCAAAGACCTCTGTCATGTTCCTGACCAAACGTCGCCGGCGTACCCCTGCACCGCCGACTCTGCTCGGCCACCCACTGGCATGGCAGCCGTGCATCAAGTACCTGGGAGTCCACTTGGACTCCACGGTATTGTGGACCCATCATCTTGCCACCATGGCCGCCAAGGCCCATTCTGCTCTCTGTTTGGTGCGCCCTCTCCTTGTGCCCGCTTGCCCTCTGTACCAAGATTCCCGTCTCCTGCTGTGGGCATCGCTCATCCTTCCCATCTTGATGTACGGTGCCGTCGTCTGGGCGTACGTGCCGGAGTACTGTAAGCGGCCCGTTTACTCCGGCTACAACCACGGACTCCGCACCGTCCTCGGCTGGCCGCTACATACTGCAGTCCGCCTTCTCTACCGACTCGGGAATGTGCCCTCCCCGCAGGAGCGGGTTAGACTTCTTGCTGCCTGTTTCTTCTGGAAGATCCGCCGGCATACCAACCCGGTGATTGCGGCCATCGGCGATTATGACGTCGCGGCACCACGAGCTCATCGCCGCATTCGTGATTTTCTGCTGCAAGATCCTCCCTGACCTTAGTGAAGAACCAAGGCTTGTTCTTCCCACATTGGCATGACTTTGCCTGCTCCCTTCTAACGTGAAGATTCTTTCCCCTCGTGGCTTCTTGCTGACCGCCCTACCTGTTCATCAGCACCGGTTCTTCTTTTGCCCCGTGCCACTTTCATTCTTTTGTTAGCGAAACGTCATTTTGTTTACTTTTGCTGCCCCTCCACCATGGCTGTGGGCTGGGTTTTCCAATTTTTCCCAGCATCTTATACCTTTGCTGGTAATACCTTATTTTCATTCTTTGCTTTATTTCCCCCGTTCGTAGCAGTGTTGTAATCGTGGTGCTGTGCTCAGGATAAAACCATAATTATAAATAATAAATGTCCGGTGGAAGCGTCAGGCTAATTATCTAAAAGGACTTGCCAGAGGGGCACAGCCCACTTACAAACACAAATTTAAAATTAACCTCCCTGACAGTAGGAAAGGTTACGTGGATTGTGGTTTCAAGTAGCAGCAAATGAAAACAATCGTATGGTTTGGTTTCATTAGAGACTTTTACTGTTGATTAGTAGTTTAGTATATTTTCATTGCCGGTTTCTTACATTTGAAAATATCTTACGGCATTACCGCCATTACAAACAAAACTGGTAACAATGTTAGATTCTTATTTTTGATACATTACATTGAGTACACTAACGAATAAAATAAAAAAAAGGGGGGGCGGGGGAACACCATTTCATGCTATACTAAGTTCAACTGTTTAGGAACATTGAGCTCGCAGGCTCAAAAAACAAATATATGTGTTAAAAATACAATATTTTATAATAATAAGGAAAACGTCCTAAAACTGGTGGAGTTATAAAGCTGTTCTTCACTTCTTTTTGAGGGGTGCCGAAAGATGGAGGGAGACTCCGTTATAGAGGCTCACGAGTTACATTTTGAGGTGCAAAATGTGGCGCCGGAAATGGGCCGCCATCTTGAACTGGTCTGGGGTCCTTGAAGCACTCTGGAATTCTTGAGTACTCTGGGATTCTGGAACCCTCTGGGATTCTGGAACCCTGCCTATAACCAATAATCCACCTGGATTAGCTTGGTTAGCAGGCAGTTTATGACGGGCGAAGTTAAGCCCCAAAAAAGGAAACCTAACAGGTTTGTGTGGGACGAAGTGCAGCTTACCTTAGCTGGCAGGGTGAAGTAGATAGTGGCTGTCCCTGGGGGTGATCCGGGGACGCGCGTCGCGGGAGCTCGCGGTAGCCATAGAAGAAATAATTATGCCGAAAACCAAAAAAAACTAAAGTTAAACTTAACTATTTGGGCAGCTACGAAGAAAAACTAAAAAAATCTAGGCGACATGGCCTGGCTCAGAAAGCAACTACATTATTGCCGAAAGCGGATCACGATAGCTGCTGGTCGTTACTGCGACCTGTTGCGAAGATGCGCGCTGGACGAGAGCTGCCCTCAAAATCCCTGAAATGGCGCCGGGACGCTTACTTAAAATTAAGTCCGGTCGTTCTGTTCCTCTGGAGGAGGGGATCGGGAAACCCGAAGTGCTCCGAAGGGCTCCGAAAGAAAAAAAAAAGGGCTCCGGCGACCTATCGACTGAGTGTGAGGTCGACTGTTTCTCCTGGTGGGGATAAGGTGGTCAGTAGTGCGCTCTCGCTCTCAGCTGGTTCGTCCTTTTGCCGATAGATGGTGTGGGCATGCAGATCGGAGTCTCGCAGAGACCATCGCGGCACTTGGTGGCCGCCATTTTGCAAGGGGGGGGGGATTTTGGCCTTGAGGTTGGTCATTGCCGCGGCTGGCCGATGACTGCTGTGGACCAGGACAGGGTGGGGGGTATTTCCGGTGAATGACCTGCCCTGGAAGAGTTCGCCGGCCAGACGTCGGGACATGCGGCGGAGCTTGAAAAAAGGACACCAAAACGTGTTAGAGACCGCAAACTTCAGCACACCTCCGAGAAGGGGTGGAGGTGACAATGGGAAGCTTAGGGCGGCTACTTTCGTCACGCGTAGCGCTAAACTCGTGACGAAACGCGACGGCCAGTGGATACCGTTGCTGATGATAGCCCTGTAGTCGGCTAGACCCAGCAAATTTGGTGGGAAACGGCGGTGATAGAACTATACTGCTCAACAAGCTAACCTGCCGGTACACTCGACCGAACAAGTTTGGATAGGGCGAAAGCAGCGGGCGAAAGAGGAAAATTAAAGTTATAAAAAAAATTTAAAATTTTGTAAAACTAAGAAAAAATAAAAAAAATTCGTGCCTAAAGTAGCACTGATTCGGCACAGTGTTTACGAAAGAGCTCCAAGAGCTGGAGCGTTTGAACCCAACTGTTGGTGGTGGGACCGTGTAATTTACACGAGTGAGTATCTTGCTCAATAGGTGATACTTGACTTGTCAAACCTTAAAAAAAAAAAAAAAAAAAAAAAACCGACACCGCTCGCCGGCCTAAACTGTCAACCACGGCGGAGTTGCTGCCGCCCGAGGACCGAGAAGACTTTGACTGGGTGAGACTTCTCCGAGTTGTAACCCAGGATATGGACAGTTAATGTGGAAGCGTCGCTGGATTAGGCATAAAATCTTTCCGAACTGACATTAACTATAAACGAAGGTCCAGCCACAAGGGCTAGAGGGCGTGCGTTAGCAACTTCCGTGAGGGCCGAGCGAGCGGGTGTCTTGACACAATCACGACACTATCAGGACACTATCACGACCAGATCGCAACACAGTCCGGACTTTTAACTCTACCGCCGGTAACGAAGAATTGCGGACACAATAGACAGCGAGCAGGATAAGAACTTGTGCGTTACTGCGGCGATGTGTAGCGAACTTCACTTGGTAGCGGCGGAAGAGTAACAGAAAAACAAACCCCATAAACAGAGACTATGTTAAACGAATGGTTGTGTGTAAATAATTGTAACCTCTTGTATTAATGATCTGATTTATGTTGTATGTCGCTGACTCTCCGGTAGCTCATTCGTACACAGGCAAAGAATAGTAATATTAAGATTTTGAATGTTCAGTGTGACTCAGTGTGACTTTGTATGATTTCTAGTCTTAGTAGTTTAGCTTGACGGAATTAAGGCTACTTTTTTTTTTTTTTAATTTTTCTGGAATCCATCACAGAAAGTTAATTCATATGTCTTGTGTTATAACAAAAAGTGAAGGAAGTACGAGGGTCTCAGTTCCCATGGACACAGCAACTTGTAGAGCTCAGTGATGGGACTCTGGGACTCGTAGAGCCCAGTGATGGGACCCAAGGGACGGCGAAAGCTGTGTGCCGTTTACACGCGCCAGGATAAACTTAGAAGCTCACCTACACTACGTTAAAACACCAGTTGTAATATTCTGTGGAGAAAAAGCACGATATATAAAATAAACGAAGCTGAGGAATCGATTCAAGTGAATTGACTTGCTCTCTGTGGCTTTAAGTAACTGGTACATGGGTCACAGATAAGCCATGTAAACAATTGAAACAATAAAACAAATATTCTGAAATATAAAAAATTAAAAAGAAAATATCACAACGCTGACACAATCTTTCTTTACCCTTCATTGTGCCTGGTCCTAGATTTAATCAGCGGCCTTCAAAACGCAAATTAGCTTTTATACATCTTGTGTCCATGGTCCATCACCCCATAACACTTTATCAACGTGGCGGGTATCATATTATATTAATGAAGATTAAACAAAGAACACTAACGGCAAACATAATTTTTAGGGTGCAAAAAATTAATGTTTACTTTAAAACATTTTTTAACATTTTTTTCTACTACAATGTTACATAGGGGTGTATACAGATCCTGACAATTTCGAAAATTTTGTAGGTCATGGATGTTTAATTCCTTCTGCTTTTATCTAAGAGTAGTTAGGAATTGAGAAGTCGGGCGAGGTGCGGGTCAATGACCAGGGGCCATCTTGGATTGTGACGTCATTGTGGCCATTTTCGATGACTTTGACCTTTAACTTCAAAATTTGTTACAAATTCCATAAAAGTAACTTAAAATGGCAAACCATTGAAAAAATCACAAAAAGTCGCACAAATTTTCAGTTGTTAGGAAAAAATTGAGTAAAATATAAAAAAAAAAATCTAAATAAATAAAATAAAATTTCACTTTTTCGAGGGAAGGATTCCCAATTTGAGGGAAGAATTTAAATTTTAATATTAATAAATGTCAAAGGCTTCAAATGTCCTTAAAGCGGCTTAAGAGTTCTTAAAAATTAAAACAATCAAGCCTTAAACCAGGATCGTGACCACGTCATCGTTGACATTTTCGTTACTGCGCTATCTTGATTTCCCCATTTATAAATCGGACGTCCCTATCACCAATTATTGCATTTTTGGTTACGAACATCATTCGTATTTTGAGATAATGTCTGCCAATTTGAATTCAGATATCACATCACTGATGTTAGGTTTGCCATATTGTTATCGCCCACATATCGGAAGATATCACACCCACCCTGTTTTTATTTTATTTTTGATCTTTAAGAAGCCTCTATCTTGGATACTACTACATCTGTTTCTAGTGATTATTCCTAGAGAGCGCCAGCTTCGCTTTGTCTCATTCACATTAGATCGATGTTTTATTACTTAGCGATGTTCTGTTACTTTTCGACATTAACTTTAATTTGTTATACAACATACATTGGAAGCGAAGTGATTCAAACGAAAACAGCTCAGATATCTGGGTTGGATAACAAATGCTTTTGACCGAAAAGCCATCGATGTATTTGCCAGACTGATAATTAAATAAGTTACATAAAATATTACACACATATTCGGACTTGTAATCTTTTTTCTTTTGAAAATATAATAGCATCACCTGCTAGAGGGTGTGGCCGTCATCATGATTTAAATACTTGCTACCAGGAGAACCAGTCTCATGTAGTAAACACATCGTTTGCTAGAGGATGTTTCTGCCATTTAGTACTTGGAGTGCTAGAGAAACACAACATTTGCCAGAGCGCGCTGCTGCTATATTGGCTTATGTTTATCTGCTAAAGTTCTTAAGTATTTACTGTCAGGGTGCTCACCGTTCTGTCGGACATCTTGGTCACTATTTTGAAATTCCATAATCATTATCAGAACAATTGAAAATTCATAAAAATAATCACTATTTAATTTACCTGTTGATTCGATCGATTCCTATTCTTGGTTTGATACCAGGCAGTTACAGAGTTAACTAAATATCACCTTGATCTAACATTTTACTACAAAAATTATATTTTCAAAAAATTAAATTGAATAGTTACATGAATGATATTTATAAAGTAATTTATTTTCTACAACATGTATACGTGCAAAATGGAAATTGAACTATATATATGTAATAGGTTGATATTTCTCATTATCAGCTCCAGTCTGTCCAACGAAGTCAAGGTCTAACGAGATTCCTTTTTCTTCCCGAAAGTGTTTCTCGATACTTTGGTTAACACACTACTTCACTTCATTGGAATTTTAAATGACAGTACTCATAATCTTGACAGTACACTTGAAAACACACTTGGAAATATGAACATTACATCCGCTTAAAAGTTTAAAATGAATTGGTTCAACAGCACTAACATCAGTATTTGTTTCGGGTCTGGAAGGTTTCGTCTTTTTCGAATAGACTCCTTGAAGTTTCAGAGATATGTAGTTCGCATTTGTTCATGTTGCACAAAGCCATGAAAGTAGTATAAGTATGAAGAATACTTCTCGTATGAAGTTTCACTGCAATAAGTGCCGTGTTTAGTTTACACATATTGATAGTTTGAGACGACATGTTAAAAACTGTTAAGGTGAAGTCGGTTTCCCTACTGTGGAACCAGCTACGAACATTTTCACATCTCAGTTTAGGTTGTAGACTAGTATACGTATAAGCACACAATCAGATGTTCAGCAACCGGTTTTGATGATGCCTGGACATGAATCTAAATGCATGACTGTGCTCGGTGCGTTACAGGTAAATGATAATGCATTCTACCTTGCTGAACTGAATGTCGTAGATTGCTGAAAGACTACTTTTATTCAAATAACGTAGGTGGTTCTGAAGACGTTATTACTATTCTTGACGATATCAAGCAGAACATAAACAATAAACTTACAGTTTAAATAAAGACACACAGATCTCTAAAATATAAAATATGGGTGGGCTGCATTTACACGAAACCCGAGCCACTTGATAACCAATTGAAGAAGTGTATTATCAATAGGATAAATACTGCCATTTAAAATTCCATTAAATTGAAGCAGTCTGCAGAACACAGTATCAAAAAACTCTGCCGGAAGAAAAATACTAAATAGGAAAAGAATGTCCGGACCTTGACTTCGTTGGGTACACTGGAGTTAAAAATAAGACATTTCAACCCATCTTCAGAAGAAGATATTGTTCAATTTATGTTTAGCATATATACATGTAGTAGAGTTGAAATTACATAATTAATATTATTCATGTAAAGGTTCTGGTTTTTATTTGATACTGTAATTTTTATGGTAAAGTGTTAGTTAGAGGTTATGTTTAGTTAACTCTATAATTTAATAAGTGATTTTTTAATGAATTTTAGATTTTTAAAATAATAATTACGAGTAGTATATGTTGGCTGGTCCGAGATCTGGAGTCGGAGTGTGGAGGCTGTGTCACTGTCCACCATCTTGGATTTTAATATCATGGTGGCTAACTTAGATGACCTTGAAATTAACTTTCAAAATTTGCCAAAAATAGTACAAATAACTCAAAGTTCCTAAAACATTTGCCCACAGTTCGTAAAAATCCATCAAAATGTTAAATTGTAGGAAAACCAATCTACTTAAAATTCTCAAAGAAATCTGAAAATATAAATATCCGTATTGCAAGGAAATTAAACAGCAACAATTAAAAAAATTGGAAATTTGAAAAATGTAAATTTTTTTGTTTTATAAAAATAAAATGTCCTCAAAGCGGCTTAATTCTCCATGGGCAAACCGCCCCATGCCACCGATGTCATGATCTTGACAATATGGAATTCATGGCCGTCTTTTTGAATTATGACATCATCCTTGCAATTTTCGTTATGGTCGCCAAATTAAATATCTGTATATTTTATGCAAAAAAATAGGAAAAATTTTAATATTAATTACAAAATTAATCAGTTTCAATAAAAAACATTCTGCCATTTTAAATATCATCCAACATCTTAAGAATCCATAATTATTATCCAAATATTGATGAGAAAAAGTTTAAATTTTATAAAAATATAACAAATCAAATTTTAATTATTATTTTTTATCTAAAAAGTACTTACAACATTGAGTCCTCGGTTCGAACATGGTGAGGAAAAATATTCGATGGATCCATTGTCCATGGATGCCACCGACAGACTGACCTCCTAAAATGAATGCCAATATATATATATATATATATATATATATATATATATATTTTTTTTTCCAGCTAGTATGATGTCACGCGCGCTATCTTGTTTTCGTCTTTTGAAAGCCGCTATATTGTATTCGGCATATAGTTTAGGTCTGCTAAGAGTGCCACTAACATGTAATTTTTTTTGCCTGTTTGTATGCAGTAATTATTGATATCTAGGGAGTCCAATTTGGAATCCGCCAAATTGAAAATCTGTAATTTGTTAGCTAGAAATTCGGGAAAATTTCCTAAAATCATAAACTAATTAACTCATTAAAATAATTATCTACCCGAACGATTACAATAAAAGGTTCAATCCTTGCTTGATCCAAAAATGTATATTCTACGTAGGTAAATCAAAATATTTATTCAATATAAAATGTTGAAAAATCCTAAAAGAAGGCTTATAATTCCTCATCTATCAGTCTCCAGTGTGCTGATGATAACATCTTGGCCACCATCTTGAAAATTTGTAATAGTTACTCAAGAAATTCTGGAAAAATTACAAAAGTCACAAAAAAAAAACAGTTTCGAAAATAATGAGTGACTCGAACGATTGGAGTCATTGGTTCGATCCATGATCAATACAAAACAAAGTGAATTTAATTTAACATTCAATATAAAACACAGGCTCGAAAAAAACATATGAATGCTACAAATACAATTATATTTCATAATTTATACTTTAATACAAAACACATGTGATACTTAGCAATATTATAAATAGAGACCGGATTATATGGAATTGCATATTTTTATTTGCATTTGCATATTTAGCCCATTTTCGTCGGTTATTGTAAATTTTACTTGAAGTCTTGTGATGATGCATATTTTCGCTATATTTGCAACATTTCTGGGTAGGAAATTTAATGATTTATAATGAACAAATGATATTTTAAGTTGTAACAGGCCATATCGATTAGCCGCACGGTTCTTCGAGAGCACTTAGTAGCCGCCGCGCCAGTCAATTGTTTTCAGAATACAAACCTCTGGGATTTGTTTTCGTTAGTTCAACTGTTCACAGTTGGGAATATAATCGTACACCACTATCACTAGGCAATTCAATTACATATGTTATTGTTATCGCGCTCTCATTGCATTTGTGTAGTGTTTTATTTTGTTTGTGCAAAGTTTAAAGTGTACCATGCCACCCGAAAAAAAAAGAAGTAACACGTGGATATCCCACTATCTTAAAATATTTACAGTAGTAAGCATTGGCCGGTCCAGCGCCATGCGCAGACGCATAGTGGTGGTGGGGTCAATGACCGACCGACCTATGACGTCACGGCAGCTATCACAGACTCAAAAAATCCTCAAAATTCCTCAAAAATGACTCAAAAAAGACTCAAAAATTCCCCATTTAAGTGCAAAATTCCCGTTTTTCCCCTGAAAAATTAAAAAAATTAGGATTTCGAAAAACCTCAAAAGACTTTCGCCTTAGAAAGAACACTAAATCCTAAAAGCGGCTTAAAAGTCATAAGAGCTAGCCGCTCTAAGCCACTGACGTCCTCTAGGAGTATGACGTAATCGTTGCAATTTCTGTTACGGCCTCCCACTTAAATTTTTTTATTTATTTTCCGATAATTAAAAAAAAAATTAAAATTTAAAATTAATTAATTTGAAGAAATTTTAATAAAAAATATTTTAAAAAACATATACCTACGACATGGAGTTCAGAGTCTTCGGTTCAAACCCGGCAAGGGCAAAAAAACTGATAAAAATAGCGACAATACTTCCTCCACGGAAGCTGCTAGCAGACTGACCACCCACCACTTATGTCAAAGTACCTATATATCGTCACCTAGTATGTCGTCATGTCCGCCATCATTAAAATCAATAATTTTATTGTTAGATTAACGGGAAAATGTTTAAAAATTTAATAAAAAATTATTAATTAAATTTTAATAAAAAATCTTTAAAAAGTCCGTTGGAATTTTCGTTATGGCCGCAATCTTGGAAAAAAATTATATTTGTGGTAAAAATTTTAAAAAATATCCAAAATTATAATAAAATTTTAATAAACACTTTTTAATAAAATACTATTTATAACCGAACTTACGTCTTGAGGTCCTTGGTTAGAAAATGCTAAGAGCAAAAATAAAAAAAGTCGAAATGTATTTTTTTTTAATTTTTAAGTAATAAAATCATCACCTGTTCGAGACAGAACCACCATCTTGTAATAAGACGTAGCTGTTGAAAATGTCGTTATGGGCGCCAACTTGAAAATGTTTATTTACTATCCGAAAATAATGATAAAAAGTACAAAATTTACCAAAAAAATTACTTATTAATATACTGATTGATTAGATGGATTCCCGTCATTGGTTCGAAACCAGTAAGAGCAAAAAAAAAAAAACCATAGATCCTTTCTCCACGGAAGCCACCTACAGACTGACCTCTCACCACCAATATATATATATCATCAGCTATTATGACGTCATGTCCGCCATCTTGTCTTCGTCCACCGGAGGCCACAATCTTGTTTTCGTCTGCTAGAGTGCGCTGACATCATGTTAGTATAATTTTTTTGTTCGCCATACCTTTGACCTCGACTGTTGGCATTTAACTTTGATCTTGACCTTGAACTTTGACCTCGACCTTGAACTTTGAACTTGATGTTGAACTTTGAACTTTATGTTGAACTTTGTCCTTGGCCTTGAACTTAGACCTTCAACTATAACTTTGACCTTGACCTTGAAATTTGACCTTGAACTTTGTCCTTGACCTTGAAATTTTACCGTGACCTTGACAACTATTTTAGATCCGTCATTTTGTGGTCAGTACTCGCTACCAGAAACGATAGTTAACATATTATATTACCTGCTAGAGGACATTGCCACCATCTTGTTTTCATCTGCTGGAGGAATCCTTTCTTGTGTATGTGTGTACTTGTCTGATATAATGCATTATCATCATACTTGTTTAAGTTTTACTCGCTACAGTGCAGTAATCATTTATTATTACTGTGACACCCGCCATCTTATTATTTGGGTGCCATATTGAAATTTGAATTTTTTTAACAAGAAATTCAGAATGGATTACAAAATTCGTTAAATAAATTTGAAATTAATATACTTATTGATTCGATCAATTCGTGTTCTTGGTTTGATCTCTATTCGATACAAAACCATTTAATTTTATAAAAAAAAACCTTCAATAAATCATGTTGAAAATCCTAAAAGAGGCTTAAAATTCTCTACTACCAGTCTCCAGTATGCCATTATGACCAACATATTGAAAATTGTTATTTATTGGCCTAAAAATTCGGG
This sequence comes from Bacillus rossius redtenbacheri, assembly GCF_032445375.1. Lineage (NCBI taxonomy): Eukaryota > Metazoa > Arthropoda > Insecta > Phasmatodea > Bacillidae > Bacillus > Bacillus rossius. Next base: position 231,085,078 of record NC_086330.1, read on the forward strand.
AAAAAATTCTAAAATCCACCGAAAAATTCACGTATTAATTTACATATTGAATCGATGGATTCCTGTCCTTGGTTTGATTCTTGACCAGTGTCAAGTCTAACTATATAGGCTATTGTTACGAACTAGAGCAAGGCCGGGACACGTGCAGGTGTAGAGCTGGCTGGCGACTGCCGCAACATGATATCCACTCCGCGCCGTGAAGATAACAAGGATTGTCACTTTTCCCCCTCATTCCCCACCACTCCCCGTGCGGCGCCCTGCCTTTCACATGTAACTGACACCGGACAGCTGGGAGCTGCGCGAGTCGACGACACGTGTTTTCGAGAGATTTCTGCTGTCGGGATGGCTCGGAGTGACGCAACTGGCCCCGGCCGCTCTCGTGAGTTCTGGAATTGCGCCGGGGCCTATATATATGCCCGAGTACGTCAGAGCAGAGAGAGTGAGTTCGGAGTGTTCAGTCGGGAGTTTTCCAGCGGCGGAGTTTCCGGGCGATAGTGTCGCGGGCGCGGCGGAGTCCCGAGTGAAGTTCCGAGCGAGGCGTCGAGTGGGATCTCAGCGAAGGGGAAGTGCGTCGGCGGCGGCGGTGTATGGCGACGGATTCCCGCGGCGGAGACCCACGAGGGGTGCTGCGGCAAGAGTTGCGCCAGAGGTGCGGCCTAGCGAGGTGTGTAGAATGAGTGACTTGGGAATAGACCTTTATTTAAGTGTAATTAATTATTTGCCATTTTAGAAGATTTTTGTAAGTGACATAAGTAGTGGCAATAAATAAAACTGTGTAGTATAATAAAATCTTTAATTGGGCTATCCTTTACGAACCCGCGGTAAAACGTAACAGTATAAAATAAATTTTATATTCTGTTTTCCATTACCTTTCGCGGAGTTTATTAATTAATCACTCTACGAAAAAATGCTCAAGAAAATATACCTGTCCGACGAATTAAATACATTGTCGATAAGCCTAACATGAAAGTCTAGTTTTTCGATACTTAGAATAACCTCTAAAACATTTATGTACAAAGCCATATATAGCTACATATAGACTAAACGTCTTCGGACCACGAGACCGGTTCATAAAAAATGTCACACGTATCGACCAGTCATTTCCGAACCTCACAGACCTTCTTCATGGACAGCTAATTATATTTAATTAAACCAACGTAACATGTTTTACGCTAACAAGAGGACCAAGAATCCCATCAAAAAGAAGCACATTTTGGAAGCACCATCAACAAAAATGAAGCACATTTTGGAAGCACCATCAACAAAAAGGAAGCACATTTGGAAGCATAATCAAAAAGGAGGCACATTTGAAAGCACAATCGACAAAAAGGAAGCACATTTTGGAAGCACCATCAAAAAAAAGGAAGCACATTTGAAGCACATTTGGAAGCACATTTAACAAAAAGGAGGCACATCTAATGAAAAGGACGCACATTTTCACGAACATTCAACTCAGTAGGTTGCGTTCGTTAATTTTACGTTAGGATACAATGCCTCCATCAGTCATTAGCTATTAACATCATTGGCTCCAACAATAAATTACATCAAAGGTATTTGACTCTAAATAGTCTTAGGCCTAGCGCTATTTGACTACAAGACTAGGAGGCTACGAAGATTCGAGACTACAGGACTACATGTCTACATGAGTACATGACTACGAAGCAACAAGTCTACAAGGCTCCAATTGCTTCATCTGTCTTCGGCTGAATTTTCTCTTTGGCTCCAACTACTTCCGCATCATTATGTTATAACATTACAAGGCTACTTGGTTTCGTAGCTACAAGTGTACGAGGCTCCAAGGCATCATGACTACGTGACTACGAGCCATGAGGTTACTACAAGACTACGTGAATACGAGTCTACAAGGTTATGAGACTGCGAGTTTACAGGACTACGAAGCTTCCAGAATACAAGGCTACGTTGCTACGAGACTACATGGCTCTCACTGTCTTTGACTCCATTCAGCTAATAGAGTTAATTTATCTCATGCAAAGAAACTTGTTTTAAGTAGTCGTAATTCTTGTCATTGGGTAAACAATTTTTCATGCAGAGATCGGTTTCTCAGAAATAAACAAAAGCACTTGGAGAAACCACGGGAATAATCAGGAGCACACAGAGAAAACCATCAAAATATTGACAAGAATAATCGTGAGCACATGGAGGAAACCACAATAATATTGACAAGAATAATCGGTAGAACACGGATAAAACAATCTAAATATGACAACAATAATCGGGAGTACACGAAGAAAACCATCAAAATATTGGCCAATCTCTGCATGAAGGATTGTTTACCCAATGAGACGTGTAATTTTATCCAGAGTTGCAATTAAATTGTGAAGTTTCTGCTGCTTAATCAGCACTTGTAATTTTTTTATCAGATGGAATTAAAATAAAATAAACACCCATTACTCAGTCAAATAAAAAGCTCTGAGATGTCTGAGAAACACTAACAGGAATAACAAACTTCCTTCTCCTTGGTGTCTAGCAGAGTCATCCTTCTTAAGCAATCGCTATTGAGCATCCTGCATCACACATAAAAAAATAAAAAATAATATTTACCTTTAAACAACATGTGGCGTAATCTGTCAAGACAAGAATTGTGTTTACTTACTACAAGTTTCTTTGCATGAGATAAATTAACTCTCGCAGCTGAATGGAGTCAATGACAGTTAGAGCCAAGTAGTCTCGTAGCCACGTAGCCTTGTGTCCTGGAAGCTTCATAGTCCTGTAATCTCGTAGCCACGTAGTCTTGTATTCTGGAAGCATCGTAGTCCTGTAAACTCGCAGTCTCATAATCTTGTACACTCGTAATCGCGTAGTCTTGTAACCTCCTGGCTCGTAGTCACGTAGTCATGATGCCCTGGAGCCTCGTACACTTGTAGCTACGAAACCAAGTAGCCTTGTAATGTTATAACATAATGATGCAGAAGGAGTTGGAGCCAAAGAGAAAATTCAGCCGAAGACAAATGCAGTAATTGGAGCCTTGAAGACTTGTAGCTTCGAGGTCAAGTACTCATGTAGACATGTAGTCCTGTAGTCTCGAATCTTCGTAGCCTCCTGGTCTTGTAGTCAAATAGCGCTAGGCCTAAGACTATTTAAATCATATACTTTTGACGTAATTGATTGTTGGAGCCAATGACTGTTATAGCTAATGACTGATGGAGGCATTGTATCGTTACGTAAAATTAACGAACGCAACCTACTGAGTTGAATGTTCGTGAAAATGTGCGTCCTTTTCGTTAGATGTGCCTCCTTTTTGTGTGCTTTCAAATGTGTCACCTTTTCGAATGTGCTTTCAAATGTGCCTCCTTTTTGTTGATGGTGCTTCCAAAATATGCTGCCTTTTTGGTTGTGCTTCCAAAAGTGTTTCCTTTTGATGGTGCTCCCAAAATGTAATTCCTTTTTAATGAGGGTGCTTACAAAAAGTGATTTCTTTTTAATGGGATTCTTGGTCCTCTTGTTAGCGTAAAACATATTACGTTGGTTTAATTTAATATAATTAGCTGTCCATGAAGAAGGTCTGTGAGGTTCGGAAATGACTGGTATATACGTGTGACATTGTTTATGACCCGGTCTCGTGGTCCGAAGACGTTTGGTCTATATGTAGCTATGTATGGTTTTGTACATAAATGTTTTAGAGGTTATTACAAGTATCGATAAACTAGACTTTCATGTTAGGCTTATCGGAAATGTATTTCATCGGTCAGGTATATTGTCTTATGAATTTTTTCGTAGAGTGAATGATTAATAAACATCGTGAAAGGTAATGGAAAACTGAATATAAAATTTATTTTATATATAGTTGTACTTGACACTGGTCAAGAATCTAACCGAGGACAGGAATCCATCGATTCAATATGTAAATTAATTCATTAATTTTTCAGTGGATTTGGGAATTTTTTCCCGAATTTCTAGGTCATTAAATACAAATTTTCAATATGTTGGTGATAATGGCATACGGGAGGCTGGTAGTAGATGTTTTTAATCCTCTATTAGGATTTGAACATGATTTATTAAGTTATTATTTTTTACATAAAGTTAAATGTTTTTGTATCGATTAGAGATCGAACCAAGAACACGAATTGATCGAATAAATAATTATATTGATTTCAAATTTATTTAACGAATTTTGAAGTTATTCCCTTATTTCTAGCTAAATAATTTAAATTTTCAATATGGCACCCAAATGATAAGATGACGGGTGTCACAGTAATAATAAATGATTGCTGCACTCTAGCAGGTAAAACTTAAACAAGTATGATGGTAATGTACTCTATCAGACAAGTACACACACCCACAAGATGGAGTCCTCCAGCAGATGGAAACAAGATGGTGGCAATGTCATCTAGCAGGTGATATAATATGTTAACTATCGTTCCTGGTAGCGAGTACTGACCACAAAATGACGGTTCTAAAATGGTTGTCAAGGTCAAGGTAAAATTTCAAGGTCAAGGACAAAGTTCAAGGTCAAATTTCAAGGTCAAGGTCAAAGTTATAGTTGAAGGTCTAAGTTCAAGGCCAAGGACAAAGTTCAACATCAAGTTCAAAGTTCAAGGTCGAGGTCAAAGTTCAAGGTCAAGATCAAAGTTAAATGCCAACAGTCGAGGTCAAAGGTATGGCGAACAAAAAAAATATACTAACATGATGTCAGCGCACTCTAGCAGACGAAAACAAGATGGTGGCCTCCGGCGGACGAAGACAAGATGGCGGACATGACGTCATAATAGCTGATGATATATATATATATATATATATATATATATATATATACTAGCTGTACCCTGCCACGTTTCGCTGTGGCACATTGTGATTGAATATTTTTTTTGTTTTTCCACTGTATGCGTAGATATAAAGACTATCTGGTTTTCCGACTTGGGAACACGCAACATACAGTTGTCCATGTAAAAAGCAATCCGCATCTAAATCTAAACCACACAATTCTAAAGATTGACCTTGAGCTTCATTGATTGTGATTGCAAATGCCAATCGAATTGGGAATTGCAATCTTTTAAATTGAAATGGTGTATCGGTCGGGATCATGGGTATTCGAGGAATGAGGACATATTCACCTTTGAAAGGCCCCGTTAAAATCGTTGCTTCCACTACGTTATTAATTAATCTCTTAACTGAAAGTCGCGTGCCGTTGCAGAGTTTTGGCTGATTAATATTCCGCAAGAGGGTAATTGGCACACATATTTTCAATTTAAGTATGTGTGGTGGTATCCCTGGCTGATCAAGTGATTTTAAAAATTCCGTAGAACATATTAATAAAATTTAAAATTTAAATAAAAGGTATAGGGTCTAAGGAGTTCAAAAAATGAATAGCCTAGAACCATCTACATGCAATCCCACATCAAGTGGTGATAGACCCATACAAAACATAACCTCTACTTACGATTGATGCAATTGTTGTTATTGGCGATAGAACATATTAATTAAATTAATAATTTTAAAAAATGTATAGGGTCTAAGGAGTTCAAAAAATGAATAGCCTAGAACCATCTACATGCAATCCCACATCAAGTGGTGATAGACCCATACAAAACATAACCTCTACTTACGATTTGGATAACGGCGCAGCTCAATCGAGACACGATCACACTAAAGTACCTCATTCATATTGTATATATAGTCCCATACCGGTAAGCTTAGTCATTTTTTAATTATTGCACCTCACAATAAAATCATTCTCATTGTATATTGCCATTTCCCGCTCGCTTCACTTGACATAGTTTTTTCCATTGCTAAGAGAAATCCTTTGGCATGGAGAAACGTTTCCATAACAGAAAATTTGTGTTTTTTGTTTTTATTGGTGAGAAAACACATTAATAAAATGGCGCAGTTACTTTTTCGCGGTTGCGGGTATGTTGCTGACGTGAAAAGTAGATAAAAACAATCCTTGATGCGGGTTGTATATAATGGTAAAATTTCAGCTCGATCGGTGCAGAACTTTTTGAGTTTTTGAAGCGTACACAAACCAACATAACATTTTTATAGATATAGATTATAATAGCAATATATAAGATATAAGCTATAAGATAAGAATTATTTAATTTTCAAATGTATTGTACGAAATGTATTTTTTAATTTAAACGTATTTTTATCAATAGAGTCGAAAGAATATACTTTCAAATTAAATAAAGTTTTTTATTCTTTCTTGAAATATATATATATACATATTTGTGTAGATTATAGTCGTCAAGGCACAATGGTCGAGTAGCCTGATGTGCTTGAACTTCGACAATATGGTACAGCATCGTCGAGCGTGGTCACAACTAAGTTGGGTGACCATGATATTTAGTTATAGAAACTTTTTTATCAGACTTTTCCGGTGGATTTTCCCAAAATTTTATTTCGTATAAACACTCTTCTGTTAAGATGCAATGTACTGTAAAAATTTCAATCCAAACCATCGTATACTTTCCGAGTTTTGCGGCCAAATACATACGGAAGCTAAATTTTTATATATATAGATTGGTGGTGAGAGGTCAGTCTGTAGGTGGCTTCCGTGGAGAAAGGATGTATAGTTTTTTTTTTATTTTTTGCTCTTACTGGTTTCGAACCAAGGACGGGAATCCATCTAATCAATCAGTATGTTAATATATATTTTATTCTAAATTTTATACTTTTTATTATTAAAATCGGATAAGATTTTCAAGATGGCACCCATAACAATAATCGCAACAGTAACGTCTTAATACAAGATAGTGGTTCTGTCTCGAAAAGGTGATGCTTTTATTACTTCAAATTTAAAAAAAAAATATATTTCGACCTCTTTTATTTTTGTTCTTAGCAGGTTCGAACCAAGGACTTCAAGACGTAAGTTCCTTTTTAAATAGTATTTTATTAAAATGTGATAATTACAATTTTATTATAATTTGTGAATTTTTTCCAAATTTTTACCACAATAATTACAGTTTTCCAAGATGGCGGTCGTAACGAAAAGTCCAACGGAGTTTTTAATGATTTTTTATTAAAATATAATTAGTAATTATTTTATAAATTTTTAAAAATTTCCCCGATATTCGAACATTAAAATTATGGATTTTAAAGTTGGCGGACATGACATCATACTAGGTGACTATATTTACTTTGACATAAATGGTGGGAAGTCAGTCTGCTAGCGGCTTCTGTGGAGGAAGTATCGGTCGCCATTTTTATTTTTTTTGCCCTCCACAGTTACGAACCGAAGACTCCGAGCTTCATGTCGTAGGTGTATGTTTTTCAAATATTTTTTATTATTATTTTATTTATTGATTTTTTAATAAATTTTAAAATTTAAAAAATCGGATTATAAATAAAAAAAATTAAAATGGCGGCCGTAACGGAAATTGCATGTTTACGTCATACTCCTAGATGATGTCAGTGGCTCTGAGCGGTTAGGTCTTAGGACTTTTAAACCGCTTTTAGAATTATGTGTTCTTTCTAAGGCGAAATTCTTTTGAGGTTTTTTTGAAATCCTAATTTTTTAATTTTTCAGGACAAAAACGGGAACTTTGCACTTAAGATGGGAATTTTTCACTCAAGACGGGAATTTTTGAGTCTTTTTGAGTCATTTTTGAGGAATTTTGAGGATTTTTTGAGTCTGTTATGGCTGCCGTGACGTCAGAGTTTGGTCGGTCATTGACCCCAACACCCCACACCCCTGCACCTGGTGCAAGACCGGCCAATACCTAGTACTATTTACATACGCCGGAAAGGTTTCATATTGTTGAGTTTGCGTGAAAAATATTCGTGTGCAAAAAAATTAAAATTGGCCAGCATGTAAATATAAGTCTTCATGTCGCAGGATTACAAAAGAAAGTCCTAAAACAACAACTTATAACAGCGGCAAGTAGCTGTCATTCTACTTCAGAAGGCAAACAAAAAAAACCTTTAATATGGATGAATGTGAAGCATTGATTGCGAGTAATATTCCTCTTCATACACTTACAAATTCTACATTCAAAAATTTTCTGCAAAATTATTGCTTGAATCAACTTTGCCTTAACATTACATACAAAAAATTTACCTACATGTTGTGGAAGAAATGCGCAATGAACTCCAGAATGGCATTATTTGGATTTCAGCTGATGAAAATACCGATAGTTTTGCCCGCTACCTTGCGAATTTAATTGTCGGTTCATTAAGACTAGAGCCTTTTGCTTCATATCTGGTGGCCTGCAAAGAACTTGAAAAGAAAAATCATTCAACAATCGCCAGATTTATGAATGATGGTATGAAAGAAATATTTCTTAAAGCTTCTGCAGATGAAAGAATGTTTATATTTCTCTCAGATGATGCTCCCTATATGACAAAGGCAGCCAAAGCCCTTCAAGTATTTTCTACCAATTTGATTCAATGACGTACTTTGCTCATGGAGTACATCAACTAGCTGAAGAAGTACTATCCATGTTTGGAAATGTAAACAAACTGATTTTGTCAACAAAAAAAGTGTAACTTAAGGCATCTGCACGCATTAAGGCTTATAAAGAAAAACTGCCAAATATCCCTTTACCTCCTGAACCAGTGGTAACTCGATGGAGTACATGGATCGAAGCTGTACTGTTTACAACGAACATTACGAGGACATCACAAGTATACTAAATGACTTCGATAGTGTAAAGGCTATGGCAATTTGTCAGTCTATGGAAGCATTTAACGATTCTGGTGTTAATAAACACATATCAGTGTTTAGCACACACATTTCCCATATACCTGCTGTATTAAAAAGCTTCAAACTCAAGGTTATGCGTAGACTGAATCAATTCAGTTAATAAATAAAATCCGTCAAATGAACTCCACATTTTCAGATGTGTTCCCGTGTAAACTTAAAGAAAAATTTAAAAAAAATGTATAGGCTATATGAAAAAACCCAGGCTTTGAACCTTTATGTCAACTTGACAGCTTTATTAATGGCACGGGTGAACTATTGCCAGAAACAATAAAACATAGCACCCAAACTCAAATACTGCCCAGTTACCTCAGTGGATGTGGAACGGTCCTTATCCACTTATAAAAATATTTTGAGTGATAGAAGGAACAATTATAATTATATGCGATTTTGAAGTAAAAATAACTACCATTTTTTATTATTTACTGTCGCATATTTTTTTACACTTTTAATGCATATTTGATGCATATTTCAAGCACTTTTCAGAAATTTTTGCATCCATATTTCAAGCTTTTTATGTTGAATATAATCCTGTCTCTAATAATAAACATTTAGTTCTGCATTGGCTTCAAATTACTGATTCTTATATCTACATAGTTTACTAAAGACAAAGACTAGTCAGATCCTTTTCCTACATAGTCTTTTTCTTCCCGACAGAGTTTCTCGATACAGTATTTAACAGACTGCTTCACATGGCTGGAATTATAAATGGGAGAATTCGCTGTATTGAATGCGCACTTCTTTACTTTGTGCTCGACAAATTATCTTTTAAAGAACCATGAGTTGCTACTTAATTTTTAAGCTAATTATGTTCTATTTGATATCGTCAAGGAAGGTACAAATGTATTTTGACTCACTAAATGTATTTAGATAATAGTAGTCTTTCAAAATTTCACTAAATGCAGATTTAACAAGTGGAATCCTTTATCATTTACATGTTATGCACCGAACACAGTTTTAGGTTTATATTCTTGTCCAGGCGTAATCGCAATCTGTTGCTGAACATCTGTTTTTGTGCTTGTACGCATACGTATCTCCAACCTAAACCAAGGAGTCTAAATGTATGCAGATAATACCATAACACGTGAAAGGACTTCACCAAAACAATTTTTTGCGTGTCGTCTCAAAATGTCAATACCCGTAAACCTAACATGGCACTTACCTCAGCGAAACGTCATAGGAGAAGAATTCTTCATGGATTTGCTTCTCTCGTGTCTTCGTGCATCATGGCAAAATACGAACGACTATCGCAGTAGTTGCAAAGGTGCCTGTTTGATGAATATGAACTTTTTAGTTTCAAATAAGATTAGTTTCAATTCCCGATGTACTCTTAAGCGAATCAATCAATGGCTGTTAAAGCGAAACCGTTACTTTCTGCCACGCAGCAGGACCTTTACTTACTTATCTTCAAATGTCTTTTAAACGTATATTTTCTTGTAAATTGCTTGTGACACTTCATAGAGCTTAACTTTTTTGCGCGAAGGATTCTCTCTTCTCTTGTACTGTGTTCATACTGCGTGTGTAATGTGTGTCCAGTGTATGTACTGTGTGTTCTTTTCTTTTGTTGAAAATGTGTCGTTTCTTCAAATGTAAGTTTTCAAATACGTAATAACACTGTGTATTTACTGGTTAAAATTATCTTTGTGTTGATACGATTTTTTTAAGGATTCTTGGTCTTTTAGTAAGTGTAAAACATTTTCAATTGGTCTAATAGCATGTAATTGATTTTATCGATGCTTTAGAACTGACAGTTAAAAGACTTCGTCTTCACTGCTTGAAATATGTTATATTAGTTACCGGTTTCTACTAAGGTAAGTCTTGTGGTTCGGAGATGTCTGGCATATACATATGACATTGTACATGACCTGGTCCCGTGATCTGAAGACACTTGGCCTATATGTATAGCATTGTACATGAACTGTTTGTAATATATTTCATTCATCGAAAAAAATAGACTTCCGTGTTAGGCAGCGCGACCACAATTTCAATTTGTCGGACAGGTATTTTTTCTATCTATCTATCTATCCATCTATCTATCCATCTATCTATCTATACCTATTATTCGTAGTTTGAATTATTAATAAACTTGACGAAAAGTCATGAGAAAAATGAATTAAAAATTTATTTAATAATTAAGTTACTCTTATCACTGACTTTTAATCGTAACAAGGACGGGAATCAATCTTGTAATCTTTTTTAATTATTAATTTTTTTAATTATTTTCTGATTTACTCCCGAATTTATACGTTAACTATAACGAATTTTAGTATGGCGATTAATATGCCATCGTCGTCTTACTTGAGTCTGGTATTAGATGAAATTCAACATCTTTTAGGAATTTTCACCATAATTATTAAAATTATATTTTTCCATAAAATAAAATTTTTGTATTTGCTCAAGTATCTAACAAGGACAGGAACTGATCGAATAAATCTATACTAATATTATAAAGCTGAAGAGTTTGTTGGTTTTTTGAACGCGCTAATCTCAGGAACCACTGGTCCGATTTGAAAAATTCTTTCAGTGTTGGATAGTACATTTATCGAGGAAGGATATATGCTTTATTATATTATCAATAAAAGTAGGGATCTTTACTAAAAGTCCAATTTAGAATCAAATGCGTTGGAGGGGGTTAGATACAACATGCAGTGCACGTACGAAGTGTGTGTTGACAATGCCGCAGGCGCTAGAAGTTTATTTCCTATCGCCTATTAACATTGTTGCCACGCACTAGATGCCTTATCATTCTTAATTTTCCCATACAAGTAAAAAACACCCGTGTGATATTAACAACGAAGCAATCAGTAGCTACCCTCATAAGAGATCAATTAGTATTTAAATACTTTTTATCACTTTAAATCGCAAACCTAAACAATTGTTTTTTTCCTCTCTCTGTGTTTAATTTGTTTTTTATTGCCCTTTTTTCAAGTATATATATTTTACAGACTTGAAACTTCACAGTAATGTTCCTTATGTTACGCAGGATGACATTTTCCGAAAATTAGATCCCATGGGTGGTTAAAACCAGGCAACAGTGGGTACTTTGTCTGCATGAGAACAGGATTTTGCATTGTTCATGCCTTCTGCGTCTCCATGGCAACGGGCATCGCGCGGGAGTGGCGTACCCACAAGGAGGGGCATGTATAATGAGCCGTGCAAGAGTGATCTGCCTGTAGACTGCCGTAGCGAAGTACGGGTACATCAGTTGTACGTTGTGTGCACGAGTCGGGAAACCAACGGTGCTATTCATTTTCTCTCTGGTACATTATGCAGCATTGTAATAAATTTTCACTGAATGTTTTTTTTAATTTACTATTACTGTAAATGGGAGATGTGGCTTAATTTTTTCCATTAGTATAGCCGTGCGTAGCCGGGTCGGGAAGCTAGTCAGTATATAAATGATGTTTTTTTGATGAATTTTGGAACTGTTTCCGAATTTCTAGATATATAATTACGTATATCAAAGATGGCGCCCAAATGTCAAAATGGAAGGCGTCACACTAATAAATAATTACTGCTATCTAAAGGGTTAAAATTAAACAAACATAGTGGCACTGCACTCTAGTGGACGAAAACAAGATAGCGGCCTTCAGGAGACGAAAACAAGATGGCGGACGTGATGACATACTTACTGGTGATATAATATCTACCTTGGAATTAGTAGAGGGAGGTCAAACTATGGGTGGCTTCCGTGGCGAATGGATCTGTGGCCTTTTTTCTTTGACCTCACCAGGTTCAAAATAACTACTCCATGACGTAAGAGTGTTTTTTAAATTGAAATTTTACTCAAATTGACTTATTAATTTTTTTTTATAAAATTCAAAATTTATTTCCAAATGTTTTAAAAATAATTAATTATTTTCAATATGGCGAATGTAACATCATAATACAAAATGGCGGAATTTATTTAATTAAAAAATTTATAAATATATTATTTATTATTTAAAACATTTTTCTGATTTCCTAGCATAATATTATTAAATATCAAGATGACGTCCGTAATGTCATCATCCAAGATGGCGGAATGTTATTTATAAAATTGTTTTAAATTAATTTTTTTGTAAATTGTACAACTTTTCCGTAATTTATAGCTTAATATTTACTGATTTTCTAGAAGGTGGCCGTAACGAAAATTGCAAAGGCCAAGTAGCAAATCAAATTGGCGGGTGTGAAGTAAGCAAGGATATTTATTATTTTAATTTAATTGTATTTAAGATTATTAAAAACATTATTATTAAAATACATAGATACTCTCGCCGGGAATTTAACTGTGGACCGAAATCGTTTAAGCAACTAAAATTTTGACATAGGCTATTATTTTTAATTTATTTTTGAAGTTTTCGGAATTTTTTGGTCTAAATTAATTAATTTCAAGTTTATCTTAAATGTCAAGGCCAACTAAGATTGACTCCAGTTGCTTATCGAAGGCTTGTGCATGCGGACTTTGAGCCGCTTTGCAGAATTATTGTTCTTTCTAAGGCAAAAGTCTTTTTATGTTTTTCGAATTCCGAATTTTTAAATATTTGAGGAATAAATGGAAAATTTTCCTTCAAAACGGACAAATTTCCCTCGAAATAGGAGAATTATATATATATATACTAGCAGACCCGACAGACGTTGTCCTGTACACACGTCGTTAATTCGAAAATTCAAACATTCTTCAATAAGCTGTAACAATCTGGACTGTTTTGATGAAAATTATTATTCAAGAGCTATTTTAATATCTAACTTCATTACATGTACACTTATACAAATTCGACCGATCGGTAGCATGTGAGTATATACTGTGTGTGTAAGTATGCATATACTGTATGAGTGAAGTGAAATGTAGAAGCTGTGTTAACTAAAAAGATGCATTTATTACCACACTCCACGGATGAAATTTGTGGACTGGACAATAGCAGCCACTGTCTATGATTATTGACACGGATATTTCTAGGCGTCACCGAAAATTTTAAGCGAATGAAATGACTGATTACAGGTTGGGATATTATCCGTGGAGTGTGGCAATAACAGCATCGTAAATACAAACTTTAACTTGTTTTAAGTAAAGGTAAACAATCTTATAATGAAACTATTTTATAACATTTATTTATTAATTTACAAAAACTTAATTTATCTTAATGCTATTGGATGTAAACTATTTTTAGTTAATCCTTGAGGTGTATAAACAAACAAATTCGATGGTTTTCCAACTCTGGAACACGCAACATATAACAGACCGTGAGAAAAACACGGATTTTCTAAATCTAAGCCACAAATTGTCATGGTTTGGCCTTGTGACTTATTTATAGTCATAGCATATGCCAAGCGGATTGTAAATTGTAAACGTTTGAATGGTATAAGCGAATCTGAAGGAATCATTGGGATCCGTGGTAGAAGTACAACCTCACCTTGAAATTTTCCACTCAAAATAGTAGCTTCAAGAATGTTGCCCATGATTTTTTTTATAACTAATCGCGTCCCATTACATAATTTCGGAGCATTAAAAATTTCGAAGCAAAATTATAGGTGAACCAACCTTCAGTCGCAAATTATGTGGTGGAATTCCAGGTTAATCTAATGAATTTAAAAATTCTACAGGATAGTTAACAACTTCATCAGGATCAACAACAGTGTCGATCTATTTAAATGTAGTTTCATTACAGGCAGTAATTGCTGTATTTTGAAATTGATGGCATCAACATCTAAATTTTTCGCAGCTAAAATTGCTCGCTCTCGTAGCCATCCATGATTAGTACAATTATTTCTCAAATCTGGAAAGATACTGTTTATTAACTCATCTTTGGTAGCCACCATGTTGCGAAAATTCTCTGGAAGTCGAATATATTGTGTATCTTCATACAATTCAATTTTACCATTGCCAATATCCAACAATTGTTCAGAGAATCTTGACGCTAATGGATCATTTTGAAGTTGAACGCGCATATTAGTAGTAAGGCATAATTTGCTGACACTTCGCCATAGATAAGATTCTTTTAAACATGCGTTTATTTCGTCTGCATATGTCGCGCGTGGAATGACTGGTAATGTTTGTCTGAAATCACCAGACAGCAACAATAGAGCACCACCGAAAAGCCTAGTATTATCTTTGATATCTTTCAGGGACCTGTCGAGAGCTTCAAGAGAATGCTTGTGGGCCATGGTACATTCATCCCAGATAATAATTTTGCATTTTCTCAAAACTTGAGCCATGCCTGAATGCTTCTTTATGTTACACATTGCTTCGGGATTTGTGTGAACATTCAAAGGTAATTTAAGCGCTGAATGCGCCGTCCGTCCACCATCAAGTAACGTTGCAGCGATTCCTGATGAAGCAATAGTCAATGCAATATTATTTTGTGATCGGATGCGCGCAAGTATCAATGAAATGAGGAATGTTTTACCAGTACCACCTGGTGCATCCAAAAAAAAAGAATCCACCTTGTTGCGCTGCAATTGATACATTTATTTGATCATATACATTTCATTGCTCAGCAGTGAGCAATTGTTCATTATTGGCAACAAAAGTAGCCAAAGAAGTTCTATCGAAGTGGTGTTCCCGTTGAACATCGCTGTTGATGGTATCTACTGCTGGGCGGTTCGGCGCTGGCATGCCGAAATGGATGAGCGGCATATTCGAAATAAGAATACAAATATCCTCAATAATTATTAATGACTCATTATATATTTCTGCGGAGAATTCAATATTTTGATTTTGATTTGTAATTCTAATCCGATGTAAAATATCCTCACTCATTGAGTCTTTATATTTGTCCCACAAAGCAGATGCTTCAGACGGAAAACACATTGTCAATATTATTGAAAATAATTGACGAATTTGTTGTGGAGATGAGCTCAGTGCTGCATCTGCAAGTGTGAGATCCCAATGGTTAACATCCTCCAATAAATGTAACACACGACACGCATCAAAGAAAGTGTCGTATAAAGTACCATTGACTTTTCCCAAATATCGGAAAGATGTTGGTCCAGGAACGTTAACCAATAACAAACGCAAAAAAAAAAAAACATTCGCGTTGCTTAGGATGAACTGTATATATTCGACCTAAAGTATTTGTCATAAATATGTCGGTGAATCCTGGGACTGGAATGCCTCGTTTCCGTGGTTCCCAATTTTTTGATTGTTTATTCCACGTAAAAAATTTAGGAACATCAGTATACATTAATGTCCTTGCGAATTGACCAACAACATCTTGTCGGCAACAAAGGTTGAAAAATTCAGTAAGAGTTGTTTTTGGAGCCGTTAAAGCTTGTTGTAGTGCAGTCTGTTCTGTAAAGTAAACACGCTGTCCGTTTTCAAGATGCACAGCCAAATGTATAACAGCAGGATCCCTTTCATGTATAGGAAACGTAAAAATGCGCCAAATAGCTTCGTTACTGCTTATGTATCGACCCATTTGATAACGTGTAATTTCGTCATTGTCATTTACATTTTGAACAGCGAATACAGCTTTATCACTCACTGCCCTTGTGAACATACTTACAAATGTATTTTATAGATTTCACTGAACTGCATAGTTCAACGTTTATGTGCGCTTTATAGGTTTTGCACAGCAATGGTGAATATGGAACTACCCAGCGATTATCAATATCTACTCTCACACCGTTTGACAGACGCAATTCATATGATTGACCGCCATTGTCTACGTCTCTACGCCGGTAAGATGGATAACCGTCAATATTGGTGATAGTATCAGATTGGCATGGTTTTGGAAAACGTTTCGTACATTTTCCATTGTCCATACATGGTGACATCATGTTTAGAGTACCACATGGACCATGGATCATATTAGTAGTTACAATGTCAAACAATTCTTGATCAACATTCGGATCTGGAATTTCGGCTGAAATAATTTTGTCGATTTCTTCTGGGCGTACTTTATCCACCAACCAAATCAAAATATGCGCATGAGGTAAACCCCGTTTTTGCCATTCGACAGAGTAAAGCCAACAACGTGTTTCACCAAATACCGAGTGATGTGTAATCAAATTCATCAATGATTTTAATTTTTGTTTAAAAACACGTGCAGTGATATCATGGCGATGCATCGATGTTTAAACTGGCAACAACAAACTTTGAATTTCATCCCAGTTTGGATTACACGTAAATGTGATAAAAAGATCTGGTCGGCCATATGCACGTACGTAAGTCATGGCGTCTTGAATATACTCTTGCATATGACGCGGACTACCAAAGTATGATGATGGGAGAATATATGCGCTACCGATGTTGTTGATGTCATTAGATGCATCTACGTTACCAATAACGGCGTCACGCAAATGAATGTACTCCTCAGCACGAAGTTTTGTTTGATTAAATTTTATGTATCGTAATCTCTCACTTTCGATTTTTACGTACATATCGACAATATACTGATGAAATAGCTGTCTGCATCGGAGAATGGTATTGTCTTCATTAGCACGAATCATCAATCGATATGCATAGAAGTTCATAGCACTAACTTTCTTGATCAGTTCTTCACCTGCAAATAAATATATATATGAGAGATACAGAAATTATTTGAAAAAAAAAAATCTGTAAGATAGTCTATAATTTGTACCTGTAGTTGGATTCCTTTGTTTAATACTTAAATGGTATCCATCTTCTCCTTCCCAAAATATCAACGGATACTGCAATGCATCGTAAGAACGATGATTGTCTTGAATTATTTGCATCGTATTATCTCTGCGTTGAATGCAAATGTCCCGACGTTCACATGGGTCACCAGCCATAACAACTGCAACTTCATTAATAGTTGGAACATTATATGTGCCTGCGTGCTCTCCGTAGGGCACTTTGTCTGCTTTAATAATAATGGCGTAGTTGTCGTTTTGCAGTCTGCTAGAAAAAGTCTTGAACAATTGCAACAACTGGTTATGGTTTTGCAAAAACGTTTCCAAAATGTCCACAATTTCTCGTTCCTCCATCTGCTCTATATAGTTGTAAGCGCAGCGTGTGTGTGATTGTTGCTCCTCATTGCCCATAAAATAAATTTGTAAAAATTTTGGATCGGCATCAGGCATTGGGAGCAATGAACGAATTTGGTGGTACACTTGACCTTGAATTTTGAATGTAGATTCGAAATTACGACCATCTTCATTATGAACAATTTTTGTTGCTCCAAATGATGTCATTTGAAAGCATGAATTGAATTTACGAATTTTTCGCAAAAACAATTTCGATTGAGATGTGGTGCCAGCTAAAAGTGTTTTTAAAGGTTCCGGCGGTGGATTTAGCGATGCAGTGAAATTTTTCCAGATGCGCAACATAAACCAGCTGATTCACCTTTGTACTTGAAAGCATGACAATGTTGACACTTTTTGTCCATACTACCAATCGAGATTAATGCATGTGACGAATAGTTGATTTCAGGATCATATTCAAACGCAAGGCGATTGAGTGATGCTCTTGTCAATGCTCGATCATTTTGCATCCGGCGTTGGTTACGTTCTCTATGTGCATCCGTCCCTTGTTGACGTGCCTCTCGTTGTCTTACTGCATTAGCACGAAGACGTCAAGTGCGTTGTACTGAATTTTCATTCGCACGTGTAGATGCAACTTGATCTCTCAGATTTGCATTATCCGCCGAGTGTTCTTCATCTGTTCTATTTATTCGACGATCATGGACCAATTGCGCGTTCAGAGTACGTCGACCAATATTTCTGGCTCTCCTCGAAGACGTGGCATTTTTCTGAAAAAAAAAAAAAAACTGTAAAATAATACGCAACGAATGTGAGTTTTTTTTATTGAGAATGAAATTTTAATTAATTAACTAAAAAAATTATTGTAACAAATTTTAGATAAAAAACGTGTAATTTTATTTTTTTTTTGCTTGATAACTTTTAAAATGAATAATTTTTTCCAAAGTAAATAATTTTTAATAGAATTATTTTCAAATTTTTTATAGTTTTTTTTTAAATGATTGAAAAAATTCGTTATGGAATCAATAAACTACACAAATAATTTTTATATTAGGGTGGTTGTTAACAAATTTATACGAAATAAACTCAAGTAATCCACAACGAATATGAGTTATTTATTGAAAATAAAATTTTTAATTATCACCGAAAACGATTTAAAGCATGTAATTTTTAATAGAATTTTTTCTAATTTTTTAATAATTATTTTTATTTAAAACACGAATAAAAAAAACAATTTAAAAAATTTAATATGAAATTAATGAGCTACACAAATAAAATTTTAGGTTAGGTTGGTTGTTATAAAACTCACGTTATAAAATTCTAATTTTTACTAAAAACAATTGAAAAAATATGTTATGAAGTCAATTAACTACACAAATAATTTTTAGGTTAGGTTGGTTGTTAACAAATTTATACGAAATAAACTCAAGTAATCCACAACGAATATGAGTTATTTATTGAAAATAAAATTTTTAATTGTCACCGAAAACGATTTAAAGTATGTAATTTTTAATAGAATTTTTTCTAATTTTTTTAATTATTATTTTTATTCAAAACACGAATAAAAAACAATTTAAATATTTATTATGAAATTAATGAGCTACACAAATAAATTTTTAGGATAGGTTGGTTGTTTTAAACTCACGTTATAAAATTCTATTTTTTATTAAAAACAATTGAAAAATATGTTATGAAGTCAATAAGCTACCAAATAATTATTAGGTTATGTTGGTTGTTATAAAACTCACGTTATAAAATTCTTATTTTTATTAAAAACAATTGAAAAATATGTTATGAAGTCAATAAGCTACCAAATAATTTTTAGGTTAGGTTGGTTGTTATAAAACTCACGTGTAAATTTGATAAAAAATTTATACAAAGTATATACTTACTTCGATTCCACCCTAATTCGCAAAAAGTATCGTTTTTTAGGAACACTTCAAAACTCTTCAAACATCAATTTATATTCATAGTTAATATTTTAATTAGCACACGACTTAAACGAACACAATAACAACACAAAATTTCAAATATTTTTCTCAGTTTGATCGCAGCACCAACTGTCGGGACAAACTGAAATTAAAATAGAATAATATTTAATATTTGATGCTGCGATGGTAGCACAGTCTACCGAATCGAATGTAAAACATTCCAAAATTAACTACCTACTTATGATTGAAAAATTAGTTAAATAAACATTTTCTAATTTTTATTAAAAACAATTCAAAAATATGTTATGAAGTCAATAAATTTTAAAAATGAATAATATTTTCAAAGTATGTAATTTTTAATAGAATTTTTTTTCTAATTTTTTAATAATTATTTTTATTTAAAACATGAATAATAAAAACAATTTAAAAAATTTATTATGAAATAATGAGCTACACAAATAAATTTTTAGGTTAGGTTGGTTGTTATAAAACTCACGTGTATTTATATTTATACAAAATTTATACAAAATATATACTTACTTCGATTCCACCCTAAATTCGCAAGAAGTATCGTTTTTTAGGAACACTTCAAAACTCTTCAAACATCAATTTATATTCATAGTTAATATTTTAGTTAGCAAACGACTTAAACGAACACAATAATAACACAAAATTACAAATATTTTTCTCAATTTTATCGCAGCACCAACTGTCGGGACAAACTGAAATTAAAATAGAATAATATTTAATATTTGATGCTGCGATGGTAGCGCAGTCTACCGAATCAAATGTAAAACATTCCAAAATTTACAACTACTTATAAATGAAAAATTAGTTAAATAAACATTTTCTAATTTTTATTAAAAACAATTCAAAAATATGTTATGAAGTCAATAAATTTTAAAAATGAATAATATTTTCTTGTATGTAATTTTTAATAGAATATTTTTCTAATTTTTTAATAACTATTTTTATTTAATACATGAATAATAAAAACAATTTAAAAAATTTATTATGAAATTAATGAGCTACACAAATAAATTTTTAGGTTAGGTTGGTTGTTATAAAACAAACGTGTATTTATATTTATACAAAATTTATACAAAATATATACTTACTTCGATTTCACCCTAAATTCGCAAAAAGTATCGTTTTTTAGGAACACTTCAAAACTCTTCAAACATCAATTTCTATTCATAGTTAATATTTTAATTAGCACACGACTTAAACGAACACAATAAAAACACAAAATTACAAATATTTTTCTCAATTTGATCGCAGTACCAACTGTCGGGACAAACTGAAATTAAAATAGAATAATATTTAATATTTGATGCTGCGATGGTAGCGCAGTCTACCGGATCGAATGTAAAACATTTCAAAATTAACAACTACTTATAAATGAAAAATTAGTTAAATAAACATTTTCTTATATTTATTGAAAACAATTGAAAAATGGTTGGTTGTTATAAAACTCACGTTATAAAATTCTACCTAATTTTTATTAAAAACAATTGAAAAATATGTTATAAAGTCAATAAGCTACCAAATAATTTTTAGGTTAGGTTGGTTGTTATAAAACTCACGTGTAAATTTGATAAAAAATTATTTTTTTGCTTGATAACTTTTAAACTGAATAATTTTTTCCAAAGTAAATAATTTTTAATAGAATTTTTTCACTTTTTTTATAGTTTTATTTTAAATAGTTTTTTTACTTAAAAAATGAATAATTTTTATTAAAAATGATTGAAAAAATTCGTTATGGAATCAATAAACTACACAAATAATTTTATAGAGGAATGACACACACTAACTATTCGTGTGGCTATGAAACATGATTTTTTTCTGCAATTTAAATTGTAATATTTATACAAAAAGGGTATTGAAAATTGAAACAAATATGGCGACACTATAAACTGTCAGGATCTTTATTTTTTTCTTACTCTCTACTTAGTTCCTTACAATAGCAAAACTTAATGGCTTCTAATAATGCGTTGCAATTTTTGCTTTTAAAGCGTGTTTTTTTAGTTTTTCTTAACTCAGAATCGAGATAAAATATCCAATTGTGAATCTAAATCATCCTCACTATTTGTGTGGCTATGAAACATGATTTTTTTCCTGCAATTTAAATTGTAATATACAAAAAGGGTATTGAAAATTGAAACAAATATGGCGATGCTATAAACTGTCAGGATCTTTATTTTTTTCTTACTCTCTACTTAGTTGCTTACAATAGCAAAACTTAATGGCTTCTAATAATCCGTTGCAATTTTTGCTTTTAAAGCGTGTTTTTTTTTTTAGTTTTTCTTAACTCAGAATCGAGATAAAATATCCAATTGTGAATCTAAACCATCCTCGAATCCCCGTGAACTCACACACAAAATTTCATCAAAATCGGTCCAGCCGTCTATAAGGAGTTCAGTGACATACACACGCACACAAGAAATCTTTATATATATACTAGCAGACCCGACAGACGTTGTCCTGTACACACGTCGTTAATTCGAAAATTTCAAACATTCTTCAATAAGCTGTAACAATCTGGACTGTTTTGATGAAAATTATTATTCAAGAGTTATTTTAATATCTAACTTCATTACATGTACACTTATACAAATTCGACCGATCGGTAGCATGTGAGTATATACTGTGTGTGTAAGTATGCATATACTGTATGAGTGAAGTGAAATGTAGAATCTGTGTTAACTAAAAAGATGCATCTATTACCACACTCCACGGATGAAATTTGTAGACTGGATAATAGCAGCCACTCTCTATGATTATTGACACGGATATTTCTAGGCGTCACCGAAAATTTTAAGTGAATGAAATGACTGATTACAGGTTGGGATATTATCCGTGGAGTGTGGCAATAACAGCATCGTAAATACAAACTTTAACTTGTTTTAAGTAAAGGTAAACAATCTTATAATGAAACTATTTTATAACATTTATTTATTAATTTACAAAAACTTAATTTATATTAATGCTATTGGATGTACAATATTTTTAGTTAATCCTTGAGGTGTATAAACAAACAAATTCGATGGTTTTCCAACTCTGGAACACGCAACATATAATTGACCGTGAGAAAAACACGGATTTTCTAAATCTAAGCCACAAATTGTCATGGTTTGGCCTTGTGACTTATTTATAGTCATAGCATATGCCAAGCGGATTGGAAATTGTAAACGTTTGAATGGTATAAGCGAATCTGAAGGAATCATTGGGATCCGTGGTAGAAGTACAACCTCACCTTGAAATTTTCCACTCAAAATAGTATCTTCAAGAATGTTGCCCATAATTTTTTTATAACTAATTGCGTCCCATTACATAATTTCGGAGCATTCAAATTTCGAAGTAAAATTATAGGTGAACCAACCTTCAGTCGCAAATTATGAGGTGGCATTCCAGGTAAATCTAATGAATTTAAAAATTCTACAGGATAGTTAACAACTTCATCAGGATCAACAACAGTGTCGATCGATTTAAATGTAGTTTCATTACCAGGCAGTAATTGCTGTATTTTGAAATTGATGGCATCAACATCTAAATTTTTCGCAGCTAAAATTGCTCGCTCTCGTAGCCATCCATGATTAGTACAATTATTTCTCAAATCTGGAAAGATACTGTTTATTAACTCATCTTTGGTAGCCACCATGTTGCAAAAATTCTCTGGAAGTCGAATATATTGTGTATCTTCATACAATTCAATTTTACCATTGCCAATATCCAACAGTTGTTCAGAGAATCTTGACGCTAATGGATCATTTTTAAGTTGAACGCGCATATTAATAGTAAGGCATAATTTGCTGACACTTCGCCATAGATAAGATTCTTTTAAACATGCGTTTATTTCGTCTGCATATGTCGCGTGTGGAATGACAGGTAATGTTTGTCTGAAATCACCAGACAGCAACAATAGAGCACCACCGATAAGCCTAGTATTATCCTTGATATCTTTCAGGGACCTGTCGAGAGCTTCAAGAGAATGCTTGTGGGCCATGGTACATTCATCCCAGATAATAATTTTGCATTTTCTCAAAACTTGAGCCATGCCTGAATGCTTCTTTATGTTACACATTGCTTCGGGATTTGTGTGAACATTCAAAGGTAATTTAAGCGCTGAATGCGCCGTCCGTCCACCATCAAGTAACGTTGCTGCAATTCCTGATGAAGCATTAGCCAATGCAATATTATTTTGTGATCGGATGCGCGCAAGTATCAATGAAATGAGGAATGTTTTACCAGTACCACCTGGTGCATCCAGAAAAAAGAATCCACCTTGTTGCGATGCAATTGATACATTAATTTGATCATATACATTTCGTTGCTCAGCAGTGAGCAATTGTTCATTATTGGCAACAAAAGTAGCCAAAGAAGTTCTATCGAAGTGGTGTTCCCGTTGAACATCGCTTTTGATGGTATCTAATGCTGGGCGGTTCGGCGCTGGCATGCCGAAATGGATGAGCGGCATATTCGAAATAAGAATACAAATATCCTCAATAATTATTAATGACTCATTATATATTTTTGCGGAGAATTCGATATTTTGATTTTGATTAGTAATTCTAATCCGATGTAAAATATCCTCACTCATTGAGTCTTTAAATTTGTCCCACAAAGCAGATGCTTCAGACGGATAACACATTTTCAATATTATTGAAAATAATTGACGAATTTGTTGTGGAGATGAGCTCATTGCTGCATCTGCAAGTGTGAGATCCCAATGGTTATCATCCTCCAATAAATGTAACTCACGACACGCATCAAAGAAAGTGTCGTATAAAGTACCATTGACTTTTCGCAAATATCGGAAAGATGTTGGTCCAGGAACGTTAACCAATAACAAACGCAAAAAAAAAAAAACATTCGCGTTGCTTAGGATGAACTGTATATATTCGACCTAAAGTATTTGTCATAAATATGTCGGTGAATCCTGGGACTGGAATGCCTCGTTTCCGTGGTTCCCAATTTTTTGATTGTTTATTCCACGTAAAAAATTTTGGAACATCAGTATACATTAATGTCCTTGCGAATTGACCAACAACATCTTGTCGGCAACAAAGGTTGAAAAATTCAGTAAGAGTTGTTTTTGGAGCCGTTAAAGCTTGTTGTAGTGCAGTCTGTTCTGTAAAGTAAACACGCTGTCCGTTTTCAAGATGCACAGCCAAATGTATAACAGCAGGATCCCTTTCATGTATAGGAAACGTAAAAATGCGCCAAATAGCTTCGTTACTGCTAATGTATCGACCCATTTGATAACGTGTAATTTCGTCATTGTCATTTACATTTTGAACAGCGAATACAGCTTTATCACTGCCCTTGTGAACATACTTACAAATGTATTTTATAGATTTCACTGAACTGCATAGTTCAACGTTTATGTGCACTTTATAGGTTTTGCACAGCAATGGTGAATATGGAACTACCCAGCGATTATCAATATCTACTCTCACACCGTTTGACAGACGCAATTCATATGATTGACCGCCATTGTCTACGTCTCTACGCCGGTAAGATGGATAACCGTCAATATTGGTGATAGTATCAGATTGGCATGTTTTGGAAAACGTTTCGTACATTTTCCATTGTCCATACATGGTGACATCATGTTTAGAGTACCACATGAACCATGGATAATATTAGTAGTTACAATGTCAAACAATTCTTGATCAACATTCGGATCTGGAATTTCGGCTGAAATAATTTTGTCGATTTCTTCTGGGCGTACTTTATCCACCAACCAAATCAAAATATGCGTATGAGGTAAACCTCGTTTTTGCCATTCAACAGAGTAAAGCCAACAACGTGTTTCACCAAATACCGAGTGATGTGTAATCAAATTCATCAAAGATTTTAATTTTTGTTTAAAAACACGTGCAGTGATATCATGGCGATGCATCGATGTTTGACCTGGCAACAACAAACTTTGAATTTCATCCCAGTTTGGATTACACGTAAATGTGATAAAAAGATCTGGTCGGCCATATGCACGTACGTAAGTCATGGCGTCTTGAATATACTCTTGCATATGACGCGGACTACCAAAGTATGATGATGGGAGAATATATGCGCTACCGATGTTGTTGATGTCATTAGATGCATCTACGTTACCAATAACGGCGTCACGCAAATGAATGTACTCCTCAGCACGAAGTTTTGTTTGATTAAATTTTATATATCGTAATCTCTCACTTTCGATTTTTACGTACATATCGACAATATACTGATGAAATAGCTGTCTGCATCGGAGAATGGTACTGTCTTCATTAGCACGAATCATCAATCGATATGCGTAGAAGTTCATAGCACTAACTTTCTTGATTAGTTCTTCACCTGAAAAATAAATATATATATGAGAGATACATAAATTATTTGAAAAAAAAAAATCTGTAAGATAGTCTATAAGTTGTACCTGTAGTTGGATTCCTTTGTTTAATACTTAAATGGTATCCATCTTCTCCTTCCCAAATATCAACGGATACTGCAATGCATCGTAAGAACGATGATTGTCTTGAATTATTTGCATCGTTTTATCTCTGCGTTGAATGCAAATGTCCCGACGTTCACATGGGTCACCAGCCATAACAACTGCAACTTCATTAATAGTTGGAACATCATATGTGCCTGCGTGCTCTTCGTAGGGCTCTTTGTCTGCTTTAATAATAATGGCGTAGTTGTCGTTTTGCAGTCTGCTAGAAAAAGTCTTGAACAATTGCAACAACTGGTTATGGTTTTGCAAAAACGTTTCCAAAATGTCCACAATTTCTCGTTCCTCCATCTGCTCTATATAGTTGTAAGCGCAGCGTGTGTGTGATTGTTGCTCCTCATTGCCCATAAAATAAATTTGTAAAAATTTTGGATCGGCATCAGGCATTGGGAGCAATGAACGAATTTGGTGGTACACTTGACCTTGAATTTTGAATGTAGATTCGAAATTACGACCATCTTCATTATGAACAATTTTTGTTGCTCCAAATGATGTCATTTGGAAGCATGAATTTAATTTACGAATTTTTCGCAAAAACAATTTCGATTGAGATGTGGTATCAGCTAAAAGTGTTTTTAAAGGTTCCGGCGGTGGATTTAGCGATGGCAGTGAAATTTTTCCAGATGCGCAACATAAACCAGCTGATTCACCTTTGTACTTGAAAGCATGACAATGTTGACACTTTTTGTCCATACTACCAATCGAGATTAATGCATGTGACGAATAGTTGATTTCAGGATCATATTCAAATGCAAGGCGATTGAGTGATGCTCTTGTCAATACTCGATCATTTTGCATCCGGCGTTGGTTACGTTCTCTATGTGCATCCGTCGCTTGTTGACGTGCCTCTCGTTGTCTTACTGCATTAGCACAAACACGTCGATTGCGTTGTACTGAATTTTCATTCGCACGTGTAGATGCAACTTGATCTCTCAGATTTGCATTATCCGCCGAGTGTTCTTCATCTGTTCTATTTATTCGACGATCATGGACCAATTGTGCGTTCGGAGTACGTCGACCAATATTTCTGGCTCTTCCTCGAAGACGTGGCATTTTTCTGAAAAAAAAAAAAAAAAAATACTGTAAAATAATACGCAACGAATGCGAGTTTTTTTTATTGAGAATGAAATTTAAATTAATTAACAAAAAAGATTTATTGTAACAAATTTTAGATAAAAAACGTGTAATTTTATTTTTTTGCTTGATAACTTTTAAAATGAATAATTTTTTCCAAAGTAAATAATTTTTAATAGAATTATTTCAAATTTTTTTTATATTTTTATTTTAAATAGTTTTTTTATTTAAAAATGAATAATTTTTACTATAAATTATTGAAAAAATTCTTTATGGAATCAATAAACTACACAAATAATGTTTATATTAGGGTGGTTGTTAACAAATTTATACAAAATAAACTCAAGTAATCCACAACGAATATGAGTTATTTATTGAAAATAAAATATTTAATTATCACCGAAAACGATTTAAAGTACGTAATTTTTAATAGAATTTTTTCTAATTTTTTAATAATTTTTTTTATTTAAAACACGAATAAAAAAACAATTTAAAAAATTTATTATGAAATTAATGAGCTACACAAATAAATTTTTAGGTTAGGTTGGTTGTTATAAAACTCACGTTATAAAATTCTATTTTTTATTAAAAACAATTGAAAAAATATGTTATGAAGTCAATAAACTACACAAATAATTTTTAGGATAGGTTGGTTGTTAACAAATTTATACGAAATAAACTCAAGTAATCCACAACGAATATGAGTTATTTATTGAAAATAAAATTTTTAATTATCACCGAAAACGATTTAAAGTATGTAAATTTTAATAGAATTATTTCTAATTTTTTAATAATTATTTTTATTTAAAACACGAATAAAAAAAACAATTTAAAAACTTTATTATGAAATTAATGAGCTACACAAATAAATTTTTAGTTTAGGTTGGTTGTTATAAAACTCACGTTATCAAATTCTAATTTTTATTAAAAATAATTGAAAAAATATGTTATGAAGTCAATAAACTACACAAATAATTTTTAGGTTAGGTTGGTTGTTAACAAATTTATACGAAATAAACTCAAGTAATCCACAACGAATATGAGTTATTTATTGAAAATAAAATTTTTAATTATCACCGAAAACGATTTAAAATATATGTAATTTTTAATAGAATTATTTCTAATTTTTTAATAATTATTTTTATTTAAAACACGAATAAAAAAACTATTTAAAAAATTTATTATGAAATTAATGAGCTACACAAATAAATTTTTAGTTTAGGTTGGTTGTTATAAAACTCACGTTATCAGATTCTAATTTTTATTAAAAATAATTGAAAAAATATGTTATGAAGTCAATAAACTACACAAATAATTTTTAGGATAGGTTGGTTGTTAACAAATTTATACGAAATAAACTCAAGTAATCCACAACGAATATGAGTTATTTATTGAAAATAAAATTTTTAATTATCACCGAAAACGATTTAAAGTATGTAAATTTTAATAGAATTATTTCTAGTTTTTTAATAATTATTTTTATTTAAAACACGAATAAAAAAAAAAACAATTTAAAAACTTTATTATGAAATTAATGAGCTACACAAATAAATTTTTAGTTTAGGTTGGTTGTTATAAAACTCACGTTATCAAATTCTAATTTTTATTAAAAATAATTGAAAATATATGTTATGAAGTCAATAAACTACACAAATAATTTTTAGGTTAGGTTGGTTGTTAACAAATTTATACGAAATAAACTCAAGTAATCCACAACGAGTATGAGTTATTTATTGAAAATAAAATTTTTAATTATCACCGAAAACGATTTAAAATATATGTAATTTTTAATAGAATTATTTCTAATTTTTTAATAATTATTTTTATTTAAAACACGAATAAAAAAACAATTTAAAAAATTTATTATGAAATTAATGAGCTACACAAATAAATTTTTAGTTTAGGTTGGTTGTTATAAAACTCACGTTATCAGATTCTAATTTTTATTAAAAATAATTGAAAAAATATGTTATGAAGTCAATAAACTACACAAATAATTTTTAGGTAAGGTTGGTTGTTAACAAATTTATACGAAATAAACTCAAGTAATCCACAACGAATATGAGTTATTTATTGAAAATAAAATTTTTAATTATCACCGAAAACGATTTAAAGTATGTAATTTTAATAGAATTATTTCTAATTTTTTAATAATTATTTTTATTTAAAACATTAATAAAAAAAAACAATTTAAAAATTTTATTATGAAATTAATGAGCTACACAAATAAATTTTTAGTTCAGGTTGGTTGTTATAAAACTCACGTTATAAAATTCTAATTTTTATTAAAAACAATTGAAAAATATGTTATGAAGTCAATAAGCTACCAAATAATTATTAGGTTATGTTGGTTGTTATAAAACTCACGTTATAAAATTCAAATTTTTATTAAAAACAATTGAAAAATATGTTATGAAGTCAATAAGCTACCAAATAATTTTTAGGTTAGGTTGGTTGTTATAAAACTCACGTGCAAATTTGATAAAAAATTATTTTTTTGCTTGATAACTTTTAAAATGAATAATTTTTTCCAAAGTAAATAATTTTTAATAGAATTTTTTTCAAATTTTTTTTATAGTTTTATTTTAAATAGTTTTTTTATTTAAAAAATGAATAATTTTTATTAAAAATGATTGAAAAAATTCGTTATGGAATAAATAAACTACACAAATATTTTTATAGAGAAATGACACACACTCACTATTTGTGTGGCTATGAAACATGATTTTTTTTCTGCAATTTAAATTGTAAAATACAAAAAGGATATTGAAACATGAAACAAATATGGCGACACTATAAACTGTCAGGATCTTTATTTTTTTCTTACTCTCTACTTAGTTCCTTACAATAGCAAAACTTAATGGCTTCTAATAATGCGTTGCAATTTTTGCTTTTAAAGCGTGTTTTTTTTTTAGTTTTTCTTAACTCAGAATCGAGATAAAATATCCAATTGTGAATCTAAACCATCCTCGAATCCCCGTGAACTCACACACAAAATTTCATCAAAATCGGTCCAGCCGTCTAGGAGGAGTTCAGTGACATACACACGCACACAAGAAATATATATATAAAGATTTCTTGTGTGCGTGTGTATGTCACTGAACTCCTCCTAGACGGCTGGACCGATTTTGATGAAATTTTGTGTGTGAGTTCACGGGGATTCGAGGATGGTTTAGATTCACAATTGGATATTTTATCTCGATTCTGAGTTAAGAAAAACTAAAAAAAAAAACACGCTTTAAAAGCAAAAATTGCAACGCATTATTAGAAGCCATTAAGTTTTGCTATTGTAAGGAACTAAGTAGAGAGTAAGAAAAAAATAAAGATCCTGACAGTTTATAGTGTCGCCATATTTGTTTCAATTTTCAATACCCTTTTTGTATATTACAATTTAAATTGCAGAAAAAAACTCATGTTTCATAGCCACACAAATAGTGAGGATGGTTTAGATTCACAATTGGATATTTTATCTCGATTCTGAGTTAATAAAAACTAAAAAAACACGCTTTAAAAGCAAAAATTGCAACGCATTATTAGAAGCCATTAAGTTTTGCTATTGTAAGGAACAAAGTAGAGAGTAAGAAAAAAATAAAGATCCTTACAGTTTATAGTGTCGCCATATTTGTTTCAATTTTCAATACCCTTTTTGTATATTACAATTTAAATTGCAGAAAAAAATCATGTTTCATAGCCACACAAATAGTGAGTGTGTGTCATTTCTCTATGTCCACGAGGTCTCGCCGCGTCAATTTTCTCCTTGGAGCGAACCCGTCCGCTTAATTAAATAAACAGCTTTTATCGTTGAATGATTTCATGATTTATTTAATGAAAATATGCTCTCATAAAAAAATTAGTTAGATAGACATTCAATAGGTGTCTTTCTCTCTCTCTCTCTCTCTCTCTGAAATGTATGTAGCTTGCTCGCGGGTCAGTAATGCAGACAATCTTTACATTCTAGCTCGAGACGGAAAAAACAGTAAATGTGGTTTACAAAGACATTTTATGAAGTGTCTTCTCGTCATTACATTTGAAAGTAGAAACATATTTACTCAAAATTTAGGTAGTAACATATTTTTATTGCAAAGACTGAAATAGAGGTGAGAAAAATTATCATTTGTGAAGAAAACTACTACAACTGTATCAACTGTTATGTTATAATGTTTAAATTTCTAAATGGTGCAAGATAATACAAAATTCCATGCGGAAAAAGTCGTGGGCAGCAGATACGTATAGTTATAGGTGTGGGGCTATGCATGCTGATTTTTCATATACTGCATGGATGCGAACATGTAAGAATAATCTATCTATCTTACTATAATAAAACAGTACTTTTTCTGTCTGTTTGTACGCGATTTTGATGAAATTTTGTGTGTGAGTTCACGGGGATTCGAGGATGGTTTAGATTCACAATTGGATATTTTATCTCGATTCCGAGTTAAGAAAAACTAAAAATACACGCTTTAAAAGCAAAAAAACTAAGCATTGTTGATAATTAGCCTCCATGGCAACGGGCTTTTGAATTGTTGTTGCCTTCTGCGTAACCATGGGAAAGGTTTTTGGTAACGGCAGTGGCGTGCCCAAGAGGAGGGGTATGTATAATGAGAAGATACAAAATGTCCAGCGTAGAAATACTTACCGCCATATCCATATCTCACAAAAAGTACATTTGGGCAGGACAATGTCTGTCGGGTCCGCTAGAAAGATATATAGAGAGATAGAGATATAAATAGAAAGATAGAGAGAGTTATAGAGATATACATAGAGAGATAGAGAATTAGAGAGATAAAGATAGATGCTTAGTATACGTTTAAAAAATTACAAAAAAAAATTGATTGAGGAATTGCAACGCATGCCGGGCATTATCTAGTATATATATAAAGATATATATATATATATTTAATTTTTTGTTATGTTTTGCAGGAATTTTTTCTAAAAAAAAAAGCTGGAAATTTTGGTAGATTTTAGCGAATTTCGGGCAAATTAAGGCAAATTTAGAATTATTATAGGGAAAGTTGGCAAACTTTGTAGATCAAGGTCAGGTTCAAAGTGGAATATCATCCAATATGGCCACCGTTACGTCAAAATCCAAGGTGGCGTTGACAATTTCAATCCTCAAGTCTGAAGCAAGTTCTAGCTCCTGCTAAAATATTCTACTTACAGGCTTGAATACGTACATTTACGTAGAGTATATAGTACATTTTCACGATCATTCAACTCAGTAAGATACGATCGCAAATTTAATCTAGGATACTATGTCTCCAACAGTCTTTGATTTCAAAAGTCGTAGGCTCCAAAATTCATTGACTCAAAAAGTCTTTGACTCCAAAAGTCGTTGGCTCCAAAGGTCTTTGACTACAACAGAATTGGCTCCAACAGTCTTTGCCTCCAAAAATCTTTAACTCCAAAAGTCATTGGCTCCAAAAATCATTGGCTCTAAAAGTTGTTGTTTCCAATTGTCTTTGGCGCCAGCTGTCTTAGTCCAAAACTGGTCCAATATCATTTGGCTACAAGACTACAAGACAAGACTAAGAATTGACAAGTCTACGAGGCTACATTTGTCCATGGCTACGAGTCTAGGAAGCTACAAGGCTTCTATGCTACAATTCTACTATGCTACAAGTATACTAGACTATAAGTTCACGAGGCTACGATACTACATGTATTTTACTGTGTTGGACTCCATTCAGCTGCGAGAGTTAATTTGTCTAATGCAAAATAATATCGTTGCCGGTTGTCTCTATTATTGCCAACAGATATCGCCACGTATTTGTGTTGAGGTAAAAACTATTATATTTTCTTTTACGTGGGATGCTCACTAACCATCGCAAAAGAAGGAGGGCTTCGCTAGACATCAAGGAGAAGGAACTTCGTCTTGCATGATAGTACTTTTCAGCTGTCTCAAGGCATATTATTTGACTGAGTAATGGATATTTGTTTCAATTCCAACTGATAAAAATATTGCAAAAGCAGATTTTTTATTTATTTTTATTTTATTTATTTGTAATTGTAACATGCCAACTAACAGGACAAAGCCTTTAATGGTAGGCATGTAACAGAAATACATTAAATAAATATGTCTGAATAAAATGGCTTGTCTAATTGAAAAAATAATATTCTCATGCATAGATGATTTCTCAGAAATAACCAGAAGCACTCGGATGAATTTAACAGATGACTCACGAGGAATAATCAGGAACACATAGAGAAAACCAACAAAATATTGACAGGAATAATCAGAAAAACACGGAGAAATCCAACAATATATTAACATAAATATTCAGGAGCACACAGGCGAAAACCATTAAAATATTGGTATGAATAATCAGGAGCACACGGACAAAACTAACGCACGTTATCCTAAACATAAATCAGTAAAAACATTTTCTAAATAAAAGTAAACAAAATAAAACATAATAAAAATTTAAAAATGAAATAATTAAAATTTACAACAATTTAGGACTCGGCTAGAACTCTATCCTTGCTGAAAAAAGGAGAAATTCAAAGCTAGCATAAGCTGTTTTTGTAAGAAAAAAATTGGGAATTGGTACTGCAGCAGTTACATTAGCATCTGATTCGAAACATAAAGGTTCATCTTCATCAAATAGGCACCTTTGCAACTACTGCGATAGTCTTTCGTATTTTGCCATGATGCACAAAGACACGAGAGAAGCAAATGCATGAAGAATTCTTCTTCTATGACGTTTCGCTGCGATAAGTGCCATGTTTGGTTTACGGGTATTGACATTTTGAGACGACACGCAAAACAATTTTTTGGTGAAGTTCGTTCACGTGCAGAGGAATGACCTGCATACAACAATTTGCGATGACGCCTGGACTTTAGTAAACCTTTTAGATCTGAGAATCAGCCAGTTGAAGCCAATGCAGAAAAAAATGTTTATTATATTGCTAAGTTTTACAAATTTTTTGTAGTAGTGTAGAAATTAAGAAAAACAATTATTTGTAGCAATTTTTTTTTCGAACTGGTCATTTATATTGGTAAGTTAAATTACGTTATCTATTTTTGTATTGATCGTGGATCGAACTAAGGACTGCAATCGTTTGAATCACTCATTATTTTTAGAAAGGATTGATTGATGACTTTTGTAATTTTTCCAGAATATCTAGGGTAAATATTACGAATTTTCAAGATGGTGGCCAATACGTTATAATCAGAATACTGGAGGCTGATTGATGAGGAATTTAAGCCTTATATTTGGGAGGTACAAAAACAGATTTATAAGTTGGTGGCACCCTCTAGCAGACGTAAACAATATGTCAGATACAATATAGAGGCCTTCAACAGACGAAAACAAGAGAGTGGGCGTGTAATCAATGTATGTGTGTATGTACATATATATACACATATATACTCACATTGTCATTAGTGTTTGGAGTACAGACGGTCGGTGGCTTCCATAGAGATTGGATCTATCGAAATTTTTTGGTACTCGTCAGGTTCGAACAGAGGACTCCATGATGTAATACTTATTTTTAGTTCAAATGTTATTAAAATTTGATTTCTTAAATGTTTTATAAAATTTTACATTATTCCTATTAAACCTGGATAATAACTATGGATATTTAATATGGTGGACGATTTTAAAAATAGCGGAATGATTTTTATAATAAAAATGTTTATTTTATTTTTTCCTGAATTTCTTGCATAAAAATTTGGATTTTTAAGAAAGAGACAGTAACGGAATATGCAACGATGTTGTCATAATTCAAAATGGTGGCCATGACAATTAAATTTGTCAAGTTCATGACCTCGTCTGCTTAGGGCGGCTTGCCAATGGGTAATTTAAGCTGCGTTTAGGACATTTTCGTGTTTTCAAAGGCGAAAGTTTTTGAAGTTTTTAGAATTTCAATTTTTTTGAATTTTTTTGCTGTGTTTTCCCTCTAAACAGGGAAATTTTGATTTTTCTGTTTTTTTGAGGTTTTTATTTGGATAATTTTTTCTTCTTAAACTGTAAATTTTGGCGGATTTTGGCAGATTTTGGGCAAATATTTGAATGATTTTAATTCATATTTGGCAATATTTTAAAAATTTCTATTGTCAATGTCAAGGTTTAAGTACAAGGTCATCTAAGATGGCCGTCATGTTGTCAGAATCTAAGACTGCAGACAGTTCTCCACCTCCATGCTCCGACCCTATGGCTCGGACCGGCCAACATATACTACTATTACGGATCTTCAAATGGCGTCCAAAATGTCCGATAAGAAGGTGAGCGCTCTGGCAATAAATAATGATACACTCTAAGAGATAAAAACTAAACCAATATGGCTGTAGTGTACTCTGGCAGAGGTTGTGTGTACTAGCACTCCTAGTAGCATGTTATTAAAACTAAATGGCAGCAACGCCCTCTAGCAGACGATGTGTGTACTAAATGACACTAGTGCTCCTGGTAGCAAGTATTGAAGACATTATGACGCCAGCATCCTCAAATAAAAAAAAATTATTTGTATAACAAATTATTTTGTATAAAAAATTAATTGTAATATGTCAATAATATCATAACAACATTAGTAGGTAAAGTAACATCTACCTAATGTGCATGCGACAGAGCAATGCTGGCGCTCTTTAGGAACAAAAAACAGAAACATAATGTGGTTGTATACCATATGACAGCTCCTAGTAAAATAGAAAAAATAATTGCAGATGTGACGACTTCCGAAATTGTGGCCTCCAGCAGACGAAAACAAGATGGCTGTCATGACTCCAGAATCGAAAAAAAGTTATTTTAATGCCAGATTCAAGCTGGCGATTGTAAACTTTGGAAACCAACATGGCCGATGTGACATTTCAATTTAATATGTCAGACTTGTCAGAAATCAAGTAGACGATGTAACTTCTAAATTCATGATTCAAATTATAGAGGTGGATGTAACAAAAACTGCATCGTTCGGTGATTGGGGCGTTCAATTTCAAGATGGAGGAATTGTAGATGGTAGCAGTAATGATAATGAAACGATGACGTGGTCACTATCCTGACTAAGGGGCTTGATTTTTTAATTTTTTTTAAGAACTCTAGCTACTTTTAGGACATTTCAAGTCATCGACTTTTTAAAATTAAAATAGTATTTTTATCTCAAAACGGGGATTTTTCCCTTGAAATAGGAATTTAAAAAAAAAAATTGTGGAATGATTTTTTTTTAATAACTGAACATTGTGATGAATTTTGGTGAATTTTTGTTAAATGTTGACCAGTTTCTGTAATTTTTTTTTCCCTACAAACTTTGAAGGTTAAGGAGATTCAAGATGGTCGCAGTGAAGTCACAATCCAAAATGGCCTTAGATCATTGACCCGCTCCTCACACTTTGTGCTCGACTTCCCTATTTGATTATTTCTTCTTAGATCAAAATATCAGCAGACAAAACACAACTAAAGAAAGTTAAAGAATCGTAGGCTCTTCCTCACTACCTATATAGAATGTCGCTCGTACCACGGAACGGGTTAACTAAGTTACATGAATGATAAACTGTTTGTATGTATATTGCACCATACTCGGATCGAACCTGAGTACCCAATAAGTTGCAAATCCTGCCAAAACAAAACATTATCCAAGTAGACAGCTTAATGTAGTTACCCTATGCTGGAATGGCGTCGGTTGGTGCATGTTAGAAAAAAAATTATCGGGATCACAGTTTAATGTTCCGAGCTATTTACATGGCACACAATAATCTAGAGCAGCAACATACTTTTAACAAACAAGACGTTACGATCGCTCTGCAAACAATGTTCAGGTACATTGTAAATAAAGCTTAATGCCACAAGGTGCAAGTATGATCAAAGAACAACAACAACAACAAAAACAACAACAACAACAAGAGGTTAAAAGTTATCATCAAACTTGTCTTTACGGTACGCTCTACAAACAATGTATAGGCGCAGAGAAATAAAGTTAAATGCCACTATATATAAACATGTTAAAACCAAGAACAATGTTTTCAAATTTAAAATTTAATTTGACATAGGATAATGTAGTGGAACAATATCAAAATGTCGTTTAGGGCTCGAATGCAGAAAACGCAAGGAATAAAGAATTATGTTAATACAAGTTATAACCGCATTTAGGTAAAGGTTTAAACCTAAAAATTAAACGCCATTGGATATACGACAGTCGTATATGCCCAAGGCAAATCTAAAAAACTCGGCTCAAACCAACTCTCAGATGCGTCGGAGTTCCAAGACATAGTCCGGCTTGTAACATGAGTTTGTATTGGCAAAATACAAACTTGAACTATGTCTAGGTAGTATCAAACAAGGGAAGACAACCCTACCAAAAAATTCATTACGTGCCTTCCCGGGCGCTGCGTGGAGGAAAATCATAATAAAATAAATATGTCACAAAAAGCAAAAAAAAAAAAAAAATAATATCTGTGGAACCAAACTCAATTTTGGAAGTGGCAGGCCGAAAAAAACAGTTTAGAAGAAAAAAAATTACCAAAACGTTGATATTGCATGACAAGGTATGGCCAATAAAAGGTTTTGCCATGATTTACCTCAGCACACGCACACCGAAGCACAAGTTTAACGGTCAAAATTAGAGTAATAAAATCCTACGAACAATCAGGCCAAGTTAGATCAAAAAATGTAATTGAAATCAGAGGAAAATGTAGATGCAGCAGTTGGAGGACATAGAGTAATTGAAGCACTTGGAAAAATTAGAGAAGTTGGAGATGCTGCAGCACTTAGAGCACTTAGAGCAATTGAAGCACTTAAAGCAATTGAAGCATTTGGAGAAATTGGAGCTGTTGGAGCTGTTAGAGCAATTGGAACATTGGAGCTCTTGGAGAATTTTGATCTTTTGAGATTTGGAGCTGTTGGCCAATTGTATAATTGTAGTTATTGGAGCGACTGGAGCAGTTGGAGATTTTGGAGCAATTGGAACATCTGGAGCATTTGGAGCTTTGGAGCACTTGGATATGTTGGCCAGTTGGAGCAATATAAGAATTGAAGCAAATGGAGCTGTTGGAGTAATTGTAGCATTAGAGCATTGAAGCAATAATTATTAGAGTAGTTGGAGCTTTGGATCAATTTTAGCTGTTGAAGCCAAAGATGGATCAAAACATTTTTGGATGCAATGACTTTTGGAGTTAATGACATTTCAAGCCAAAGTCCGTTGAATCCAATTACTTTTGTAGCTAAAGACAATTGGAGCTAAAGACAGTTGGAGCCAAAGACAGTTGGAGGCAAAGACATTTGGAGTCATTGTATCCTACAGCAATTTTAGACCGATCGTATCCTAGTGTTGATTCTGGATCGTTATATCTGTAGTCAGGTAGATGGACCTCGTGGTTCGGAGACAACTGGTCTATAGCCTGATATTTTACATGACCTGGTCTCGTAGTCTGAAGACACTTGGCCTATAGGCTACATATAGCAATGTACATGAACTGGTTGGAATGTATTTCATTCATCGAAATATAGACTTATATGGTATGTACAGTGACAACATATTTAATTTGTTGGACAGGTATCTTGTATAGAATAGTTTTTCGAAGAATGAATGATTAAAAATCTACACGAAATGCTAATGGGGAGAATAAATTTTTTTTAAAGTTTTAATTATTACTATCACTGATCGATAATCGAACCAAGGCTATATACAGGTTATAAAAATAATTTTTAATAAGTTGCCAAATGATGAATTTTGGAATTTTTTTACGAATTTCAAAAATGGTGGCAAATATGTCATCTTTCCTGGAGGCTGGTAGACTAGGAAGCTAAGCTGCTTTTGGGATTTTTTGTCATATTTTATTGAATTGTTTTTACTTAAAATTACTTTTTGGATTAATCTAGGATCTAAACAAGCACTGTAATCCATCGAATCATTTAATTAATTAATTGCTGATTATTTTGATGAATTTTGGGATTTTTCCTGAATATCTAGCTTAATAAATACAGATTTTCAATATGGTGGCCAAGATGGCCGACAAATGGGGCGCACTCTGGCAATAAATAATAATTGCTTTATATTGGGTGAAAATTAAACTAATATGGTATCAGCTCACTTAAGCAGACAAAAACTATAGGCAGCAGCACACCCAAACAGACGAAAACAAAATGGCGGGAGTGCACTCTAGCAGATAAAAACAATAGGCTGTTTCTGTCAGACGAAAACAAGCTTGTGGCCTCCAACATACTAAAACAATATGGTGGCCTCCAGTAGACGAAAACAAGATGGCTTACATTATGTCATACTATAGATCAGTAGGAAGGATCTGACGTAATTTTTTTTTTAATTTTGCTCTCTCCAGGTTTTAACTGAAGACTCCAAAACGTAAAAGAGATTTTAGTTAATTTATTATTAGAATTGTGATTAATTATTTTTTGTAAATATTGTAATTTTTTTCCGAATTTTTAGATCATATTTATGGATTTTCAAGATACCGGCCGTGACATCACAATCCAATATGGCGGAATGTTTTTATTGATATATATTTTATTAATTATAACATTTTTCCTGATTTCCTAGAGTAATAAATTCGGAATTTCATGATGGCGGTCGTAACGAAAAGTGCAACGGTAACGTCATAATTCAAATTGACGGCCATGTAATCCTAATTATCAAGGTCATGACCTCGGAGACTTAGGGAGACTTCTAGATGCGGACTTAAAGGCTCTTTTTTTTTTATATGACAGACTTCGTGATGAATGTACACTTTTGAATTTTTTTTTTAATTTTATCTTTGTTACTTATTTTCTTTTAGTCGGGGTTTTTTCAAAAATGTTATTAATTCCTTTTTCTGTTACAACATTTACATCATTAGTGGGTTATCTCAAAATTTTTAATTTTTCTCTATATTTTAAACTTTTTAGAGAATTCCTACATAACAACTGTATGGTGGTGTCTTACAAAATATTATACTCCTACATTTTATCCTCGTACTGCTCCAGTTTATGATTTTTTTTATTGTACCCCCGTGCGGCCGACACAGTTTTGTTGAGAGTGATGTTTGCAATTGCAATATCTTTTAAGATATCGCAAACTGCTACTGTTTTATTTTTTTCGTGTAAGAATAAATAATCGTATGAACAATGTACCTAATAATGAACTAGCCAGGCGTTGCCCAGGCTGAACACAGTCCGGGAGTAAAAGCAAAACCGATAGCGTAGTGGGCATAGAGAAATGACACACAACAGCTGTTTGTATGTATTTTACCTATGATTTTTTTGTTTACCCATGGCGATCGGTTTTACGGTTTGGAAGTTAATGCACTGCAGTGACATCTAGCGGTGAATTACAAAAAAAAAATGGCTACCAAAAAACTTTATCCATGAAAAAACACTATGATGTGCAAATTTTGATGGCTATTGGTCAAAAGGTGTCAGAGTTTAACAACTTCATACAAACTATCATGCAATTTTATAAATAAATATTTATTACAGCACCCGCTAATGAGTTAACACCACAACAGCTACCTAAGAACCATCGCTGATGAATAACAAAACCTTTCACAGAAAACCGTATCTAAATCGGTCAAACCATTTTGGAGATAAATGGGAACATTCGTTTTCTGGACACAAACAATCTTTCACTTAAACGCATACACCTTCTTCGTTTTGTCGTGAGTAAAAATGATAATTTTCCCCTCAAAACATTAATTTTCCCCTCGAAATAGGGAAATTTCTAGGAATTTTGAGGAAATTTTAGTTACTTTTAAATGAATTTTGAGTAATTTTGACTCTACGATGGCCACCGTGACGTCACAAATTCAAGATGGCGGCCGACCCCACCGACCCCACTCCCTGAACCGTGGCGCAGGAGTCCCATTCCTATAATACTCAGCTAGACTTAGGATTATATAACAGAGCAGTTTAATATTTAATATCGTTGTGTTGCACTGCGTTTGTGATCGTATGTTGCGTTTGTGACCGTACTGTCTCGTTTGTCAGAAGTCTGTCACAATGAAAGTTGGCGAAGGGTTGATAGAGTTACTACGAGTATTTGAAAATAGTCTCTACCAACCAGGACTCAACATCGCCGTCACTCTCGCCACGTCAATCAGCCCCTCAAACCTCAAGTTAAAGTTTTCAACTTGCTACGCGAATTACAATTACAACTCGTTAAGCGAGTTCCACTTGCTCGCTTCCGAGCCCTTCCCGAGACGTAAAACAGAAGGGCCGTCTCGAATAATTGCCCATTCTTGAGGCAGATACGGCTTACCCTTCACGATGACGAAGTCCTTGGACGTAGTTATCGACCGGCTGGCAGTGTGACGTCGGCGGTGATGGCGGACAGCAGCGACAGCAGCGACAGCAGCGACTCAAAGTGATGGTCCGGCTGCTTCGGCTCGAAGCCTGGTGTTGATATTAGGGATGTGCATGCTGAAAATACATCGATGTTTTTTTCGATGTGATACATCGTAATGTAGCATCGATGTTTCCCGATGTACCAAACAAAAACATCGTTGTTTTCGATGCATCGTAAAGAAACATTGGCATAAATAAGTCATATATTTATAAACTAACTAGTAAACATTTTGCAAAGACATATTAAAAATCTTCAGGAAATTTTATTCTAACAGATAACTTAAAAATTTCAGCTAGAGATAAATATAATAATGTTATTAACATATGTAGCGGCCGTGGCCGCGGCTGCCTGCAGCAGTGACCGGAGCCCTCCGGCTTCACGGGTTCCCTGCGGGCGAGCGGACAGCTGGCAGGACGCGCGCCACCTCAGGAGTACCATTAGGCCGGCAGGCCACCCTCGCCCTGTGGGGTCTGGCGCGCAGCGAGGGAGACCCGAGAGGCGAGCCAGTCCGGCTTGGAACACAGCCACGCGCACACGTTGTTGGTCGTATCATTTTGTACGCATTCTCGCTGCTGCCAATAAAGTACTCCTCCAACTTTACTGTGTTTCATTGAAATGCGATCCTACTCGTCCCGATCACAGCCCGTAGCCACGAGGCTACAGTGGTGACCCCGACGTGATCTCCAGGCGGGTTCGGGTCGCGTTTCGCGCGGAGGCGCCTGAGCAACGGTGCACACGCGCTACGCGCCCGCGACCGCGAGTAGTGCGACCGCGGAGCTACCACGCCGCCTCGCGCGTTCGCGCCAACACATGCGGCGCGAGACCTCCCACACGTGAGTAGTGCGACTCGGGCGGTTCGGGACCACCACGGAAACCTAGTGCGACCGCGGAGCTACCACGCCACCTCACGCGTTCGCTCCAACACACGCGGCGCGAGACCTCCCACGCGTGAGTAGTGCGACTTGGGCGGTTCAGTACCACCGCAGAAACCATGCCAGACCCGGACACAGTACCTCCTACTGCGGCGGCGGATCGGGTGGCGGTTCGCATCCCGCCGTTCTGACCCGCAGATCCCGAGATGTGGTTCGCGCAAGTCGAAAACCAGTTCGTGATTGCAGGAATAACCGCAGAGAGTACGAAATTTCATTACGTGGCGGGCAACCTGGAGTCCCGTTATGCTACCGAGGTGCGCGACATCTTCACTCAACTGCCAGCCAGGGCAAATATGAGAAACTGAGAACGGAGCTCGTCAAGAGGCTAAGTGCTTCGCAAGCGAGGAAAACCAAGCAGCTGCTGGAGACCGAAGAGATGGGCGATCGGCGTCCATCCCAGTTCCTCCAACACCTCCGCGGCCTGGCGGGGACAGCTATCCCAGACGACCTCCTGCGATCCTTATGGCTGGGTCGGCTCCCATCGCCTACCCAATCGATCCTGGCCACGCAGACTAACGCATCATTGGACGCGTTGGCCGAACTGGCCTACGCCATTGCGGATACCAACCCCCAGCCGCAGGCAGCTGCAGTGTCCTCCCTGGAGGCAATGGTGGACAAGATGGCCGCCCTGATGTCCGCGAAGATCGGGGAAATGGCCGCGACATTGCGGCAAGAGATCTCGGCAGTTGCCACCAGCGCAGCGCAGGAGTCGCTCGGACGGCTCGCCGCCCGTGGGATACCGCTCCCGCTCCCGCTCCCGCAGAAAGGGCCCGCCAGGAGCCTGCTGGTACCATCGCCGTTTCGGGGACGCAGCCCACAGTGTGGCCATAGGTGGCATGGCCACTTGATTTTATATTTATTTTAATTAATTTTGAATTATGGCTGTGACATAATTTTAGTTTTAGTATTTGCCCTTTTCCTTTTTTATAAGTATTGGTCTTTTATAAGTTTTGTTAATCTTATTTTTAAATATGTTTTTATATTATGTTTTTTTTAAATGGTTTAGTTTCTTGATATTTAATTATATCGTTTTGGACTTTGAATCATAATACGGTGTACGACGCTCCCCCCCCCCCCTCCCGCCGTGAACATTCAAATGGACTGTTCCAAGGCAATAAGGTGGTGGGGGGAAATACGTCAAGAGGGACGGAATGAGCTGTATGAGGGAGTCGTCAGCTGATCGCCGTGGTGAAGGTGTATGCGCTTCGGGCATGACGAGCGCGGTGATGGCTTGTGGTATTGGGCCGGCGGGGACTCGTGAATATTTTTTAACATGAATCAGCTGACGTATATGGAGCTTCGGGAAATACTTTCATTGTGGCGGGTGCTGCCAAGAGGATAAAGAGTCCACGCTACATTTTTCGTTAATGAAGCATTTAGCATGTGTGCTAAAGTACAGCCGGCTAAACTCCGGGCCAGGAGGTCCGGGGTGGGATGCGACGTACAACTTTCAATCCAAGTAAGTGATTCCGGCTCCGAACTTTTGCCCCTGTAACCCCGGGGCGTTGATATAAACTTTGCCCACCATAACAGTGAACAATTTAAAAATAACTTTTGCCAAAAGACCCTAATTCCCTCGTCGAGTGTATGTTGCGTCCTCGTACTCATTTTTATCGAACCTCCCATCGAGCTTGCCATGAAGCGTCGTAAAATAAAATCACCCGGGTGTAATCAAGATGCTTTAGAGTGACATTAATTTTTACTAACTTTTATTTGAATAATATTGTAATTTATTATTTATACATATATATATTTTTTTAGAGCGGTTTTTGTATCAATGTCTGAATTTATTTATGCGTTCATTGCAGTATTTATTATTTATTCGTATATATTAAAACGTGGCTTTATTAAAAGCCTCTGTAACTTTATAGGGCAAAAGGTTTTAGATATAATTGTAATAT
This sequence comes from Bacillus rossius redtenbacheri, assembly GCF_032445375.1. Lineage (NCBI taxonomy): Eukaryota > Metazoa > Arthropoda > Insecta > Phasmatodea > Bacillidae > Bacillus > Bacillus rossius. The sequence continues at coordinate 231,129,246 of NC_086330.1, forward strand.
TTTTGATATTTGGTCTTAAATTAAATTCCTTACCATGCTCATGCACGAATGGTCTCATTAAAGTTTTTGACATTTCAAGTTATTACTTTCTTTTTATTTTAAATGCTATTAATCTGTTCTCTTCCATTTCTATAAATTTTTTGAATAATTTACTTATGAATTTTGGGGCACTCGTTTATCGGAGCAGCGTGCAAAATAATAATTTAAAAAAGATAAACAAGATTGGAGCGTTGAAGGCTGTTCCCAGACGGGTGTCTAACTTGTGGTGGTGTGACACCGGGAGTGTCAACCGCGACAACAGGTGCTCCACGCCCTGTACGTACCAGATGGGAAACGACAAGGGGACGCATTGATGGCGGCCGGCGACCCTTCCCTGCATACCGGCCGCCACCTGTTCATCACAGAGCGGGTTACCAAGGTACTGTACCTCATTGATACTGGCTCCGATATCTGTGTCCACCCGCGTACCCACATGCCAGGCAGGCGCCCTCAGTCCGACTAATCCCTGGTGGCCGCCAATGGCTCGCAGATCGCCACCTACGGCTTTGTCACACTCACCCTCAACTTAGGACTTCGAAGGGACTTGGTCTGGCGTTTTGTGGTGGCCGAAGTGACTAAGCCCATCCTTAGGGCAGATTTTCTCTATCACTTTGGCTTGCTAGTTGACATCCGGAATCGACACCTAGGGGACAGCACTACCTCTCTCACCTCGGTTTGTACCATTACCACAAGTCAAGTCTGTAGTGTCAAAACGCCTGCACCCACTCCGCCATGCCCCGAGCTACTACACAAGTTCGCCAGCCTCACACAGCCTGCAGGCTTCCCCCAGCCAGTGCAGCACTCCACCGTGCACCATATCAACACCATGCCAGGACAGCCAGTGCACAGCAGACCGCGCCGCTTGGCTCCAGACCGGTTGCGCGTGGCCAGGGGGGAATTCGAGGCTATGATCAAGCAGGGCACAGCCGACCATCTGACAGCCCTTGGTCTTCTCCTCTTCACATGGTGCCCAAGAGAGGAGAAGAGTGGTGACCTTGTGGGGACTACAGACTGCTGAATGCCCGCACCATCCTGGACAGGTACCCCATCCCGCACATTCAGGACTTCTCTCACTCATTGCATGGCAAGACCATCTTCTCCACCATCGATTTAGTCCGAGCGTACAGTCAGATCCCAGTCGCCATGGTGGACATCCCCAAAATCCCCATAACCACTCCATTCGGATTGTTTGAATTCCCGTTCATGTCTTTTGGCCTCCGCAATGCTGCACAAACATTCCAGCGGTTCATGGACAAGGTCCTCCAAGGCCTCGACTTTTGTCTGTCGTACCTGGATGACATTTTGGTGGCTTCCCAGGACGAGACCGAGCATTTGTAGCATCTGACTGAGCTCTTCGACCGCCTCACGAACTATGGGCTTCTCATCAACCCTAGCAAGTGCGTCTTTGGCGAGTCCTGTGTCACATTTTTGGGACACACCATCACAGTCGACGGCTCCCAACCTCTGCAAGAGAAAGTCCGTGCTATCCGGGACTTCCCCAAGCCTACCACAGCAAAACAGCTGTGCCAGTTGACTGGCATGGTGAACTTCCATCGACGGTTCGTTCCAAGGGCTGCGGCAGCACAGGCCCCCCTGCATGAGATCTTACGAGGGGCAGCCAAAGGCAAAGATACCATCGTCTGGACGGCCGCAAGCAGCATGGCATTCGAAGATTGTAAGGCCAAGCTTGCCTCAGCGACCCTGCTGGCCCACCCTATCCCCGACGCCCCCCTGGCTCTCGTGACAGATGCTTCGGACTTTGCAGTAGGAGCGGTACTCCAGCAACAGGTACGCAACCACTGGCAACCCTTGGCATTCTCTGCGAAGATGAACCCAGCACAGCAGAAGTATGGAGCCTATGACAAGGAGCTCCTCGCCATCTACCTAACTGTTCGGCAATTTCGTCATATGGTCGAGGGCAGGGATTTTGCCATCCTTACAGACCATAAGCCTCTAGTCTTCGCCTTCGCCCAAAAATTCTGACAAGTGCTCTCCACGCTGAGCCAGGCACATCGACTTCATTGGACAATTCACTACAGACATTCGCCATATTCCCGGCTCGACCAATACTGTGGCGGACTCCTTGTCCCGGTTGGAATCGGTCACAGCTCCAGTCGACTATCATGCTCTGGCGCGGGCTCAAGCAGCGGATGAGGAGTTGCGGAAGTTCCTGCAGCGCGACTCCAGCCGGCGGCTGAAGAAGGTCAAGATCCCGGACTCGCCACTGGAAGTTTACTGCGATGTGTCCACACCGACAACTCGGCCTTTCCTGACCCCACAGTTACGCCGAGCGGCATTTGACATGGCGCACCGGCTGGTGCACCCGGGCATCAAGGCGACAGGGAAGTTGGTCTCACAACGTTTCGTCTGGCCGTCCATGCAAGCAGATTGTCGACGGTGGGCCCGATCCTGCATACCGTGCCAGCGGTCGAAGATCGCATGGCACACCTCCTCGCCGGTAGGATCTTTCATACCTCCTTCCTCCAGGTTCGACCATGTTCACCTAGACCTGGTCAGGCCCCTCCCGAGTTCCCGAGGCTTTCGCTACTGCCTCACCATGGTTGACCGCTTCTCCCGCTGGCCAGAGGCCATACCTGTCGAGAACATCGAGGCAACTACAGTCGCCAGAGCCTTCTTCACCACATTGGTGGCACATTTTGGCGCCCCCCTGAGAGCCACCACCGATCAAGGCCGACAATTTACGTCCTCTCTGTTCGCGGCCTTCGCAGCCTTGGTGGGCATGACTCATCTCCAGACCACCGCCTACCACTCGGCCTCCAACGGGATGGTGGAGAGGTTGCACCGTTCGCTCAAGGCAGCCATCTGCTGCCATGCTACCGAGCACTGGGTAGATGTCCTACCTATTGTCTTGCTCGGCATTCGAGCCACCTGGCGGGACGACCTCCGTGCCTCCACTGCGGAGTTGGTCTACAGTCAGCCCCTGTGCCTACCGGGGGAATTTCTCGGAGAACATCCGGATTCCCCTCGGTTCGATGCCCCCGGCCTGGTGACGGACCTCTGCCTTCACTTCCGAGACCTGCGGCCAGTCAGCGGCTCGCGGCATGGTGAGACAAGGCAGTTTGTCTCCAGGGACCTTCCGACGGCCACTGAGGTCTTCGTCTGCTGCCAGGGGCAAAAGGGGTCCCTATACGCGCCCTACGAGGGCCCCTTCCCCGTACTCGGCAGAACTCCGAAAACTGCAACTCTCTTGATGCATGGCCAGCGCACCACGGTCTCCATCGATCGACTCAAGCCTGCCTACGTCTTGGCCGACCAGGATCCACCAGCCAAAGTCGCTCCCCCTACTGGAGCGGAAACACCTCCCCAGCAACATCGGGGGCCCACCACGACTGCCCCCGCTCCTTCGTGACGCAGGCCAGGCGTCGTGTACGCTTCACCGACCGCCTGCAGGGCGGTTTTTCATGATGTGGCACATCACTGGCATGGGGGTGCTGTAATGGCCGTGGCCGCGGCTGCCTGCAGCAGTGACCGGAGCCCTCCGGCTTCACGGGTTCCCTGCGGGCGAGTGGACAGCTGGAAGGACGCGCCCCCCCCCCCCCCCCCAGGAGTACCGTTAGGCCGGCAGGCCACCCTCGCCCTTTGGGGTCTGGCACGCAGCGAGGAAGACCCGAGAGGCGAGCCAGTCCGGCTCGGAACACAGCCACGCGCACATGTTGTTGGTCGTAGCATTTTGTACGCATTCTTGCTTCTGCCAATAAAGTACGCCTCCAACTATACTGTGTTTCATTGAAATGCGATCCTACTCGTCCCGATCACAGCCCGTAGCCACGAGGCTACAACATATATGTGCCACCGATTACGGAGAGTTTGATTAGGTGGGTCATTAAGAAACTGAAGTCAAATAAAGCTACTGGATCTGACGGTATCCTTAATTTCATAATATTTAAAGAATGTATAGTCACATATACACTCAATTATTAACAAATATTAACACTTGCCTCAGTAATGCCTCTTTTCCCTATACCTACATGGAAAAACACAATTGTGATATCAGTATTTAAAAATGGGGTAAAAATCTTATCTTAACAAATTACAGGCTTATTTCTTTCTTATTATCTTTTCACACTTTTCGTACAGAAAATAGTTACATACGAGAAATAAACATTAACAAGCTCAATGAACACTCAAAAATTGTATAGGGTGCATATTAATTTAAATGTAATAAATTATTTAAAGCTCTTATGTTCATACCATGGAAACAAATAAGTTGTAGTTTCTATGGCCTATGAGCTAACCTGTGTCAAATCGCGTAATTTTAATCAAAATATAGGACTCTGTCACATTATTTCTCTATATTCACAATGGTCCAGCCAGGTTGAATAACCTTATTTAGCCTACATTCTAACAACGATCGAAAATGGTCTAGTTAAAAACCAGTGATCAAAACATTTTAATCACTTAATCCCTCCAATTTAGCAACGAAACTTCTATCATGCGATAGGGCCATTAATTAATACTACAAAATCTCACCTGCACTCAGGTGAACTGGTCGGTGCGCTGCGTTTGAACTTCGCGCCACGCAGCGGGCATTGGCGCTCCTTCCCTTCCTCCTTTTCCCCCTCCATGCGTATAGTGCTGTTCTTGACTTCCCCTCCTGAGGTGTCCCCGCATGCGCATTGCGCCTTCTGTTTTACTTAAAACTGTGTGTATTGCCATGATTGGTTAGCAAATCATGTAGATAGGTTTTATAGCCAGTCGGTGCTGGTATTTACTGAATTAAGTATGTAGGTCAGTAAGTTAAATGTAGTGAGTGTGACAGCGGGGAGACTTAATGTAAGTGCTTGTAAGGTGGTGACCCTTACATTCATGTAACTTGTAACAGCTAAACTCTAAAGTATTCTAAATTGTTTATTCGGCTGTCACCTTTGAAATTACTATGGCACTATTTCTCTTTACGTTTTGAAATGCCTATAAGCATAGAGGCGGGGAGGGAGGCCATATCATGGCAAGGATTGAGGAATGGTATTTGATCGCACAACAAAATTTACGGCAATCAATTACGTTATTTAATTAGGCCAAAAACAAATTGATTAATGAAACAACAACAACAAATTAGGTCAACAAAAATATCCAGAATCAATTAAATTGATAATACACACAGCGAAATTTCAAGTGAACGAGCCATTATCAAGGCCACAAAAAATAGAGAACAGAATTCTAATTAAGTTTTACGTTTTACAAGTTACGCGGGCGGGACATTGTGCGGTCCCATTACGGACCATCAAAAGGGGGAGTCACAAAGTAGACGCATTGAAAAAAGCAAAATTACAACAAGGTCTATATGTAGGAATTTAAGGATAAACTACTACATAATGCGCGTTACATTCTAAAACAAATCAATAATGTTACGTTTTACGTACGTCGACGTCTCAGGAGAGAACAGTTACAAACAAAGTGAAGTTAAATTATTCAATTAAATCCAAACATAATTTTCTAGGTGGCGGCCGAAAGGGAATTTAAACAAAACAGACAAGAATTTACAAAAGCTTACATTAAGAGAAGGGCCACCGCCTCACTCCAATCAAACCAAACTTACATTTTATTTCCCCCGAAGTCGCTCTCGCACGTCGTACAAATTTAAACCTAACTGACTACATACTGGATTACAAAGACAATGCAGCTACTCCAGCTACCGAAAGAGACTAAGACAAGACGAGACCAGACAATACAAAACAACACAAGCCCGAATTATACATTTGCGGCCATTTTTATAGCATAGGTGCGGCGCAGCGCGCATGCGCCCACCGGAGGAGGGGAGGCGAGGAGCAAGCAAGCTCACACTAGGAGAGGGAAGGAAGGAGGGGACGACGTGCCAACGCCCGTGCTGACGCGCGTAGTCCGAATGATGCGGCGATCCCGATGCTACAGTTTTTTTAATAGCTTGCATTGCTACTCGTGTTTTGTCTGACGTTTCTCCCCGTCATGTCGTTACTTGTGTTTAGGGCTTATGTTTCGCTTTCGCGTAATGTATGTAAACACGTAGTGTTAAATTGTTACATTTTGTGGGTTTTCTATTGATATCTTATGCATTTGAATCAAGTTGCATTTTGCCTAGTGTAGGTTAGGCCGCGGACGCCCGCATTAACATTTATGGGTCTTGTAAATGTCTAATGAGGTATTTGTCTGTATTACCTTAATTCTCGGTCGCTGCGATGATTGAGGGTTGTCTCTTTTTCACTTGTGGACGTTAATTTAATGAGAGATTATTCTTTACTATCTAATACTATCTAATACTTATTTTGTATTTGTCATATTAAAAATATGTTCACGTATTTTGCCTTCACATTAATGGTCACACACCATGACAATTGTACTAGTGCTAGTACTAGTCGTAGTAGAGCTAGTACTAGTCTTGTTTTATGGGATACTTACTTAATTTTATTTAATTGCCTCTGTATCCCTTTGGTAATTAATCTGCATTAATTTCAATGTAAAAGGTTTGTGTAATTGTATGATGATCTAAAATGAGGTTTTGCCCACAATTAAAAAGAAATGTGTTCATTTAAATACTTGCTGATTTAACCTTTGCATCTTTACTATCCTTGGCTATTATTAATAAATTAAACTTTTGAACACCGTTTACTCAACTCATAGTTATATATATAATTTAGGATTGTGTTATACGCACTTGAAGGTTCTCGTGAAATTACTTCACCTAGTGACACTTGAAGCCAGGCCTAGGCACTAGACACACGGCCTAGCTCCAGTAGACATGTCACTATAAGAAATCAATAGGTTATAGAACCTATGTTTTGCGGAGTTTGATGCGTATTTAAAGAGAAGGCTAGGAAAAGATAGATTTTATTATAAACAATTTTTTAACATCTTCAACATAACAATAACAAATGCTTACAAATAACTATAATGTAAACTGTGTGACAAATACCGTTATAAGCTATATACAGTAATTTTTAAAACGTTCTGTTACCACAAAATAACTTCCGTATAAAGTCTTGAACAAATACAAGCTTGATATGTTTTAGCTAACAGTACTTAAATACGATATACGCATTTATGAGCGGAGTACATGGCTAGTGGGCAAGTGCCTACACAACTGTTAAGCATGGGCGACACGTCGCGCTTTACTAAATATTTATGAGACATCGGGCACAGTAGAACATGTTGACAGATAATGCTAACAGCGACAAACAGTGAACCGCTAGGCTGAGCAGAGGGCTCTTAATCATCTAAGCAAGTGTAAGTGTGGCTTGATGTGAAGCGTCGTTGGCCGTCACTTGAATCCCACACAATTTTATACGTGACCACGGGGTAGGCAATTGAAATATAAATTGTATGAACAAGGTAGCAAGACACTCGACGAAACAAAATTAATCATGGAAAAATAGACAAACTAACAGGGACGCAAAAACTGAACAAAACTAATATGACTAGCCATATCTAGTATACCGAGTGACGCGGTAACAACGCACAAACAAGAATGTTAGGTAGAATTAGAACATAGCTTCGCCAAATGCCGCGGAGAAAGACCATAACGATGCCCGATGGACTGTACACAGCTCCTAATGAGTGAAGACAGCGACGAGAGCTAAAAAAACACGGGCTTATATAGCACTGATAACTACGACACCAGGAGTGCTGGTGTAGCGGCGGGCAGAGAAAGAGAAGACAGGAGTGGGGAAAATAAGGGTGTGAAGGAGGCGGCAGCGTGGGGGAAGAGAGGAAAAAGGAATAGGAGCGCTGCACTGCGGGTGGAAGCAGAAGCATCTGCTTCAACCCCCTTCCCTTAAGTGTCTCTGCCTGCTAGAACGTTGATCGGCTTCAGCATTCTTCCAAAACACAAATAGGGAGGCTCACGACGCATCTTGTAAAGTATGAGGTCCAGCACTAACAGTCTCTATCAATGGCATCTTCTACAGGTCCGACGAAGTCAGTATAGCATAATAGAAAATAGGGCTCTGGCAGATTTGCCGACAGTCCAGCGAGTGACTGTCCAAGTGCCCACAGACAGGACACTCAAGCAAGAGTCAGCAGATCAGGTGTCCTGGCCGCTCTCAGAAGAAAGCTCACCGAGAGCTGAACTCCCACAGAGGAAGATCATAGTGGCTGCGTAGATGTCCAGAAGGTCACACTCGACGCGGCCGCTCCAGATGCTCACTACAAGGGAGCAGACGCAGGAATCTTCAACGACGGTAGCGTAGCAGGCAGCTTCAGGGCAGTATAGACGGAGGTCTTTAGCAGGCAGGTCCCACTACCAGGGAGGAGAATCCGAAGTGGCTCGAGGGGATGTCTCCTGCTGAGTTGCAAACCAGATGACTGAAGATCCAATGGCAGCCAGGCAGCGTAAGGGTCAGGAATGGAATGGCGCGCCAAAGCTGAAATAGGACAGGAAGCCGCAAACTCCACACACACAAAAAAACACCTAAATGAGCTATAATGGCTAAAATAACATGAAAACAGCCTATCCTAAAACCATAACATCGGTATAGTGACAGATACCAAAAATACAATACTTTATTTCTATCATTACGTGAGGCCCAAAATCAACTACCTAAGTAATGAAGGGTTAAACCTGGGATACGTGGGCCTTGCAGAACCTGATTTTAAATTTACAAGTTTTAAGCAACAATGTATTCGTGCCCAGTATCCTATTTACTACAAATGGCCCTTCATAAGGTGCCATTAATTTTACATTAAGTTGAGATGCTATGTTAGGTAAGCGAAAGCTTCTACATAGGACTAGATCTCCTATTTCATAACAAGAAGCGGCTCTATGTTGATTGTAAACCTTAGCCACTTCCTGTCTGGCTTTGTGAATGTTACAAGACGCCGATTCTAAGACTTGTTCAAGACTGTGAATATCGAAACTGGAGTTGATGGGAGGCAGACCCCACTGATTTAAAAGAGGATGGGAAAGCTCACTGCCTAGGAAGGGAATGCTGAGCAGATAACCGGTAGAGGATTGATAGGCAGAATTTAAACCAACATTTATGAATGCTAAATCTGTGTCCCATAGAGTCTGATCAGTGCGATAAAAAGAAATCAAAATGCCCTTCAAAACCTTATTAACACGTTCTACCATGTTACCTTGTGGGAAGTAAGGAGAACTGTACACGGGTTTGACTGCCCATTCAAAGAGAAAATTCTTGTAAGTCCTAGATTGAAAATATGGGGCATTATCTGAGACTACTACAATTGGGGGGCCAAACAATTTAAAAACATGATCAGATAAGGCTTTAATAATAGAATCGGCCTTCACGTTTCTGAGGGGAAGGAGAATTACAAATTTCAAAAAAAAATCTATCATAACCAAAATACGCATGTTTCCTTTTTTTTGATCGGGTAAGCGGACCAAAATATCTATGTGGATAACCTGCCATGGAGCCACTGGAGGATCAGCTGCATATAATCCTATTTTGAAATTATGAGCGGGTTCTGAAATTTGACAGTCAATACAAGTGCGGAAGTATTGGCGCACATCGGCATGAAACTCTGGCCAAAATAAATGCGTCGCAATGCGTCGATACGTTTTATCAATACCTAAATGACAACCCAAGACAGAGGCATGAAAATATGCTAACACCATTGGACCAAATAGCTTGGGTACTACGGCTCGACGAGCTCTACCTGTTGTACCTGTGAAATAAATTAACCCTTGTTCTTGTATGTAAGGCACGGGTTTATTTGCTTTAAGGTCTTTGAGAATGTCCTGACACAATGAATCATGACTGACACTCTCTAATATTGAAATATGATTCTGGATGTAGTTTCAAAATAAACGATCTGTTCTAGATGGATAGGCGCTGTTTCTGTCTGCTTAAATTCCTCAGGACTAAACATACGAGACAGAGAATCTACAACTATATTATCCTTTCCCTGAACGTGGTGTATTGTGAAACGAAATCTGGATAATCTTAAAATCCATATGCCTAAATTTCCTAACTGATGCAGGTGGTTAAATAACCAACTCAAGGCTCTATTGTCGGTAAAAAGATCAAATTCGCGTGAGTCCAAATAACTTTCAAATTTTTCTAATGCAAACAGTCATGCTAAGGCTTCTTTTTCGTATACCCATAGGCGGCGTTCGGATTCTGAAAGGGAGCGACTGGCGTATGCGATAGGTCGGATTTTGTCATTTTCTAAGTGTCCTAATACTGCAGCCAGAGCTATAGACGAAGCGTCGACTTGAACTGCAAATCTTTTTTCAAAGTCAGGCAAAATTAGAAATTGAGGGGGGGGGGGGGGGGCTTTCATACAACACTTTAAGGACTGAAAAGATTTCTCTTGTTCTGAGCCCCATGTGAAAGGCACATTCCTTTTGCGCAAGCAATTTAAAGGTGCGCGCGCTTAAGGCGGCAAAATTTTCACTGAACCTCGAGAAGTAGCCAATCATACCTAAAAATCTTTGAATGCCTTTTAGATTGGTCGGTCTGGGGAACTGAACTATAGGGGCGATTTTTTCCGGATCCATAATTAAATTTCCTTGTGAAATCACAAAACCTAAAAATTTAACTGAGTTTGGCAAAACTCAATCTTATTAGGGTTTACAGTAAGTAAGATGAACTGTTCGAAGGCGTGAAAGAACCTCAGTAATGTGCTGCACATGATCTTGTAAAGTATTACTGTAGATGATAATATCGTCGATATAATTAAAATCGTATTTATACTTGAGGTCTGAAAGAATGTGGTCCAGTATTCTACTCATGGCTTGACTACCAAAACTTACACCCATCGGAATGCGGTTAAATTCAAAGTGCCCGAAGGGCGTGGAAAATGCGGTATATTTACGACAAGCAGGGTCTAGCAGGCACTGGTGAAAACTCTGGTTCAAGTCGATTACCAAAAAATAATTAGCTTTTCCTAGGTGTTGTAGGGCGCACTCTATAGTCGGGAGGGGATATACGTCCTCATAGGCAATCTTTTTATTTAAAGGAATATAGTTATGTGCCATGCGCCAACTAATAGCATTTTCTTACGCACCAATAACGTAGGCGTACTGAAATTAGAAGTTGAAGGTGAAATGACTCCGGCTATAAGTAACTTGTTTACAATATCGCGCATCGCTTGTAGTTTAGGTGGAGAAACTTTATAATATTTACTGCGTACAGGAGTCTCGTCCTTTAAATAGAACCTGTACGGCAATATGTCACAGTTACCTAGTTTTGACATAATAAAATCTGAAAATTTGTTGATTATGGTTTTTATAGCTGAACGACGTATAGTTTGGGGGCTCCGAGCGCAGGCTTTAAGGCTGAGGAGCCAGAGGAGCTGCACGCACGAAAAATTGTCCATTCCGGTCGCCATCTTTTATAAGCGTAACGGGACACAGCGTAACGGGATAAGCAGTACCTTGGACTTTTACCCTCAAAACATTTCAAAATTGGGCAAAATTTGCCCAAAATTGCTCAAATATCGCCAAAATCGCCATTTTTTTTTGGGAAAAAATTCCACAATTCAAAAAATTCTCTTTTTGAGGGAAAAATTCCCGTTTCGAGGAAAAATTTCCCGTTTTTAGTCCTTAAAAATCCCAGCGGCTAGTAATGTCCATATAGAGGCTTAAGCATCCATGTCTACAGCCTCCGATAAGCCTCTGACGTCATCATGTAATATGTCATTTTGGATTATGATGTCACCGTTGCAATTTCCGTTACGCCCGCCATCATTAAAATCTTTATTTACTATCCGATTTTAATGAAAAAAATTAAAATTTATAAAAAAAATAAAATAATAAAATTTTAATAAAAAATATTTCAAAAACAAACATTTACGACACGGAGCTCGAAGTCCTCGGTTCGAACCCGGCGAGGGCAAAAAAATAAAAATGGCGAACGATCCTTCCCCCATGGTGGCTGCAGGTAGACGGACCCCTACCATTTTTTTAATAGCATATATATCGCCAGTTAGCATGGCGTCATGTCCACCATCTTGTCTTCATTGCTGGAAGCCATCATGATTTATCGTCTGCTAGAGTGCGCTGACACCATGTTAGTTTAATTCGTACCCACTAGATTGCAGTAATCATATATTATTATTGCTGTGACACCCGCCATATTGTCATTTCGACGCCATCTTGAAAATCTGTAATTTTAATGCTAGAGATGCGGGAAAAAGTTCAAAATTCATTAAATAAATTGGCAATAAATATACTGATCGATTCGATCTATTCCTGTCCTTCGTTTGATACCTAGACGATGCAAAACATTTAGTATTATGTAAAAAATATTAATTGTAATAAATAATGATCAAAATCCTAAAAGAAGCATAGTTTCCAAATCAACCATCATCCTATAAGCCATTACGACCGCCATCTTGGAATCGTGTATTATTTAGCTAGAAATTCTGGAAAAATTCCAAAATTCACCGAAAAAATCACACATTACTTTACATATTGAATCGATATTCGACCCCTGGGCGATACAAAAAAAATACATGTAAAAATACCTCAACAATTACAGGTTCGAAAATAAAACACTGTAAGTTCTTTCTCAAACATAATATTTATTACATAATATCTATTCTACTACAGGATCAGTTTCGAAAACCAGCAATCTGATAATCATTAGTTCCGCATCGGTGTGAAATGACTAATTCTTAGCTCCAATCGGTTTATACCAGACAGAGACCAACCAGAACCTTTACTGACATAGTCCTCCTCTTCTTGGCAGAGTTTCTGGATACCGTGTTTAACAGATTGCTTCACATCGTCAGAACTGTAAAATTGTAACGGTCGATGTCTTGAGAGGACTTCTTCTCTAGGTCCTCGAACGGAAAACATTTACCATATAAACAGTCAAGCCACAAGTTATAATTTAAAGGTCCGTCCGTTGTTACTTCATAATTAAGCTGATTGTTTATACTCTACCTGATATTCTCAAGAAAAATAAAAATGTCTTTAGCTCCAAATGGCTTAAAAGGCTCCAAATGCTCCAAAAGGTTCCAAAAGGCTCCAAAAGTCTCCAACAGCTCCAAATGCGCCCAAAGCTCCATCAGTCACTGACTCCAACAGCTCCAAAAGGCTCCAAATGGCTCCAACACCTCCAGATGCTCCAAATGCGACCAAAGCTCCATCAGTCACTGACTCCAACAGCTCAAAAAGGCTCCAAATGGCTCCAACAGCTCCAGATGCTCGAACAGCTCCAAAGGCTCCAAATGCTCTAAAAGGCACCAAATGCTCCAACAGCTCCAAAGGCTTCAACAGCTCCAAATGCTCCAAAATGCTCTAAATGATCAATCGGCTCCAAATGCTCCAACAGATCCCTCTTCATTTGGCTCCAACTGATTTCAATTACTTTTTTTAATCGAACTTGGCTTTATTACTTACATGTCTTTATTAGTATACATTTTGACTGGCAATGGTAACGTTTTTTACACCATTAAGTTATAAGTTTTATTTAGAAATCAGATTTCGAGAAGTATATACCATCTTGAAAAAAGTATATATTTAATTTATCTTCAAGTTTATACAAATAAATTTAATTTATGCTATTATTGTATGTAGCCAGCTTCCCTCAGTTCTTTGAGTATGAAGGATATTTCTTTAATGTTCGAATAGTTTCCTGCACAAAACGAACCATGTAGTATTCTTAGCCTGTCAACCAATATGTTAGGATCTTCCCATGATGTTTAATCAATCTCTTCTGCTACGTTCATCATCCTTGCATGTTTATAATAAATATTATTATCTCTGGTGTATTTCGTTTTAACACCAACCACAAGGTCACTTGGCCAGTGATTATCACAAGCTTGATTAGGATAATTAATTTTATTACGACGTTTCCATCGTTTTGGTCTCAAGCCACCATCACAGTCTTCGCTCTGGCATGCTTTTGGTGCTTCAGCACAGTACTCAATCATGTCCGCCTTAGATGTGTCAGCACATTCTTCAATCATGTCAGAATCACAAGCTTGTTCAGGATAATTTATTTTATTACGTAGTTTTCATCGTTTTGTTCTCAAACCACCATCACAGTCTTCGATCTTGCCTTCTTTAGGTGCTTCAGTACAGTACTGAATCATGTCAGCCTTATATGTGTTAGCACAGTCATCGATCATGTCAGTCTCAGATGTGTCACCACAATCTTCAATCATGCCAGCTTCAGATGATTCATCAAAGTCTTCGGCCTTGTAAGCTTCAGGTGGTTCTCCATCGTTCACATTATCATGGAGAAGACTAGATATTGGAGTAAATATCTTTTCATTTCTAATGTGGTTGCAACTTTCTTCGTTTGTTTTAAATTTTAAATTATTATCTTGATCTAGATCAGTATTTTTAGCATTAGCTTTTTCGCCTTCGCTTTTCTTCCGTGATGTTGTAGCCCAGTCTTCGTTATCTTTATTCATCTTAATTGTACAGGTCTTGCAATGTCTATCCAAGTAATATCTTCTACGAAAGGATTTCTTACACTGTCTGCAATGAAATGGTTTTTGACAAGGACCCAAATTACACTCGCTTCTCTAATGTCTTTTAGCATTCTTTCTCAAGGTAAACACCTTGCTACAGAATCTACAATGATTACGTTTAGATACAGCTACAAATCCCGAATCATGATTAATATTAGTTACTGAACAAATGCCAGATGCAAACTAAGAGTTTTAAATTATATCTATTACTTAAATAGAATTTTTTAATTATTTCATCAGCGATAATTAATTTATCTCATGCGAAGGTACTTGTTGCTAGTAGTTCTGCTTTTCAACAACATATGTCGCCACATGTTACTTGCAGGTAAATAATATTTAGTTCTTTTATGCGGGATGCGGGATGCTCACTAACGATCGCAAAAGAAGGATGGCTTCGCTAGACTCCAAGGAGAAGGAATTTTGTTCTTCCAGTTAGTGTTTCTCAGATCTCACATGGCATATTATTATATGACTGAGTAATAGTTTTTATTTTTTTAATTCCACCTGATAAAAAAATATCGCAAGTGCTGATTTTGTAGCAGAAATTCTCGAATTAAATGTAACTCCAAATAAAATGTCATGTCTCATTTGGTAAAAATTCCTTCATGGAGAGATAAAGTGATCATCTGTTACCAGAAGCACTCGGAGAAAATCGTCACATTTTTAGGATTAATCGGAACTACTTGGAGAAAACCATCAAAGATATTGTCAAGTATAATCAGGAGCACACGGAGAAAACCACCATAATA
Source organism: Bacillus rossius redtenbacheri (assembly GCF_032445375.1). NCBI lineage: Eukaryota > Metazoa > Arthropoda > Insecta > Phasmatodea > Bacillidae > Bacillus > Bacillus rossius. The sequence goes on from NC_086330.1 coordinate 231,144,413, forward strand.
TTGTCATGAATAAACGGAACTACTTGGAGAAAACCACCATAATATTGACAAGAATATTCAGGAGCACACTGAGAAAACTACCATATTATTGACAAGAATAATCGGAAGCACACGGAGAAAACCGCCAAAAGTTTTCTTTGATATCACAAAATTACAGAAAAAAATTCATCAAAAATTTAAAATAAAAAAGGATGAATACAAAAACCGATTCTGACTTATACTAGAACTCTAACTTTGATCAACAACGAGAAGTTCTCAAGCTAGCAGAATATGTTTTTGTATTTATCCTTTTTTTTATTTTAAATTTTTTATTATTTAAAACAAACGAAGAAAGTTGCAACCACATTAGAAATGAAAAGATATTTACTCTAATATCTAGTCTTCTCCATGATAATGTGAACGATGGAGAACCACCTGAAGCTTTCAAGGCCGAAGAAATTAATGAGTCATTTGAAGCTGGCATGATTGAAGATTGTGGTGACACATCTGAGGCTGACATGATCCATGACTGTGCTAACACATATAAGGCTGACATGATTCAGTACTGTACTGAAGCACCTAAAGAAGGCAAGATCGAAGACTGTGATGGTGGTTTAAGACCAAAACGATGAAAACTACGTAATAAAATTAATTATCCTGATCAAGCTTGTGATAATCACTGGCACGATGACGAAAGTGACCTTGTGGTTGGTGTTAAAACGAAATACACCAGAAGTAGTATAGGAATGTATTTCCTGCGCCAGGGTCCAGGGTGTGGTGTCTGTGGTGTATTCCGCCATATTGGATTGTGACGTCACAGCGGCCATCTTGGATGGTTGTGACCTTGACCTTTGACCTTGACCTTGAATTTGATCCACAAAAATCGCCAAAATCCTCCAAAATTGGGAAAAATTTGCCCAAAATTCCTCAAAAATCGCCAAAATTTCCATTTCTGTGGAAAAAAGTTCCGCCAAAAATTCGCAAAAAATTCCTCAATTCGAAAATCAGGATTTCGAAAATCCTCAAAAGTCGTTTTTCCCTAGAAAGAACCCTAATTCCTAAAACTGGCTTAAAACTCCTAAGAGATAGCCGCTTATAAGCCATTTCTAGGAATAAGGATACCATGACCGCCATCTTGGATTATGTCGTCACCGATGCATTTTTTGTTACGGCCGCCATCTTTACTTTTTTATTTATTATCCGATTTTAACGGAATTTTTTTTAAAAATTATAAAAAAAATTAAATAATAAAAATTTAATAAATTTTTTATAAAAAACAAACATTTACGACACGGAGCTCGGAGTCCTCGGTTCGAACCCGACGAGTGCAAAAAAAATTAAAAAATGGCGACCGATCCTTCCCCCGTGGTGGCTGCAGGCAGACTGACTCCCACCACTTTTTTCAAAGCATATATATCGTCACCTAGTATGACGTCATTTACGCCATCTTGAAATTTGGACGCCATCTTGAAAATCTTTATTTATTATCCGATTTTAATGAAAAAAATTCCAAAATTCATCAAAAAAATAACGTATTTGAATTCTGTTTGATTATATCGATGTACGTCCTTGGTTCGATTCCCGGCGAGAGTAAACGGTCGATCCTTCCTCCATGAAAGCTACCTAGACTGATCTACCACCACCAGTACCAAGGTATATATCGTCAACTGGTATGACATCATGTCCGCCATCTTGTCTTCATCCGCTGGAGACCACCATCTTGTTTTCGTCTGCTAGAGTGTGTCGATACCATGTAGTATAATTATCTGGTCACCATACTTGTGTCCTCAACTGTTGACATTGAACATTGACCTTGACCTTGAACCTTGACCTTGAAATTTGACCTCGACCTTGAAATTTGACCTCGACCTTGAAATTTGACCTTGCCCTGGAAATTTGACCTTGCCCTGGAAATTTGACTTTGTCCTTATCGACCATCATGGATTCGACATTTTATGTTCAGTATATGCTACCAGGAGCTACTACCTGTCGGAGTACGCCATCTTGTGTGTACTTGTATTATAGAGTACATTTCCATCTGGATAATTTTATTCTAACCTGCTACAGTGCAGTAATAATTTATTACCGAGGTGCCCCCGCCATCTTGAAATTCGACCGCCATCTTGAAATCATGTAATAATGTAGCTAGAAAAGCGGGAAAAAATCCAAAATTCATTAAATAAATCACTCATTAACTTACATATCGATTCGATCCGCTCCAGTCCTTGGTTAGATCCTCGTTCGATGCAAAACATTTAATTTTATGAAAAAAAATATAATTCCAATAAACCATGTTCAACATTCTTAAAGAGACTTTAAATCATCTACTACCATCATCCTATCAGACATCAAGACCACCATATTGGAAATTCGTAATTGCAATGCTAGAGATTCGGGAAAAAGTTCAAAACTCATTAAATAAATTTGTAATCTATATACCGATTGATTAGATCGACTAAGGTCCTTGACACGATCCTGGACGAAGCTAAAATAAATTTAATTTAAATACCAGAAAAGTGTAAGGTTCGAGGAATAAAACACCTAAAAGTCTTTTACAAACATAATATTTATTACACAATTTCTATCCTACTACAGAATCACTTGCGAAAGCCAGCAATCTTATAAAAATTTAGCCCTGCATAGACGTGCAACGACTACTTCTTAGCTCCAAATGGCTCCAAATGCTCCAAACGGCCTCCCAATGGCTCCAACAGCTCCAACAGCCTCCAAATGCTTGTCAGCTCCAAATGTCTCCAGCAGCTTCAAATGCTCCAAATGCTTGACAGCTCCAAATGCTTCAAAAGGCTCCAAATGCTCCAACAGCTCCAAAAAAAGGCTCCAAATGGCTCCAAATGCCTCCAAATGCTCCAAACGGCCTCCAAATGCTTGACAGCTCCAAATGTCTCCAACAGCTCTAAATGCTCCAACAGCTCCAAAAAAGGCTCCAAATGCTCCAACAGCCTCCAAATGCTTAACACAGCTCCAAATGGCTCCAAATGCCCCAAACGGCCTCCAAATGTCTCCAACAGCTCCAAAAGCTTAACACAGCTCCAAATGGCTCCAAATGCTTGACAGCTCCAAATGCTTCAAAAGGCTCCAAATGCTCCAAATGTCTCCAACAGCTCCAAAAGGCTCCAAATGCTTAAAAAGGCTCCAATTGCTCCAAGAGCTCCATCTTCAATTGGTTCGAATTGATTCCAATTACTTTTCTTATCGAACTTGGCATGAATACTAACATGTCTTTATTAGTATACATTTTGACTGGCAGTGGTAACGTATTTTGCACCTTTAAGTTATAAGTTTTATTTAGAAATCAGATTTCGATAAATGGTAGATACCATTTGGAAAGAAAATATATTAATTTATCTTCAAGTTTATACACATACATTTAATTTAATCCATTACTGTATGTAGCCAGCTTCCCTCAGTTCTTTGAGTATGAAGGATATTTCTTTAATGTTCGAATAGTTTCCTGCACAAAGCGATCCATGTAGTAGTCGTAGCCTGTCAACCAATATGTTAGGATCTTCCCATGTGGTATAATCAATCTCTTCTGCTGCGTTCATCATCCTTGCATGTTTATAATAAATATTATCTCTGGTGTCTATCGTTTTAACACCAACCACAAGGTCACTTTCGTCATCGTGCCAGTGATTATCACAAGCTTGATCAGGATAATTTATTTTATTACGACGTTTCCACCGTTTTGATCTCAAACCACCATCTAAGTCTTCGCTCTTGTATGCTTTTGGTGCTTCAGCACAGTACTCAATCATGTCAGCCTTAGATGTGTCAGCACAGTCTTCGTTCATGCCAGCTTCTGATGTGTCACCACAGTCTTCAATCATGTCAGCACCACAAACTTGATCAGGATAATTTATTTTATTACGTCGTTTCCATCGTTTTGGTCTCAGACCGCCATCACAGTCTTCGATCCTGCCTGATTTAGGTGCTTCAGTACAGTACTCAATCATGTCAGCCTCAGATGTGTCACCACAATCTTCAATCATGCCAGCCTCAGATGATTCATCAAAGTCTTCGACCTTGTAAGCTTCAGGTGGTTCTCCATCTTTCACATTTTCATGGAGACGACTAGATATTGGAGTAAATATATTTTCATTTCTAATGTGGTTACAACTTCCTTCGTTTGTTTTAAATTTTAGATTATTATCTTGATCCAGATCAGTAATTTTAACATAAGCTTTTTCGCCTTCGTTCCTCTTCCGCGATGTTGTAGCCCAGTCTTCGTTATCTTTATTCATCTTAATTGTACAGGTCTTGTAATGTCTATCCAAGTAATATCTTCTACCAAAGGATTTCTGACACTGACTGCAATGAAATGGTTTTTGACAAGGACCCAAATTACACTCGCTTCTCTCATGTCGTTTAGCATTCTTTCTCAAGGTAAACACCTTGCTACAGTATCTACAGTGACGACGTTTTGATACAGCAACAAATCCCGTTTCAGGATTCATATTAGTTATTGAGACTAATGCCAGATGCAAACTAAGAGTTTTAAATTAGATATATTACTTAAATATAATTTTTTAATTATTTCATCAGCGAGAATTAATTTATCTCATTCAAAGGTACTTGTTGCAAGTAGTTCTGCTTTTCAACAACAGATGTCGCCACATGTTACTTGCAGGTAAATAATATTTAGTTCTTTTATGCGGGATGCGGGATGCTCACTAACGATCGCAAAAGAAGGATGGCTTTCGCTAGACTCCAAGGAGAAGGAAGTTCGTCCATCCTGTTAGTGCTTCTTAGATTTCTCAGAGATTATTTGACTGAGTAATGATATTTTTTTTTTAAATTTCCACCTGATAAAAATATTACAAGTGCTGATTTATTGGCAGAATTTCAATAATTAAATGCAACCTTGAATAAAAAATGACATGACTCATTAAGTAAAAAATTCTTCATGCAGAGATCAATTCCTCATCAGTAACCAGAAGCACTCGGAGAAAACCATCAGATGTCTAGTCAGGAATAATCAGAAGCACCCAGAGAAAACCATCAAAATATTGTCAAGAATAATCAGGAGCACACGGAGAAAACTACCATAATATTGTCAAGAATAAACGGGAGCACACGGAGAAATCCACCATAATATTGACAAGAATAATCAGGAGCACACGGAGAAAACCGCCGCAAGTTTTCTTTGATATCATAAAATTTCAGGAAAAAAAATAATAAAAAATAAAAATAAATTAATAAAAAATTAAAAAAAAATTTTTATAAAAAAATACATAAATATATTCTGCTAGCTTGTGAACTTCTCATTGTTGAACAAAGAAAGAGTTCTAGTACAAGCCAGAATTTTATGTATTTTTTTATTTTATTTTTTTTAAATTTTTTATTAATTTATTTTTATTTTTTATTATTTTTTTTCCTGAAATTTTATGATATCAAAGAAAACTTGCGGCGGTTTTCTCCGTGTGCTCCTGATTATTCTTGTCAATATTATGGTGGATTTCTCCGTGTGCTCCCGTTTATTCTTGACAATATTATGGTAGTTTTCTCCGTGTGCTCCTGATTATTCTTGACAATATTTTGATGGTTTTCTCTGGGTGCTTCTGATTATTCCTGACTAGACATCTGATGGTTTTCTCCGAGTGCTTCTGGTTACTGATGAGGAATTGATCTCTGCATGAAGAATTTTTTACTTAATGAGTCATGTAATTTTTTATTCAAGGTTGCATTTAATTATTGAAATTCTGCCAATAAATCAGCACTTGTAATATTTTTATCATGTGGAAGTTTAAAAAAAAAATATCATTACTCAGTCAAATAATCTCTGAGAAATTTAAGAAGCACTAACAGGATGGACGAACTTCCTTCTCCTTGGAGTCTAGCGAAAGCCATCCTTCTTTTGCGATCGTTAGTGAGCATCCCGCATCCCGCATAAAAGAACTAAATATTATTTACCTGCAAGTAACATGTGGCGACATCTGTTGTTGAAAAGCAGAACTACTTGCAACAAGTACCTTTGAATGAGATAAATTAATTCTCGCTGATGAAATAATTAAAAAATTATATTTAAGTAATATATCTAATTTAAAACTCTTAGTTTGCATCTGGCATTAGTCTCAACAACTAATATGAATCCTGAAACGGGATTTGTTGCTGTATCAAAACGTCATCACTGTAGATACTGTAGCAAGGTGTTTACCTTGAGAAAGAATGCTAAACGACATGAGAGAAGCGAGTGTAATTTGGGTCCTTGTCAAAAACCATTTCATTGCAGTCAGTGTCAGAAATCCTTTGGTAGAAGATATTACTTGGATAGACATTACAAGACCTGTACAATTAAGATGAATAAAGATAACGAAGACTGGGCTACAACATCGCGGAAGAGGAACGAAGGCGAAAAAGCTAATGTTAAAATTACTGATCTGGATCAAGATAATAATCTAAAATTTAAAACAAACGAAGGAAGTTGTAACCACATTAGAAATGAAAATATATTTACTCCAATATCTAGTCGTCTCCATGAAAATGTGAAAGATGGAGAACCACCTGAAGCTTACAAGGTCGAAGACTTTGATGAATCATCTGAGGCTGGCATGATTGAAGATTGTGGTGACACATCTGAGGCTGACATGATTGAGTACTGTACTGAAGCACCTAAATCAGGCAGGATCGAAGACTGTGATGGCGGTCTGAGACCAAAACGATGGAAACGACGTAATAAAATAAATTATCCTGATCAAGTTTGTGGTGCTGACATGATTGAAGACTGTGGTGACACATCAGAAGATGGCATGAACGAAGACTGTGCTGACACATCTAAGGCTGACATGATTGAGTACTGTGCTGAAGCACCAAAAGCATACAAGAGCGAAGACTTAGATGGTGGTTTGAGATCAAAACGGTGGAAACGTCGTAATAAAATAAATTATCCTGATCAAGCTTGTGATAATCACTGGCACGATGACGAAAGTGACCTTGTGGTTGGTGTTAAAACGATAGACACCAGAGATAATATTTATTATAAACATGCAAGGATGATGAACGCAGCAGAAGAGATTGATTATACCACATGGGAAGATCCTAACATATTGGTTGACAGGCTACGACTACTACATGGATCGCTTTGTGCAGGAAACTATTCGAACATTAAAGAAATATCCTTCATACTCAAAGAACTGAGGGAAGCTGGCTACATACAGTAATGGATTAAATTAAATGTATGTGTATAAACTTGAAGATAAATTAATATATTTTCTTTCCAAATGGTATCTACCATTTATCGAAATCTGATTTCTAAATAAAACTTATAACTTAAAGGTGCAAAATACGTTACCACTGCCAGTCAAAATGTATACTAATAAAGACATGTTAGTATTCATGCCAAGTTCGATAAGAAAAGTAATTGGAATCAATTCGAACCAATTGAAGATAGAGTTCTTGGAGCAATTGGAGCCTTTTTAAGCATTTGGAGCCTTTTGGAGCTGTTGGAGACATTTGGAGCATTTAGAGCCTTTTGAAGCTTTTGGAGCTGTCAAGCATTTGGAGCCATTTGGAGCTGTGTTAAGCATTTGGAGCTGTTGGAGACATTTGGAGGCCGTTTGGGGCATTTGGAGACATTTGGAGGCCGTTTGGGACATTTGGAACCATTTGGAGCTGTGTTAAGCATTTGGAGGCTGTTGGAGCATTTGGAGCCTTTTTTGGAGCTGTCAAGCATTTGGAGGCCGTTTGGAGCATTTGGAGGCATTTGGAGCCATTTGGAGCTGTGTTAAGCATTTGGAGGCTGTTGGAGCATTTGGAGCCTTTTTTTGGAGCTGTTGGAGCATTTGGAGCCTTTTGAAGCATTTGGAGCTGTCAAGCATTTGGAGCATTTGGAGCTGCTGGAGACATTTGGAGCTGACAAGCATTTGGAGGCTGTTGGAGCTGTTGGAGCCATTTGGAGGCCGTTTGGAGCATTTGGAGCCATTTGGAGCCATTTGGAGGCCGTTTGGAGCATTTGGAGCCATTTGGAGCTAAGAAGTAGTCGTTGCACGTCTATGCAGGGCTAAATTTTTATAAGATTGCTGGCTTTCGCAAGTGATTCTGTAGTAGGATAGAAATTGTGTAATAAATATTATGTTTGTAATAGACTTCTAGGTGTTTTATTCCTCGAACCTTACACTTTTCTGGTATTTAAATTAAATTTATTTAAGCTTCGTCCAGGATCGTGTCAAGGACCTTAGTCGATCTAATCAATCAGTATATAGATTACAAATTTATTTAATGAGTTTTGAACTTTTTCCCGAATCTCTATCATTACAATTACGAATTTCCAATATGGTGGTCTTGATGTCTGATAGGATGATGGTAGTAGATGATTTAAAGTCTCTTTAAGAATGTTGAACATGGTTTATTGGAATTATTATTTTTTTTTTATAAAATTAAATGTTTTGCATCGAACGAGGATCTAACCAAGGACTGGAGCGGATCGAATCGATATGTAAGTTAATGAGTGATTTATTTAATGAATTTTGGATTTTTTCCCGCTTTTCTAGCTACATTATTACATGATTTCAAGATGGCGGTCGAATTTCAAGATGGCGGGGGCACCTCGGTAATAAATGATTACTGCACTGTAGCAGGTTAGAATAAAATTATCCAGATGGAAATGTACTCTATAATACAAGTACACACAAGATGGCGTACTCCGACAGGTAGTAGCTCCTGGTAGCATGTACTGAACATAAAATGTCGAGTCCATGATGGTCGATAAGGACAAAGTCAAATTTCCAGGGCAAGGTCAAATTTCAAGGTCAAGGTCAAATTTCAAGGTCAAGGTTCAAGGTCAAGGTCAATGTTCAATGTCAACAGTTGAGGACACAAGTATGGTGACCAGATAATTATACTACATGGTATCGACACACTCTAGCAGACGAAAACAAGATGGTGGTCTCCAGCGGATGAAGACAAGATGGCGGACATGATGTCATACCAGTTGACGATATATACCTTGGTACTGGTGGTGGTAGATCAGTCTAGGTAGCTTTCATGGAGGAAGGATCGACCGTTTACTCTCGCCGGGAATCGAACCAAGGACGTACATCGATATAATCAAACAGAATTCAAATACGTTATTTTTTGATGAATTTTGGAATTTTTTTCATTAAAATCGGATAATAAATAAAGATTTTCAAGATGGCGTCCAAATTTCAAGATGGCGTAAATGACGTCATACTAGGTGACGATATATATGCTTTGAAAAAAGTGGTGGGAGTCAGTCTGCCTGCAGCCACCACGGGGGAAGGATCGGTCGCCATTTTTTAATTTTTTTTGCACTCGTCGGGTTCGAACCGAGGTCTCCGAGCTCCGTGTCGTAAATGTTTGTTTTTTATAAAAAAATTATTAAATTTTTATTATTTAATTTTTTTTATAATTTTTAAAAAAAATTCCGTTAAAATCGGATAATAAATAAAAAAACAAAGATGGCGGCCGTAACGAAAAATGCATCGGTGACGACATAATCCAAGATGGCGGTCATGGTATCCTTATTCCTAGAAATGGCTTATAAGCGGCTATCTCTTAGGAGTTTTAAGCCAGTTTTAGGAATTAGGGTTCTTTCTAGGGCAAAACGACTTTTGAGGATTTTCGAAATCCTGATTTTCGAATTGAGGAATTTTTTGCGAATTTTTGGCGGAACTTTTTTCCACAGAAATGGAAATTTTGGCGATTTTTGAGGATTTTTGGGCAAATTTTGCCCAATTTTGGAGGATTTTGGCGATTTTTGTGGATCAAATTCAAGGTCAAGGTCAAAGGTCAAGGTCACAACCATATAAGATGGCCGCCGTGACGTCACAATCGAAGATGGCGGTCGGCACACTCCTCAATCCTCACCCTGGACCCTGGCGCAGGAAATACATTCCTATACTACTACCAGAGATAATAATATTTATTATAAACATGCAAGGATGATGAACGTAGCAGAAGAGATTGATTATACCTCATGGGAAGATCCTAACATATTGGTTGACAGGCTAAGACTACTACATGGTTCGTTTTGTGCAGGAAACTATTCGAACATTTAAGAAATATCCTTCATACTCAAAGAACTGAGGGAAGCTGGCTACATACAATAATAGCATAAATTAAATTTATTTGTATAAACTTGAAGATAAATTAAATATGTACTTTTTTCAAGATGGTATATACTTCTCGAAATCTGATTTCTAAATAAAACATATAACTTAATGGTGTAAAAAACGTTACCATTGCCAGTCAAAATTTATACTAATAAAGACATGTAAGTAATAAAGCCAAGTTCGATTAAAAAAAGTAATTAAAATCAGTTGGAGTCAAATGAAGAGGGATCTGTTGGAGCATTTGGAGCAAATTGATCATTTAGAGCCTTTTGGAGCATTTGGAGCTGTTGGAGCCATTTGGAGCCTTTTGGAGCCTTTTGGAGCATTGGGAGCCTTTTAAGCCATTTGGAGCTAAAGATATTTATTTTTCTTGAGAATATCAGGTAGAGCATAATCAATCAGCTTAATGATGAAGTAACAACGGACGGACCTTTAAATTATAACTTGTGGCTTAAATGATTATATGGTAAATCTTTTCCGTTCGAGGACCTAGAGATGAAGTCCTCTCAAGACATCGACCGTTACAATTTTACAGTTCTGACGATGTGAAGCAATCTGTTAAACACGGTATCCAGAAACTCTGCCAAGAAGAGGAGGACTATGTCAGTAAAGGTTCTGGTTGGTCTCTGTCTGGTATAAACCGATTGGAGCTAAGAATTAGTCATTTCACACCGATGCGGAACTAATGATTATCAGATTGCTGGTTTTCGAAACTGATCCTGTAGTAGAATAGATATTATGTAATAAATATTATGTTTGAGAAAGAACTTACAGTGTTTTATTTTCGAACCTGTAATTGTTGAGGTATTTTTACATGTATTTTTTTTTATCGCCCAGTGGTCTAACTAAATATCAATTCAATATGTAAAGTAATGTGTGATTTTTTCGGTGAATTTTGGAATTTTTCCCGAATTTCTAGCTAAATAATACACGATTCCAAGATGGCGGTCGTAATGGCTTATAGGATGATGGTTGATTTGATAACTATGCTTCTTTTAGGACTTTGTTAATTATTTATTACAATTAATATTATTTACATAATACTAAATGTTTTGCATCGTCTAGGGATCGAACGAAGGACAGGAATAGATCGAATCGATCAGTATATTTATTGCCAATTTATTTAATGAATTTTGAACTTTTTCCCGCATCTCTAGCATTAAAATTACAGATTTTCAAGATGGCGTCGAAATGACAATATGGCGGGTGTCACAGCAATAATAATATATGATTACTGCAATCTAGTGGGTACGAATTAAACTAACATGGTGTCAGCGCACTCTAGCAGACGATAAATCATGATGGCTTCCAGCAATGAAGACAAGATGGTGGACATGACGCCATGCTAACTGGCGATATATATGCTATTAAAAAAGTGGTAGGGGTCCGTCTACCTGCAGCCACCACGGGGGAAGGATCGTTCACCATTTTAATTTTTTTGCCCTCGCCGGGTTCGAACCGAGGACTTCTAGCTTCGTGTCGTAAATGTTTGTTTTTGAAATATTTTTTATTAAAATTTTATTATTTAATTTTTTTATAAATTTTAATTTTTTTCATTAAAATCGGATAGTAAATAAAGATTTTAAAGATGGCGGGCGTAACGGAAATTGCAACGGTGACGTCATAATCCAAGATGACATATTCCATGATGACGTCAGAGGCTCATCGGAGGCTGTAGACATGGATGCTTAAGCCTCTATATGGACATTACTAGCCGCTGGGACTTTTAAGGACTAAAATTTCTCTTTTTGAGGGAAAAATTCCCGTTTCTAAGGAAATTTTTCCCTCAAAAAGAGAAATTTTTGATTTGTGGAATTTTTTGAGAATTTTTTCCCCCAAAAAATGGCGAATTTGGCGATTTTTGAGGAATTTTGGGCAAATTTTGCCCAATTTTGACAAGTTTTGAGGGTCAAAGTCCAAGTTATTGCTTGTCCCGTTACGCTGTGTCCCGTTACGCTTATAAAAGATGGCGACCGGAATGGACAATTTTTCGTGCGTGCAGCTCCTCTGGCTCCTCAGCCTTAAAGCCTGCGCTCGGAGCACCCAAACTATACTACTGACGTGCAGACTCATTAACATCCCGACATTAGCCCACAAAATTACACGAGGTGTCAAACCGTAAAGGAATTTTTACGTCGGGAGCAAAGTCAAAGCGCAATTCATGACGACCGTGGTCCAAAACACTCTGAAACTTACCTTAAAAATCCAGACCTATAATAAATTCGGGAGAGATATTCGGAACTACAGCGAACTTCCAACTCCACGAGAGATGTTGTTGATTTTGAAATGGATAATCACGAATTTATTAGACTGCAAACATTCACCGTTTGCGACACAAATATTAAGTGTGTCGGCGATAAACCTGTGCTGAGGAAATAAGTGAGGAAATATATTTACTAAATTCTGAAAAAAGCATTCACTCACTACTGATCGCGTTGCACCAGTATCGACCATGGCTGAGAAAAACGTATTATGGATTTGCAATGACAAATAATATAAATAAATAGATGAAGAGGATTTTTTAATAAAACGACAGAAGCGACCCTTTTCCGCCCTGTCAATGCCAGTTTAACGGACACTTGTTCCTGTAATGCCCTACACCCTTGCATGAAAAACACCTGCGCTCGTTAAGGTTAACGCGTGGTTTATCACAGTGATCTACAGAATAACCGAACAGGCAACAGTTTGCGCAGCGTGCGTGTTTATAATCTGTACTAGGCGCGTGGCCGCGCGGCCGCATCACAACTGTCTGCCGCACACACCGCAGGCTCGGTTACACCTGGCAAGTTACGCCTGTCGGAGCGTGGGCGTTCCTCACACTTATCACAGCCCGGGATACTTCGCCGCGGGAAATTATCGTTCCTCTTTCCCTCTTTCCGGTGCACAGGAGCCGTCCCACTGTCTACGGCTCTACTCCCTAATTCACGATTTCGCGTCGGTGCGGCAAATACTTTATGGGGGCGCGCCTCACTATGATTTCCGTGGGCCCTGTGTGTCACTTGCGCTTGCATAGCAAACTCAGCATCATATTTATTTGCAGCTGCCAGGCGTGCCTCAAGTTCGCTGCCCCAAGCACGTAGAGTTTCGAAATAGGAGGGGGGGGGGGGAAAGCATGCTGGACAAACTAAGCACACGCGGTGCTACATTTCCTAACACAAGTTGGACTAAATCCGCCTCTCTATGCCCCACTTCCAACACACCCGCGAATGCAAGGACGCTATCAATAAATTGAGTGACTGACTCATCTAATCGTTGGAATCTGAAAACATACTCGCGTATGCAAGCGTCCATGACGCGAGGTGGGCACACAGTGCGAATAATGGAGGACTTAAACGTGTGAAAGTCCGTTCCCTGAATAATGGCATCTGTTAGTCGGTTTACGTAAATGCCTGAGCACTTAGTTAACAAGCCTTTCATAAGGGATGCCATCGGCACTAGACTAAGTTTGCAAAGTCTTTCAGCACGAAGAAAAAATTCTAAAAAAAACCTTGAGGTCGCTGCCTTCAAGAGTAGGTAAGGATTTCAATACGTAAAAATACAGCTTTTGAGAGAATGGGTCAGAGGCGGGACTTACTTCAGGAATGGTCTGCACCCCAGCGCCGCTAGACGGCTCGGCCACCTCGCGCATGAAGCGAACTAAGCGCGCGGAGGTCCGCCACCGCATCACCGGGCTCGACGGGGAGCGAGTTGTCTTCCAAAGAGCGAACCAGTTCCTCGCGGTGTAGCCGGTACACCCAGCTAACACCGCCTGTAGGACCGCTCGATGCCATGAAATCAGAACACAAATACGGTTAGACTGCCGCAACAGCAGAGTTGCGCAGAACTTGAAGCCAGGCCTAGGCACTAGACACACGGCCTAACTCTAGTAGACATGTCACTATAAGAAATCAATAGGTTATAGAACTTAAGTTTTGCGGAGTTTGATGCGTATTTAAAGAGAAGCCTAGGAAAAGATAGATTTTATTATAAACAATTTTTGAACATCTTCAACATAACAATAACAGATGCTTACAAATTACTATAATGTATACTGTGTGACAAATACCGTTATAAGCTCTATACAGTAATTTTTAAAACGTTCTGTTACCACAAAATAACTTCCGTATAAAGTCTTGAACAAATACAAGCTTGATATGTTTTAGCTAACAATACTTAAATACGATATACGCATTTATGGGCGGAGTACATGGCTAGCGGGCAAGTGCCTACACAACTGTTAAGCATGGGCGACACGTCGCGCTTTACTAAATATTTATGAGACATCGGGCACAGTAGAACATGTTGACAGATAATGCTAACAGCGACAAACAGCGGACCGCTAGGCTGAGCAGAGGGCTCTTAATCATCTAGCAAGTGTAAGTGTGGCTTGACGTGAAGCGTCGCTGGCCATCACTTGAGTCCCACACAATCTTATTCGTGAAAACGGGGTAAGCAATTGAAATATAAATTGTATGAACAAGGTAGCAAGACACTCGACGAAACAAAATTAATCATGGAAAAATAGACAAACTAACAGGGACGCAAAAACTGAACAAAACTAATATGACTGGCCATATCTAGTATACCGAGTGACGCGGTAACAACGCACGAACAAGAATGTTAGGTAGAATTAGAACATAGCTTCGCCGAATGTCGCGGAGAAAGACCATAACGATGCCCGATGGACTGTACACAGCTCCTAATGAGTGAAGACAGCGACGAGAGCTAAAAAACACGGGCTTATATAGCACTGAAAACTACACCAGGAGCGCTGGTGTAGCGGCGGGCAGAGAAGGAGAAGACAGGAGTGGGGAAAATAAGGGTGTGAAGGAGGCGGCAGGGCGGTAAGAGGGGAAAAGGGGATAGGAGCGCTGTACTGCGGCTGGAAGCAGAAGCATCTGCTTCACACTTTCCTATGAAGCTCATGGAAGCCTTCACAGGTTTGGTTTGTAATTTATTTACATAATTCGCAGTTGAAGTAATAGAATCGTAATTATTGCTTGTATTTGATCTATTACAGAGAGACAAATATAAACAAACTTCATAGAATATTTCTTCCTTCCTAGTCCGAAACCGTTCTTTTAATCTAAAAAAAAACGTATTTTTCGAGGTATCGAAAGAAATACATCGATGCATCGTTAAACATCGAAAGTCATCGATGCATCGGATGGGTTCGATGTATCAAATAGAAAACATCGATGTTTCGATGCATCGATGGGTTCGATGTATCAAATAGAAAACATCGATGTTTTCGATGCATCGATGTATTTCGAACATCCCTAGTTGATATACTCCGGCCAATAAACCCCTGCATACAAAATAATCTTTACAAAACTCGCCATGAGTGGGCCTGACTTCCACGGACTAAGTGGTGGTCGAACGCAAAAGACTGTTCTTTTGTAGCCCAGTGCAAACCTAAATAGTATAACATTCAGGCATGTTGGGTGCTCTCTGTCTGTGTATGCTGGGAAGCCTACCGACAGGGGTAATTCAGAGCGCAAATAGGAATAAACACGTCTCCGCAACGTGAAATCACAGGAGGATGGAACCCAACCCTAACAATAACCCAAATGCTGCTACAGGGTTTTAACACACAGCTGATTTATAAATTTACGTGTCCCTGATCGTGGGTGGTTTGATACCCTCCGAAGAACAAGAAACCAATAATAACATAAAAAAATGTAATCCATCCATATACAATAATCCGTATAGTACGTTATACGTTGCTACAGCCAACCAAGAAAGTCGTTGACTTTATTGTTTGCATTAGAGAACACTTGTATATCGTATACTTGCACACTTGTACATTTTTGCACTAGTATTCTCGCATGCGTGTCCACTTGCATGCGTGCACACTTGCATACTGGTCTACTCACATACTTACATACATATATTCTTATTCGTTGTTATGCCTATATCTGTGAAGTTACACTCCTGACGCACGTGGCAGTCACGCACCCTTTGTTCTGAATGCCACTGGTTAGTAAACCTGAACACTCAGCAGTAGTCTCGGACTGGCAATTCGACCGGAGGTAACGCCGCACCTCGCGCAACCCTCCCGGCGACGCGCTGCCTGGCCGACCCGAGCTCCGGGTCGCGGCCAAGTTCCCGTCAACTCGTAACCTCGTAAGCAACTCCTGCGCCGGCGAGACGTAACGCGATTTACCAGCGTCCGCCCCCTCGCGAGGGCGAGTTTCTCGGGCGGGCACGCGGATTGGGAAGTCACCCGCCTCCCGCCTCCCGCCTCCCGACCCCCGAAGCCTCGACCTCGACGAGCGAGTTTACGAGTCACTCGCTCGATCAGCGTGTCCGGCAAACCAAAGTTACATTTTACCACTTGTCCCGGACTTATTATTCACTATTTACACAAAAAACTAATAAAGTATTTATTACTGCCATAGCCCAAAGTTATTACAGATTCTACTGTTTCTTGACATAACTGTTCACACAGTAGCAAGAAGCTTGGAAACCATGACCAAAGTGTAGTCTCACACATCCTACTTCAGAGCGTTATCAAAGACGGAATTAGGCCTTATTTGCCCAAAGTACAATTATGCTCAAAAATATCTAAAACATTGCAATATTATTGAACCCAAATACAAGAACAGCCATTTGTTTAAACATGTAATTCATACTCCCTCACGTAACTTTAATTTCCTAAACCATTTCTTGAATTATCTAGAAATTGTAGATCACATAGAAATGCTATATTTTCCTTGTTTTAAATGCTATTGGCAACTCATCAGTATAATATATTTTTTAAATTTATTTACTTTAAAACCAAAGTTTTATAAAATTATAAGAATAGTATATATTGTTATGTCCAGCGCCTGGTGAAGGTGTGTGGGGGTGGTGGTGTCTATCATATTTTATTGTGACATCACGGCGCCAATCTAGGATAACCTTAACATTTTACCTTGACCCATGTGGTCATCTTGGATTCCGGCATCTTAAATTCTGCCATTATTAATTATGACATTACACCCGCTATCTTGGATTGCGCCTTTTTAAAATATCTGTAATTATTATCGTAAAATAATGGGAAATATTTAAGAATTTATAAAATTTATTGATTAATATAATATAATAGAAAAATTTCTGCTATTTTGTTTCCGCATTTTAGAATTATGTCATCATCATTTCAATTTTCGCTATGGCCACCATATTAAAAATCTCTAATAATCATGCTAGAAAATGAGAAAAAAATTAAATGTTAATAAAAAATATTTGGATCCAATTTTAACCAAATTTTGATTTTAAATGTACTTACATCATTGATTTCTCGGTTCAAACCCGGAGATGATAAAATAAAAATGGCGTCAGATCATTTCTCTACGGAGGCTACCATCAGACTGACATCCCACCACTAAAACGAATATATATATATATATTATTGCAGCTAGTATGACGTCACATCTGCCCTATTGTTTTTGTCTGCAGGAAGCTCCCATATTGGATTATGACTTCACATATCTCATCATGTATTCCAACATCTTCGATTCTATAAACTTTTACCATTTTGAATTGTCATGTCACTGTTGCAAATTCTGTTATGGCTGTCATCTTTACAATCCGTAATTATTATAGGTAAAATTTTATTGCCAATGTGCCCACCATCTTGTTGGTCTTCTTGGAAGCACATATTAGAAATTTGTAATTATTTAGCTAGAAATTCGGGAAAATTTCCAAAATTCATAAAAAAAAATTCAGTAAAGTAGTGATTGATTCGAGTTATTCATATATTTGTTAAGATACCTAAGCCATGCATAAAAAATTTATTAGTGTATACTTGAAGTAATTTCGAACTGTGATGCTAGAGTCAGTTAGTACATACACCATCTGCTAGAATGTGTTGCCAGTGTTACATTAATTTTTACCTGCTAGAATGCCAATCACTAGACCATCGTGGTATCCGCCATCTTGTTGGCCAACTTGGCCACCATATGGAAATTTTCAAATTAATGTCTTATAAATTCGACAAAGTTCCAAAATTCATCAAATAATATTTGTTTTGTTCGATTCTCTTCCTTAGTGCTTGCTCAATGCAAACAAAGTTCATTTCAGGCAAAAATATTTATTTAAATTTAACCATTAAATGACAAGTTCGAGAAACAAAATACAAAAAAAAAAAAAAAAAAAGAAACCATCCTGTAGCTCGGCACCATAAGAAATAATCACTCCCGACCCACATGCTATGGATATTCTACTTCCAAATCCTCCACGATGCCTCAAAACCCCTTTCTGTTCTGTGACACTCACAGCGGGTCACTTCTACAATATTTTATGATGCCAGCAAGTCGACCAAATATGTGAAATTAGTATAATTTACTGTCTATAGACAAATTCTGCAGCCTTTCAAATGGACTTAAATTGGAGCACTTGTTAATAAATATAATTATAACATTTTCAATAACAATAATTACTTATGTACAAACAAAGAAAAGTGCCACTGTGAAAATTGACTAATTATATGTTTAACATATTGTATTAAGTTTTATTTTTAACTATGGCTTAATGCATTTGTCAATAAATTTCGGGCCAATCCTATTATAAAGATCACTTATTATTATTCAGTTAACCCTATTATAACGTAAATTTATTATTATTATTCAGTTAACCCTTTCATTCAATTATTCAATTATCAAAATTATTTTTCTTTTCTTTTATAACAATTCACAATGATGTATCATGTTTTCTTTAAACTTAGTTAAAATAGCCAAAATATTAAATTTCAAAAGAAAATACCTATGAAGCAAAATAAATCGAAGCACGCCTATGAGCACACTGCATTTTTATTAATTAATTTAAAGTTACAGATTCACTGTCTCCCCAGAGTTTTAAGGGAGGCGTTACAGTAGTATAGAGAAGGGGCTCTGGGGACAAGGTTCAGGATGAGGTGCTGAGGTGCCGACCGCCATAATTAATTTTGATGTCACAGCGGCTATCTTGGATGACCTTGACCTATGACCTTGATCTTAGCAGTCTTCTTGGATCCACCATCTTGGATAACATCTTCGCCGCCATTTTGTATATTCTAACATTTCGCCATTTAGTTTTCTGCAATTTTGAATGATGACATCACCATTTAAATTTCCGTTTCTGCCGCCATCTTGAAAATCCGTAATATTTATGTTAGAAAATCGAGAAAATCTTTTAAAACATAAAAAAATGAAAAAATCATATAAAAAATAAAAATTTAATAAAAAGTTATTTTAAAAAATTATAAAAAAAATTTACACTTACGTCATGGAGATCGGAGTCCTCGGTTCGAACCCGGCGAGGTCAAAAAAAGGATGACGACTGGTCCTTCCTCCACAGAAGCTATCGGCAGACTAACCTCCCACCACTTATGGCAAGGTATATATCAACTAGTATGATGTCATGTCCGCCATCTTGAAAATCAGTAATTATTATCCGATTTTAATAAAAAAGTTCTAAAATTTATAAAAAAATTATTAATTAAAATTTAATAAAATATTACTTAAACACCACCGTTGCACATATCGTTACGGTCGCCATCTTGTATTCTATAAATATTGCATGTTTGGTTACACCCACCATCTGTATTTAAGTACGATGACATCGTTGCACTTTTCTTTATTGCCACCATATTGGATTCTAGATCATTGCATGTTTTGTTATGGCCGCTATCTAGAAAAACCGTAATTTTAATCCTAGAAATTCCGAAAAAATTCCAAAAAAAATTTTAAAAATTGCCTACTTCAAACGTCCACTTACTCAAACGATTTCGGTCCTCGGTTCGATTGCCGACATGAGTAAATCAATATTTTATTAATATTAAAAAAATCAATTAAAAGTAATAAAAACATATTATGTCACACCCAACATTTTGAATTATGTCACCACTGTATCAATTATCATTACTGATGCTATCTTAAAAATCTTTATTTATCATCCGATTTTAATAAAAAAAAATTCAAAATTCATCAAAATAATAACTTATTAATATACTGATTGATTAGATCGATTCCCGTCCTTGGTCAAAATATAAAAACGACATATCCTTCCTCCATGGAAGCCACCTAGAACTGACCTCCCAAACCAATACCAAGGTATATTTCGTCAGCTGGTATGACGTCATGTCCGCCATCTTGTCTTTTTACACTGAAGGCCACCATCTTGTTTTCGTGTGCTAGAGTACGCCACTATCATGTTAGTTTAATTGTTACCCGCTAGAGTGCAGTAATAATTTATTATTACCGTGGCACCAGCCATCTTGACATTTAGGCGCCATTCTGTAATTGTGTAATTATTTAGCAAGAAATTCGGGAAAAAAATTCAAAATTCACAAAAAAATTACAATCAATTTACAAATTGATCGATAAGTTCCTGTCCTTGGTTTGATACTTTATCGAAGCAATAATGTTTAATTTTATGTAAAAATTAATAATTTCAATAAATCATGTTCAAAATCCTAAAAGAGGATTAAAATTCTCTACTTCCAGCCTCCAGTAAGCCATTATGATCGCCATCTTGGAAATTTGTCATAATTAACCCAGCAATTCGGAAAAAATTCCAAAAGTCACCGTAAAGATCACTCATTAATCGATAGATTTCTGTCCTTGGTCAGATTCTTGACCCGTGACAGGTGTAACTAAATATTAAATAAATTTAATATTCTGTTTTTCTTTGCCTTTCATGGAGTTTATTAATATTTCACTCTACGAAAATCACCTTAAAACAATATACCTATCCGAAGAATTAAATATGTTGTCGCATTACCTATCATGTAAGTCTAGTTTATCAGTACTTAGAATAACCTCTAAACTGTTCTTGTACAAAGCCATCCATACATAAAGATTAAGCATATTAGGACCACGAGACCGGGTCATGAATAATGGTGGACATATAGACCAGTCTTATTCGAAACTGATGACCTTCCTCGTTGTCAGCTAATTATTCAATTAAAACAACGTAACATGTTTTACACTTATAAGAAGACCAAGAATATCTGAAAAATGATTCATCAAGACGAAGAGGTTTGGGACTAGTAAATATTAAGAGATACTACAGATTTGAATACGCACAATCAACAAAAAGAAAGCACATTTGAAAGCACGTTCAACGAAAAAGAAAGCACAATAATAGAAAAGGACGCACAATCGGAAGCACAATCATCGAAAAGGACGCGGAATTGGAAGCACAATCATAGAAAATGATGCACAATCGGAAGCACAATCATAGAAAATGACGCACAATCGGAAGCACAATCATAGAAAATGACGCACAATCGGAAGCACAATCAACAAAATAAAGCACAATCGGAAGCACAATAAACAAAAGGAAGCACAATCTTAAGTACAATCAACGAAAAACAAGCACAATCGGAAGCACATTTGACGAGGAGGAAGCACAATTGGAAGCACAACGAAGCACCACAATTGGAAGCAAATTTTACGAAGAGGAAGCAGTATTATGAGATCTCAGTCTTAGTTTGAAATCAGTTTATAAGAAATAAAAACACTTTTTTTAAATCTAAATAATTTATTTATTTTTCAATATTACACACATTTCAGTTAAACAAATGTTTAGTGTATTTAGCCAGCTTTCGGCAGTTCTTTAAGTATAGACGACACTTCGTCGACATGCAAGTAGTTTCCTCTACGAACAGATGCCACTAACAGTCTCAGGCGATCAACTAATATGTTAGGATCTTCACATTACATACAGTAAATATCTTCTGCTATTTTCATCTTCCCTGCATGTTTATAATAAATATTATGATCTCTGGTGTCTTCTGTTTTAACACCAACCTCAAGGTAACTGTCGTCATCGAGCCAGTGTTCATCAATAGCTTGATCAGAAAAATTAATTGTATTAAGACGTTTTCATCTTTCGGTCTCAGGACTTCGTCAAAGTCTTCGATCTTGTCAGCTTTAGGTGCTTCATCACAGTCTTTGCCTTTGACATCAGCCTCAGAGTCACTGTCGCCATCACCGTAGAAGGCATCGTCTTCACCCAGGTTACTGTAAGAATTCGATATCGTCGATGTCGAAGCTTCTTTATCGTCTTCATGCTTCCTTTTTGGGAGTCCACCATTTTTACAAAGTAGGAAAGATCTACTTGAATTCGGCTTGAATGTATTCTCACTCTTCATGTTCAAGGTTCTTCCATTTTCTTTATTCTTCCATAAATCATCAACGTCCTTCAATTTAAGTTCTTTGTCGAGATCGGAAGAGCCATGAACATAATCTCTTCCAAGGCAAGGAAATTATTTATGTAATGCAGATCACACTTCTTTAGACTAGTGTATCCATTGTTGACCTCTAGCTTGCATGCAGGCTTGGCGTTACAAGTTCTATCATGTCTTTTTAAGCTCTCTCTTCGCGTAAAACGACTTGCTACTTCGAGCATAACTTATTATATTGCGTGGTGGAATTTTAAAACAGTCATTCTTCTCGTGTTGTCTTCAATTCTTTCTCAAGATAAATTCTTTGCTGCAAAAATTACACCTCTGTCTTTTAGATACAATGACAAACACCGAATCAGGATCCATATTAGTTACTGAGACTAATGCCAGATGAAAACTGAGAGTTTTAAATTAGATCCATTTCATAAATAGAATTTTTATAATATTTAATCAGTGAGAGTAAAGTTATCTCATACAAAAGAACTTGTTGCAAGTAGTCCCGATTCTGGTCAAATGATATCACCATGTGTTGCTTGCAGGTAAATATCATTTAGTTCTTTGACGACAGCTGTCGTGTCTATCCTGGTCCCTAGGCCCGCTGTTGCCCATAGCCATCTGGTCCGGGCTTGAGTGTAAAAACGTGCTTTAAGTGGTGCTTCGAGTGGTGAGCGCACCCGAGCGCGGCGGCTGGTGTGACGAATGACAGTGCAATCTGACCCGTATCGCGTACTGTCTCCCACGCATCTCGTGCGTCCCTCTCCTCTGCTTCCCGCTCGCCGTGCGCCGGTACGTGGGAGTCAGCAGATATAAAAAATTCGGCTTTTGCGCTAATGTGATTCCAGCGTGAGTTGTTGTGTTTCAATACATCCATACCGACCCTGGCTAAAGCGCAGCCGACGCCGATCCAGGCATGGATCTTCCATGCTTGTTCGCCGCTCCACTAGATCAGAGCTGACACACGTGACCCACAGCCACTTCATGAATATTCCACGCGCGTCGACAGTGGTCATATTTCAGGGAGGATTAATAAATGAACCAAACGTGGAAGAAGGAGCTATCTACACGGTTGTTTGCGAGAAAGGGTGGCTTCATATTCAATATAAATATTTCTTTTAAATTTTGATACTTCGTCATTCCATTTATTTTCAGGAAATAATAAGCTATGAAGTTTCGTTCGATCTGAGACCTCACAATGTCCAGTTTTATGTGCAGGTAGGTACTGACCAAAGTTACCACCCACTTACTTACACGTGATTATTACATACAAAGTAAACAGTGTAAAGTAAAATACTATACAAAAAAATTACAATAAAAATCAGTTAACAATTGTGAAAAAAAAAACCTTTAAATGCATGTGCGAAGATATTCCTCCTTACAAATTTATATAAAGATATAAATAAACGAATAAACAAACCGTGAAAAAAAACTACTGTATAAGACAATTTAGTGATCTCAAGCCCGTTAATATGGGCGAAGAACGAGACGCTCTACTACTGCGCTCCTAGCGGCTTCAGCTATACACCTAGGTTTGAAATTCTAATTTGTGTAAGTTTTAGTGGGTGACATAGGAACGGATGTTTTGTATATTCTGAGAAACCTTTTTTTTCTGTTCTGAAAATAATGCTATTATGTATTTTTCGCATAACTACAGAGTTCTAAAATTTGTACTTATGCATCAATATTTTTTCAGTAATAGCTTAATTAACTTTCTTGGTAAAATATTTACTTAATTTTTGTCTTCTACTTATGGAACTTATGAAACCGCTATTGATAATGAAGTACAATATTAAGAATAAAAATGTTGGTAATTACCTAGAGCTGGCGCTCTTCTGTAAAAAAAAAAAACATAAATAGTATTTTTAGTACAGCTCGTCCTGAAAAGTGCAATTAAGTATTTTTATTTTAACTAACGTAACCTAACCAACTGTTTACCCTGATTTAACGAAATTGTGATGTAGTTTACCAAACTTAACATGCTGTTTAAACCATTTAACATAATTTTAATCGTAGCTAACACAACTTAACGAACCATCAAACGATTTTTTTATCATAAGATAGGTATGTGATCCAAATGTAACCAGTAGATAATTTTTAATGTTTGCAATTTCACTGGTCGTGAAATGAGAATAACTTTACTGATGAAGTCGCGATCTATGTAGAGAAACCAGGAATTAAGTCTCTCGTTTTAACGGCAGCCATGTGGTAAACCCCCATTAGGCTTGTGTTGTTCAAACAGACCACCCTTTTTATTTTCAAGGTTATTTTGAAAACTAATAATAAAATAAGTTATTCGTAGGACATAAATAAATTGTTTTAAGTTATTTTAATGAGGCTTTTAACATTTAAGCACATAAAATATGTCTGTTTTATTTTTTCTCAAAGGTACCCTATTACTGTTAAAAAATAATTTTTATCGTTTAGGTTTCTAAGAAGGCCACCTTGTGATCTTTTTCAAATTTGTTGTATTATTTATATAATATTATTGCAGAGAGCTTTACAGAGTATATATGAATTATATTCGTATTCAGCGTAGTTAAACACGACATCTATCTAAATTAGTATGTATTTTGAGGTTATAAGGTACATTTATGTTAATTAATAATTATTTAATAAAGTATGGCTTACAAGAGTTTGCAAATTTTCAATTATTTACATAACAAAATTTTGTGCTATTAACTAATGCTTAAATATTTTGGGTGTTTTATTTTATTTTATCATGAAATAAAGTTGGGAATATCATTAGGTACTCAAGAAAATCTGACGAAGACTATGGACAATGTTAGTATGAAAACTTTGACAGTTGGAATGAAAAGACACAAATTATTATTTTTAACATGTAAAAAATGTTATATTTGTATGGTTGGCTTGACCCAACTGACCAGTTAGTTCAAATAAGGATCAAAACAGTAAAAAAACAACTGTGTAATAAAGCGCGATGACCCACAGTAAAACAATGTTAATTGTAGAGTTTGAAACAAAGTATTTTGTTTTATATAGTTTTATTGAAACGGTATAAGTTAAGTCCCAAATATCATTTTTTCATTAAATTTTTTACAGTCAACAAGTACCTACCAGTAGTATATAATAGGGCATACTAGATCAGGGTTCAGGGTGTGGTGCTTGGTGCCGATGTCCGCCATCTTGGATTTGTGACGTCACGGCGGCAAAAATTCCTCAAAAGTCCTCAAAAATGACTCAAAATGACTCAAAATTTCCCGTTTTAAGAAAAAAATTCCCGTTTTCGAGGGAAAAATTCCCGTTTCGAGGGAAAATTTCCCGTTTTAGTCCTTAAAAATCCCAGCGGCTAGAAATGTCCTGATAGAGGCTTAAGCATCCTTAACTCAAGCCTCAGTTAAGCCTCTATCAGGATGTGACCTTGACCTTTGACCTTGACCCCGACGGCCATCTTGGATCCACCATCTTGGATGACGTCATTTCGTTTTCTCGAGCATTCCGGCATTGTGTTATCCGCCATTTTGAATTATGACGTCATCGTTGCAATTTCCGTTACGGCCGCCATCTTTAAATTTATTATCCGATTTTATTGAAAAAAATTTTAAAATTATAAAAAAATTAAATAATAAAATTTTTAATAAAATATTTAAAAAACAAACATTTACGACACGGAGTTCGGAGTCCTCGGTTCGAACCCGATGAGGGCAAAAAAAATAAAAATGGTGACCGATCCTTCCCCTGTGGCGGGGGGTGCTGGCAGACTGACCCCCACCACTTATGTCAATGCACATATACCATCAGGTAGTATGACGTCATGTCCGCCATCTTGAAATTTGGACGCCATCTTGAAAATCTTTATTTATTATCCGATTTTAATGAAAAAAAATTCCAAAATTCATCAAAAAATTAACGTATTTGAATTCTGTTTGATTATATCGATGTACGTCCTTGGTTCGATTCCCGACGAGAGTAAACAGTCGATCCTTCCTCCATGAAAGCTACCTAGACTGATCTATCACCACCAATACCAAGGTATATATCGTCAACTGGTATGACATCATGTCCGCCATCTTGTCTTCATCCACTGGAGACCACCATCTTGTTTTCGTCTGCTAGAGTGTGCCGATATCATGTAGTATAATTATCTGGTCACCACACCTTTGACCTTGACCTTGAACTTTGACCTTGACCTTGAAATTTGACCTTGAACTTTGACCTTGACATTGAACTTTGACCTTGACCTTGAACTTTGACCTTGACCTTGAAATTTGACCTTGATATTTGATCCTTGACCTTGAAATTTGACCTTGACCTTGACCTTGAACTTTGACCTTGACCTTGAAATTTGACCTTGACCTAGAAATTTGACCTTGACCTTGAAATTTGACTTTGACCTTGAAATTTTACTTTGTCCTTGAAATTTGACTTTGTCCTTGATGTCCATCATGGATCCGTCATTTTATGTTCAGTACATGCTACCAGGAGCGACCACCTGCTGGAGTACACCATCTTGTGCGTGTACTCGTATTACCATCATGCTAGTTTTATTCTAACATGCTACAGTGCAGTAATCATTTATTATTACTGAGGTACCCACCATCTTGAAATTTGACCGCCATCTTGAAATCATGTAATTATTTAGCTAGAAATGCGGAAAAAATTCCAATAGTCTCCGAAAAAATCATTTATTAATTTACAAATCGAATCGATGGATCCCTGTCCACGGTTCGATTCTTGACCAGAGACAGTTGTAACTAATTATTAAATAAATGTTAGGTTCTGTTTTCCATTACCTTTCGCAGAGTTTATTAATCATTCACTCTACGAAAATCAACTCAAGTCAATATACCGGACCAACGAATTAAATCAGTGCCGATTAGCCTATTATGAAAGTCTAATTTTTCAATAACCTGAATAACATAAAAGCCGTTCATATACAAAGCCACACATATAGATCAATTGCCTTCAGTCCATGAGACCGAGTCATGTCATTATCAGACGTAAAGGCTAGTCATTTCAGGACCACATGACCTTCATAATCCATCGTGATATTTTTATACATTCTAAAGGACCAAGTAACCGTGTAAAATATTTTAGTAACACCAAGAGGTGATAAACTAGTAAATATTCAATCACTACATTTTGTACTACGCGCAATCAACAAAAAAGGAAGCACCGACAACGAAAAGACAGCACCACCAACGAAAAGACAGCTCATTTGGAAGCACCGACAACGAAAAGGCAGCACATTTGGAAGCACCGACAACGAAAAGGCAGCACATTTGGAAGCACCGACAACGTAAAGGCAGCACATTTGGAAGCACCGACAACGAAAAGGCAGCACATTTGGAAGCACCGACAACGAAAAGGCAGCACATTTAGAAGCACCGACAACGTAAAGGCAGCACATATGGAAGCACCGACAACGTAAAGGCAGCACATTTGGAAGCACCGACAACGAAAAGGCAGCACATTTGGAAGCACCGACAACGAAAAGGCAGCACATTTGGAAGCACCCACAACGAAAAGGCAGCACATTTGGAAGCACCGACAACGTAAAGGCAGCACATTTGGAAGCACCGACAACGAAAAGGCAGCACATTTGGAAGCACCGACAACGAAAAGGCAGCACATTTGGAAGCACCGACAACGAAAAGGCAGCACATTTGGAAGCACCGACAACGTAAAGGCAGCACATTTGGAAGCACCGACAACGAAAAGGCAGCACATTTGGAAGCACCGACAACGTAAAGGCAGCACATATGGAAGCACCGACAACGTAAAGGCAGCACATATGGAAGCACCGACAACGTAAAGGCAGCACATTTGGAAGCACCGACAACGAAAAGGCAGCACATTTGGAAGCACCGACAACGAAAAGGCAGCACATTTGGAAGCACCGACAACGAAAAGGCAGCACATTTGGAAGCACCGACAACGTAAAGGCAGCACATATGGAAGCACCGACAACGTAAAGGCAGCACATATGGAAGCACCGACAACGTAAAGGCAGCACATTTGGAAGCACCAACAACGAAAAGGCAGCACATTTGGAAGCACCGACAACGAAAAGGCAGCACATTTGGAAGCACCGACAACGTAAAGGCAGCACATATGGAAGCACCGACAACGTAAAGGCAGCACATTTGGAAGCACCGACAACGAAAAGGCAGCACATTTGGAAGCACCGACAACGTAAAGGCAGCACATTTGGAAGCACCGACAACGAAAAGGCAGCACATTTGGAAGCACCGACAACGAATAGGCAGCACATTTGGAAGCACCGACAACGAAAAGGCAGCACATTTGGAAGCACCGACAACGTAAAGGCAGCACATTTGGAAGCACCGACAACGAAAAGGCAGCACATTTGGAAGCACCGAAAACGTAAAGGCAGCACATATGGAAGCACCGACAACGTAAAGGCAGCACATATGGAAGCACCGACAACGTAAAGGCAGCACAATTGGAAGCACCGACAACGTAAAGACAGCACATTTGGAAGCACCGTCAACGAAAAGGCAGCACATTTGGAAGCACCGACAACGAAAAGGCAGCACATTTGGAAGCACCGTCAACGAAAAGGCAGCACATTTGGAAGCACCGACAACGAAAAGGCAGCACATTTGGAAGCACCGTCAACGAAAAGGCAGCACATTTGGAAGCACCGACAACGAAAAGGCAGCACATTTGGAAGCACCGCCAACGAAAAGGCAGCACATTTTGTATGCATCATCGAATAAGGAAGCACATTTGGAAGCTCCATCAACTAAAAAAGGCAAAAAGGAAGCACAAGTTACGAGATCTAAGTCTTAGTAAGAAATCATAATACAAGAAATAAAAAACATTCTTATAATTTAAATTATTTATTTTATTGCTTTACATTATACAAATGCAAGTAAAACAAGCCATTATTGTATGTAGCCAGCATTCCTCAGTTCCTTGAGTATGAAGGATATTTCTTTGATGCACGAATAGTTTCCTGCACAAAGCGAACCATGTAGAAGTCTTAGCCGGTCAACCAATATGTTTGGATCTTTCCATGATGTGTAATCATTCTCTTCTACCACCATCTTCCTTGCACCTTTATAATAAATATTATGATCTCTGGTGTCTTCCGTTTTACCACCAACCTCAGGGTAACTTTCATGTTTGAGACGGTGATCATCACAAGCTTGATCAGATTTATTTAATATATCACGTCGTTTCCATCGTTTCGGTCTCAGGACACCGCCACATTCTTCGATCTTGGCAGCTTTAGGTGCTTCATCATAGTCTATGTCTTTGTCAACAGCCTCAGAGTCACTGTAACAATCACCGTAGAAGGAATCGTCTTCACCCAATTTACCGTAATAATTCGATGTTGATGATGTTGAAGTGTCTTCATCGTCTTCATGCTTCCTTTTTAGGAGTCCATCATTTTTACAAAGTAGGAAAGATCTACTTAAATTCGGCTGGAATATATTCTCACTTTTCACGTTAAGGATTCTTCCATTGTCTTCATTCTTCCGTAAATCATCAACCTTCTTCAATTTAAGTTCTTTGTCGAGATCAGAAGATCCAAGAAAATTATTGTTGTAATGCAGATCACTCTTCCTTAGGCTAGTAGATTCATCGTTGTCCTCTAGCTTGTACGCAGGCTTGGCGCTACAAGTTCTGCCATGTCTTTTTAGGCTCTCTCTCCGCGTAAACGACTTGCTACATCGAACACAACTTATCATATTGCGCAGTGGATTTTTAACACAGTCATTCTTCTCGTGTTGTCTTTTATTCTTTCTCAAGATAAACTCTTTCCTGCAAAACTTACACCTATGTTCTTTCGATACAGCGCCAGATCCCAAATCGGAATTCATATTAGTTACTGAGACTAATGCCAGATACCAATTGAGTGTTTTAAATTAGATTCAATACTTAAATAGAAATTTTTTCAAATTTCATCAGCGAGAATTAATATATCTCATGCAAAAGTACTTTAAGCATGTAGTTCTGCTTTTCAACAACAGATGTCGCCACATGTTCCTTGCAGGTAAATAATATTTAGTTCTTTTATGCGGGTTGCGGGATGCTC
Source organism: Bacillus rossius redtenbacheri (assembly GCF_032445375.1). NCBI lineage: Eukaryota > Metazoa > Arthropoda > Insecta > Phasmatodea > Bacillidae > Bacillus > Bacillus rossius. The sequence continues at coordinate 231,174,633 of NC_086330.1, forward strand.
ACTAACGATCGCAAAACAAGGATGGCTTCGCTAGACTCCAATGAAAAGGAAGTTCGTCTTGCATGTTGGTGCTCCACAGATGTCTCATGGCGTAATAATAATTTGACTGAGTAATAATATTTGTTAATTCCACCTGATGAACATATTGCAAGTTTTGATTTAGTAGCAGAAATTATCGAATTAAATGTAACTCCAAATAAAATGACATGTCTCATTAGACCAAAAAAAATCCATGCAGAGAGAGGTTTCTCAGAATAGTCAGAAACACTTGAAGAAACCACAGGAATGATTGCAAGAACACGGGAAAAACCATCAAAATATTGTCAAGAATAATCAGGAGCACATTGAGAAAACCACCATAATATTAACAATTATAATCGGAAGCACACGGAGAAAACCATCATAATATTGACCAGATTAATCGGAAGCACACAGAGAAAACCACCACATGTTTTCTTTGATATCATAAAATTACAAGAAAAAATATTTAAATATAAAAATAAATTATTAAAAAAATAAAAAAAATGCATAAACAGTTTCTGCTAGCTTGTAAACTTATCATTGTTGAGCAAAGATAGAGTTCTTGTACAAGCCAGAAATTTATGCATTTTTTTATTTTTTTATTAATTTATTTTTATATTTAAATATTTTTTCTTGTAATTTTATGATATCAAAGAAAACATGTGGTGGTTTTCTCTGTGTGCTTCCTATTAATCTGGTCAATATTATGATGGTTTTCTCCGTGTGCTTCCGATTATAATTGTTAATATTATGGTGGTTTTCTCAGTGTGCTCCTGATTATTCTTGACAATATTTTGATGGTTTTTCCCGTGTTCTTGCAATCATTCCTGTGGTTTCTTCAAGTGTTTCTGACTATTCTGAGAAACCGCTCTCTGCATGGATTTTTTTTGGTCTAATGAGACATGTCATTTTATTTGGAGTTACATTTAATTCGATTATTTCTGCTACTAAATCAAAAATTGCAATATTTTCATCAGGTGGAATTAACAAATATCATTACTCAGTCAAATTAATATTACGCCATGAGACATCTGTGGAGCACCAACATGCAAGACGAACTTCCTTTTCCTTGGAGTCTAGCGAAGCCATCCTTCTTTTGCGATCGTTAGTGAGCATCCCGCATCCCGCATAAAATAACTAAATATTATTTTCCTGCAAGCAACATGTGGCGACATCTGTTGTTGAAAAGCAGAACTACATGCTTAAAGTACTTTTGCATGAGATATATTAATTCTCGCTGATGAAATATGAAAAAATTTCTATTTAAGTATTGAATCTAATTTAAAACACTCAATTGGTATCTGGCATTAGTCTCAGTAACTAATATGAATTCCGATTTGGGATCTGACGCTGTATCGAAAGAACATAGGTGTAAGTTTTGCAGTAAAGAGTTTATCTTGAGAAAGAATAAAAGACAACACGAGAAGAATGACTGTGCTAAAAATCCACTGCGCAATATGATAAGTTGTGTTCGATGTAGCAAGTCGTTTACGCGGAGAGAGAGCCTAAAAAGACATGGCAGAACTTGTAGCGCCAAGCCTGCGTACAAGCTAGAGGACAACGATGAATCTACTAGCCTAAGGAAGAGTGATCTTCATTACAACAATAATTTTCTTGGATCTTCTGATCTCGACAAAGAACTTAAATTGAAGAAGGTTGATGATTTACGGAAGAATGAAGACAATGGAAGAATCCTTAACGTGAAAAGTGAGAATATATTCCAGCCGATTTCAAGTAGATCTTTCCTACTTTGTAAAAATGATGGACTCCTAAAAAGGAAGCATGAAGACGATGAAGACACTTCAACATCATCAACATCGAATTATTACGGTAAATTGGGTGAAGACGATTCCTTCTACGGTGATTGTTACAGTGACTCTGAGGCTGTTGACAAAGACATAGACTATGATGAAGCACCTAAAGCTGCCAAGATCAAAGAATGTGGCGGTGTCCTGAGACCGAAACGATGGAAACGACGTGATATAATAAATAAATCTGATCAAGCTTGTGATGATCACCGTCTCAAACATGAATGTTACCCTGAGGTTGGTGGTAAAACGGAAGACACCAGAGATCATAATATTTATTATAAAGGTGCAAGGAAGATGGTGGTAGAAGAGAATGATTACACATCATGGAAAGATCCAAACATATTGGTTAACCGGCTAAGACTTCTACATGGTTCGCTTTGTGCAGGAAACTATTCGTGCCTCAAAGAAATATCCTTCATACTCAAGGAACTGAGGAATGCTGGCTACATACAATAATGACTTCTTTTACTTGCATTTGTATAATGTAAAGCAATAAAATAAATAATTTAAATTATAAGAATGTTTTTTATTTCTTGTATTATGATTTCTTACAAAGACTTAGATCTCGTAACTTGTGCTTCCTTTTTGCCTTTTTTAGTTGATGGAGCTTCCAAATGTGCTTCCTTATTCGATGATGCATACAAACTGTGCTGCCTTTTCGTTGGCGGTGCTTCCAAATGTGCTGCCTTTTCGTTGTCGTTGCTTCCAAATGTGCTGCCTTTTCGTTGTCGGTGCTTCTAAATGTGCTGTCTTTTCGTTGTCGGTGCTTCCAAATGTGTTGCCTTTACGTTGACGGTGCTTCCAAATGTGCTGCCTTTTCGTTGTCTGTGCTTCCAAATGTGCTGCCTTTTCGTTGTCGGTGCTTCCAAATAAGTTGCCTTTACGTTGTCGGTGCTTCCAAATGTGCTGCCTTTACGTTGTCGGTGCTTCCAAATGTGCTGCCTTTTCGTTGTCGGTGCTTCCAAATGTGCTGCCTTTTCGTTGTCGGTGCTTCCAAATGTGCTGCCTTTTCGTTGTTGGTGCTTCGAAATGTGCTGCCCTTACGTTGTCGGTGCTTCCTTATGTGCTGCCTTTACGTTGTCGGTGCTTCCATATGTGCTGCCTTTACGTTGTCGGTGCTTCCAAATGTGCTGCCTTTTCGTTGTCGGTGATTCCAAATGTGCTGCCTTTTCGTTGTCGGTGCTTCCAAATGTGCTGCCTTTTCGTTGTCGGTGCTTCCAAATGTGCGGCCTTTACGTTGTCGTTGCTTCCATATGTGCTGCCTTTACGTTGTCGGTGCTTCCATATGTGCTGCCTTTACGTTGTCGGTGCTTCCAAATGTGCTGCCTTTACGTTGTCGGTGCTTCCAAATGTGCTGCCTTTTCGTTGTCGGTGCTTCCAAATGTGCTGCCTTTACGTTGTCGGTGCTTCCAAATGTGCTGCCTTTTCGTTGTCGGTGCTTCCAAATGTGCTGCCTTTTCGTTGTCGGTGCTTCCAAATGTGCTGCCTTTTCGTTGTCGGTGCTTCCAAATGTGCTGCCTTTACGTTGTCGGTGCTTCCATATGTGCTGCCTTTACGTTGTCGGTGCATCCAAATGTGCTGCCTTTACGTTGTCGGTGCTTCCAAATGTGCTGCCTTTTCGTTGTCGGTGCTTCCAAATGTGCTGCCTTTTCGTTGTCGGTGCTTCCAAATGTGCTGCCTTTTCGTTGTTGGTGCTTCCAAATGTGCTGACTTTACGTTGTCGGTGCTTCCATATGTGCTGCCTTTATGTTGTCGGTGCTTCCAAATGTGCTGCCTTTTCGTTGTCGGTGCTTCCAAATGTGCTGCCTTTACGTTGTCGGTGCTTCCAAATGTGCTGCCTTTTCGTTGTCGGTGCTTCCAAATGTGCTGCCTTTTCGTTGTCGGTGCTTCCAAATGTGCTGCCTTTTCGTTGTCGGTGCTTCCAAATGTGCTGCCTTTACGTTGTCGGTGCTTCCAAATGTGCTGCCTTTTCGTTGTCGGTGCTTCCAAATGTGCTGCCTTTTCGTTGTCGGTGCTTCCAAATGTGCTGCCTTTTCGTTGTCGGTGCTTCCAAATTTGCTGCCTTTACGTTGTCGGTGCTTCCATATGTGCTGCCTTTACGTTGTCGGTGCTTCCAAATGTGCTGCCTTTTCGTTGTCGGTGCTTCCAAATGTGCTGCCTTTTCGTTGTCGGTGCTTCCAAATGTGCTGCCTTTACGTTGTCGGTGCTTCCAAATGTGCTGCCTTTTCATTGTCGGTGCTTCCAAATGTGCTGCCTTTTCGTTGTCGGTGCTTCCAAATGAGCTGTCTTTTCGTTGGTGGTGCTGTCTTTTCGTTGTCGGTGCTTCCTTTTTTGTTGATTGCGCGTATTACAAAATGTAGTGATTGAATATTTACTAGTTTATCACCTCTTGGTGTTACTAAAATATTTTACAAGTTTACTTGGTCCTTTAGAATGTATAAAAATGTCACGATGGATTACGAAGGTCATGTGGTCCTGAAATGACCTGCCTATACGTCTGATAATGACATGACTCGGTCTCATGGACTGAAGGCAATTGATCTATATGTGTGGCTTTGTACATGAATGGCTTTTATGTTATTCAGATTATTGAAAAATTAGACTTTCATAATAGGCTAATCGGCACTGATTTAATTCGTTGGTCCGGTATATTGACTTGAGTTGATTTTCGTAGAGTGAATGATTAATAAACTCTGCGAAAGTTAATGGAAAACAGAACCTAACATTTATTTAATAATTAGTTACAACTGTCTCTGGTCAAGAATCGAACCGTGGACAGGGATCCATCGATTCGATTTGTAAATTAATAAATGATTTTTTCTGAGACTATTGGAATTTTTCCCGCATTTCTAGCTAAATAATTACATGATTTCAAGATGGCGGTCAAATTTCAAGATGGTGGGTACCTCAGTAATAATAAATGATTACTGCACTGTAGCATGTTAGAATAAAACTAGCATGATGGTAATACGAGTACACGCACAAGATGGTGTACTCCAGCAGGTGGTCGCTCCTGGTAGCATGTACTGAACATAAAATGACGGATCCATGATGGACATCAAGGACAAAGTCAAATTTCAAGGACAAAGTAAAATTTCATGGTCAAAGTCAAATTTCAAGGTCAAGGTCAAATTTCAAGGTCAAGGTCAAAGTTCAAGGTCAAGGATCAAATATCAAGGTCAAGGTCAAATTTCAAGGTCAAGGTAAAATATCAAGGTCAAGGATAAATTTCAAGGTCAAGGTCAAAGTTCAATGTCAAGGTCAAAGTTCAAGGTCAAGGTCAAATTTCAAGGTCAAGGTCAAAGGTGTGGTGACCAGATAATTATACTACATGATATCGGCACACTCTAGCAGACGAAAACAAGATGGTGGTCTCCAGTGGATGAAGACAAGATGGCGGACATGATGTCATACCAGTTGACGATATATACCTTGGTATTGGTGGTGATAGATCAGTCTAGGTAGCTTTCATGGAGGAAGGATCGACTGTTTACTCTCGTCGGGAATCGAACCAAGGACGTACATCGATATAATCAAACAGAATTCAAATACGTTAATTTTTTGATGAATTCTGGAATTTTTTTTCATTAAAATCGGATAATAAATAAAGATTTTCAAGATGGCGTCCAAATTTCAAGATGGCGGACATGACGTCATACTACCTGATGGTATATGTGCATTGACATAAGTGGTGGGGGTCAGTCTGCCAGCACCCCCCGCCACAGGGGAAGGATCGGTCACCATTTTTATTTTTTTTGCCCTCACCGGGTTCGAACCGAGGACTCCGAACTCCGTGTCGTAAATGTTTGTTTTTTAAATATTTTATTAAAAATTTTATTATTTAATTTTTTTATAATTTTAAAAATTTTTTTCATTAAAATCGGATAGTAAATTTAAAGATGGCGGCCGTAACGGAAATTGCAACGATGACGTCATAATTCAAAATGGCGGATAACACAATGCCGGAATGTTCGAGAAAACGAAATGACGTCATCCAAGATGGTGGATCCAAGATGGCCGTCGGGGTCAAGGTCAAATGTCGTCACATCCTGATAGAGGCTTAACTGAGGCTTGAGTTAAGGATGCTTAAGCCTCTATCAGGACATTTCTAGCCGCTGGGATTTTTAAGGACTAAAACGGGAAATTTTCCCTCGAAACGGGAATTTTTCCCTCGAAAACGGGAATTTTTTTCTTAAAACGGGAAATTTTGAGTCATTTTGAGTCATTTTTGAGGACTTTTGAGGAATTTTTGCCGCCGTGACGTCACAAATCCAAGATGGTGGACATCGGCACCAAGCACCACACCCTGAACCCTGATCTAGTATGCCCTATTATATACTACTCCTACCATGCGTAATTTTTATTAATAAGTACGGTATGTGGATTTATTAGGCATCTAGCTAACTATATTTACGTTTTTATATACCATAACCGATAATGTTATTTAAAATAATCATAATTATTTTTGTAATATATTAATTTCCTTGAAATTTACTTTTGAGACCAGTGAAGATTTTGGATTTAAAAAAGGTTCCAAAATATTACCAAAACATCGTTTTCGTAGACTTTTACACATATATTATTTAAAAAACTTTTCAAATATGAAAACCGAAACATTAGTTAAATACTAAATAATAATAAGTAAAATAACTTCACGCCCCCCCCCCCCCCCCCCTTTTCGCACAATAATTAATTTTTAGACATGTTATGGAAGCAGGAATCGGTAAATCGGAGGTTAAAGGCTCATTTTCAATAATAATCAAAAAAACATTTTGTGCGACTAACCCACCGAGGAACATTTTCAATGTAACTGGTTCCAAAAAAATAAAATGGGCAATCAAATTAAATATGAAATAAATATGACTTTTATTAAAAAAATGTTTTTTACAAATATATTTATTTTTAATATTGTACACATATAACAGTGTATTACATACAAAGGTATTATTTTTTACAATAATATTACGTATTTTTACAATAATTTTTATCCCACATTAAATTTCACTAATTAATGTTACCCACGTTTACTACACTAAGCAAGTTCATAACCTAATTTTACAGTAAAATTAATATCAGGAAAAAAAAAATTCTGTCCGTGTTTTTTATTAATTTCTAAAACCAGGTTGAGACTAGAGATTCTGCAGTGGCGAGAAGTGACATTCTATTCTGATAGTCTTGTATTGCGGTACACATCACAACGATCTCGGGTACACATACACAATATTTTTTGGGTACATTCTTTGCCGTTTTGTTTTATTTATAATGTATGTGGCCTCAGTGCAATATTTTAGACACTGCGTAAAATTTTGTTCTAAAGCGACCGTACCACTTTAGAAATTTGTTATGGTGAGTTGGTGTGAGGTGTTGTTTTTTATTTCATCCAACACACACGGAAACTTCATTCCTAGTCGGCACATATTAAGTGAGCAGACGCTGCTTACACAATTTTTGACTGTAACTGAAGCTACATCGTCAAACTGGTTGTTTTAGATATTGAAATTTATGTTCCTAGTCCACTTATCGACGCGATTGAAGGCCTCTTAAAATCCTGATTGTTCGTAAATGTACGTCACAAAAATTAAGGATAGAAATGGTACATTCGAAAACTTGCGATGGACTGATCAAAACGGACTGAAATTCGTTAAGCTGCTTCATTGTGGTGTACGTCATTAGCGTAAGCGTAGCTTTTTCTCGGAACAATTTCCCCACTACCGCCATATCATTGGTTGAACCCTGAACCTTCATGTTATGATATAAATACCATTCCGATGACTCGGTATCTCTTCAGTTACTACAGTTTACTGCAACGAGCGAGATCGTCACCTATTTCCACATCAGCTCAGTAGCAAAATAAAGTCAAACATTGACTTTGAGCACTTAGGCGGACTTTGTTCAAATCGTAAAACCGGCCACTGGACTTAGCTCGAAACTCAAAACCAAAAGTTGACTTCCTACATTCAGGTATACTTTATAGATTCTCACAACATGTCATCCGTTCAATATACCGACGAACACTTGCTACGGGGCAGCTTTTACTTCTCATATTATTATGATTTACCAGTGCCAGGACTAATCCCACGTGTACTAAAGGGTCCAGCATCGAGCCTTGTGCAAAATCCACGACCAAGTTAAGTGTCACGCCTCGTGCAGCGTCCACGACCACGTCCAGCGTCAAGCCTCATGCGCCGTCCACGACAATGTCCAGCATCAAGCTATGTGCAGCATCCACGATGCATATCCAGACTCGAGCCTCGTGCAGCATGCTAAACAATGTCCAACATCGAGCCTCGTTCCACGTAAAAGACCACGTCCAGCACCAATCCTGGTGCAGCGTCCACGACCATGTCCATCATTAAGACAAGTGCAGCGTCCACGACGCGTATCCAGAGTTGAGCCTCGTGCAGCGTGCACATTCACATGCAGACTCGAACCTCGTGCAGCATCAAAGACAACATCCAGCCTAGAGCTTCGTGTATTGTCTAATACCGCGCCCAGTGTCGAGCGTTGTGCAGCGTACATGACCACGTCCAGCATCAATACTCTTGCAGCATCCATGATCACGCCAGGTATCGAGCACCATCACAGCATCCACGACCGTGCCCAGCGTCGAGCCTCGTGTAGCATACACAACCATGTACAGTACCAGGCCACGTGCAGCATTTATGACCGTGCCCAGCGTCGAGCCACGTGCAGCGTTTACAAACACATCCAGCGACAAGCCTCGTGCATCGTCCACGACCATGCCCAGCATCGAGCCTCGTGCAGCATTCTCGACTACATCCAGCATTAATCCACGTACAGCATCAATGACTACGTCCAGCATCGATCGTCGTGAAGCATGCATGACAGCGACAGGCATCGAGCAACCTGCAGCATCCACGACCACATCCAGCATCAAGCATAGTGTTAGCGCCTACTACCACTTTTAATGTCGAGCCTCGTGCAGCGTCCACGACCACGTTTGGCGTCAAGCCTGGTGCAACATCCACAAAAATGTCCAGCATGAAGCCTCGTGCAACCCACGACAATGTTGAGTCAATTTCGTGCAGCGTCCACAACCACGTCCAGCATCGAGCTCCATGCAACACCCGCATATGAAGAATTACCTCTCGTATCAGTCGACTGGTTATCATTATACGCAATCCCACGTATTTATCAACGTTTGCCTATATTCAACGAGCCACGACAGGCCTCCCACCATTCGCTTACCCTTTCCGCCTTCATCAACGTCTCGCTAAGTGGAACATTTCAGACAGTGGCTTGGAAAGTGACGCAGTCAGTAATGCAGGTGAGGTAAACCTAAACCCTTTTCAAAATGAGAACATTAGTATTTACAATGATGTAAGTGTTGGCCATAGATGAGTAGCTTACATAATTTTACAGTGTTCAACAAACTCAATTTTGTAATGGAGGTTTGTATTAACCAAAACTTTTTTTTGGTGTGACTTTGTACACGATAGACCATGTCGGTCAGTTGATTACTATGTATATCGCCCCCGTCCAAATAGTGCACTTCCATTTACCCTCGATGACTTTTGCACTCAAAGCTGAGAAGAAACCTTGGATGGAAATTTGAGGTTGCTAGAATAAAATTAATATTTTCGAACGAAACAAGCAACAAATTAACCAATTTATTTTCGTTAATAGAAATAATTATTTTTCTCTGTGTGTGTTTATATATAACTATAACTATATATATATAAGTAGTATAGGATAGTATGTTCTGGCACAGGATTCAGGTTGTGGTGCCTGTGGTGCCGACCGCCATCTTGGATTGTGACGTCACGGCAGCCATCTTGGATGACCTTGACCTTGACCTTTGAACTTGACCTTGACCCCGGCGGCCATTTTGGATCCGCCATCTTGGACGCAGCGTAACGGGACACTGTGTAACAGGACAAAGTGTAACGGGACAAAGTGTAACGGGACAAAGTGTAACGGGACAAAGTGTAACGGGACAAGTAGCTCAAGGTCGCCATCTTTAAAATCCGACGTCTGTAAATCGAGCGCCCCACTCATGATGAAATTTTCGTCTCTGTCACCATATTGATTTTTTCTGTTCCACTGGAGGACGCCATCTTGGATACCGTCGACTCTAATTCTGTTGTTTGTTCCTAGATAGCGCCAGCGTCGCTCTTGATTATTTTTCTGTTCCACTGGAGGACGCCATCTTGAATACCGTCGACTTTGTTTCTGTTGTTTGTTCCTAGATAGCGCTAGTGGCGCTCTTGATTATTTTTCTATTCCACTGGAGGCAGCCATCTTGAATACCGTCGACTTTGTTTCTGTTGTTTGTTCCTAGATAGCGCCAGCGTCACTCTGACTCATCACATAAGGTCGATGTTTCATTACCTACCACAGCTATTATGGTCCTTATCGACATATCAAATTTATTTTTTTATGCAAAATACATTGGAAGCGTTGTGATTCGAACCAGCGCAGCTCTGATCGCTAGGTTGGAAAACATACGCCTTTAACCGCTCGGCTATCGAGACATTTACCAGACTGAGAATTAAATAAGGTATATAAAAAATATCATGCATATTCGGATTTGAATTTTTTTTATTTAATTTTAAGTAATAATAGCACTACATGTTCGAGACAGATCCGCCATCTTGTATTAAGTCGTAACTGTTGCAATTATCGTTACGCCCGCCATCTTGAAAATCCGCAATGTTTATGTTAGAAAATCGGGAAAAATTTTAAAAATCATAAAAAAAAATTAAATAATCAAATTAAATAATAATCTTAAAAACCACTGTTGCAGTTATCGTTACGGTCGCCATCTTGGATTATATAAATGTTGCATATTTCGTTATACCCGCCATCTTGGTTGAGTACCATGTCATTCTTACACTTTATGTTACGACCACCATATTGGAACCTATTAATGTTGCAATTACCGTTATGGTCGCCATCTTGAAAATTAGACGCCATCTTGGAAATCCGTAATTTTTATGTTAGAAAATCGGGAAAAATTCCTAAATTCATCAAAAAATTAACTTAATAGAACTCTGATTGATTACATCGATGTACGTCCTCGGTTAGATTCCCGGCGAGAGTAATCGGTCGATCCTTCCTCCATGAATGCTACCTAGACTGATCTACCACCACCAGTACCAAGGTATATATCATCAACTGGTATGACATCATGTCCGCCATCTTGTCTTTGTCCGCTGGAGTACATCATCTTGTTTTCGTCTGCTAGAGTGTGCTGGCGACATGTTAGTATAATTTTATGTTCACCATACCTTTAACCTCGACTGTTGGCATTGAACTTTGTCATTGACCTTGTACTTTACCTTGACCTTGAACTTTAACCTTGACCTTGACATTTGACCTTGACCGTGACATTTGACCCTAACCTTGAAAATTGTCCTTGACCTTGATCTTTGACTTTGACCTTGATCTTTGACTTTGACCTTGACGACCATCATGGATCCGACAGTTTATGTTTAGTACATTCTACCAGGAGTACCTACCGCCTGCTAGTGGTCATTGCCACCATCTTGTTTTCATCGGATGGAGGACACCATCTTGTGTGTACTCGTCTTACCATTCTAACCCGCTGCAGTGCAGTAATCATTTATTATTACCGAGGTGCCCCCGCCATCTTGAAATCATGTAATTATGTAGCTAGAAAAGCGGGAAAAATTCCAATAGTCACCGAAAAAATAAATTATTAATTTACAAATTGATTAGATCAGTTCCTGTCCACGGTAAGATTCTTGAACAGTGACAGTTGTAACTAAATATTAAATAAATTTTAGATTCTGTTTTCCATTACCTTTCGTGGAGTTTATTAATCATTCACTCTACGAAAAGCAGCTCAAGACATTATACCTGACGAACGAATTAAATACAGCGTCGCTATGCTTTACATGAAAGTCTAGTTTTTTGATATTTAGATTATCCTTTAAAATTTTCATGTACAAAGTCATCCATACATATAGCTCAAGTGTCTCAGGACCATGAGATCGAGTCATGAACAGTCAGTCATATAGTCCATGAACACAGCTCACAGGGAAACGGAATGTACACACAGGAAAACGGAATTTACACGCAGGTAAACGAAATGTACACTCAGTACACACAGGAAAACGAAATGTACACACATTACACACAGGAAAACGGAATGTACACACAGTACACACAGGCAAACAAAATGTACACACAGGAAAACGGAATTTACACGCAGGAAAACGAAATGTACACACAGTACACACAGGAAACGGAACGTACACACAGGAAACGGAACGTACACACAGTACACACAGGAAACGAGGCGTACACACAGGAAAACGAAATGTACACACAGGAAAACGAAATGTACACACAGGAAAACGAAATGTACAAACAGGAAAAAGAAATGTACAAACAGGAAAACGAAATGAACAAACAGGAAAACGAAATGTACACACAGGAAAACGAAATGTACAAACAGGAAAACGAAATGTACAAACAGGAAAACGAAATGTACAAACAGGAAAACGAAATGTACAAACTGGAAAACGAAATGTACACACAGGAAAACGAAATGTACAAACAGGAAAACGAAATGTACAAACATGAAAACTAAATGTACACACAGGAAAACGAAATGTACACACAGGAAATAGGAACGTACGCACAGTACACACAGGAAATGGAATGATCACACATACAGTAGCGGAAACACAGACTTATTTGGAAATCTGGATACAAGAAATAAATCATACTTTTTTAAAATATAAATAATTCATTTTATTTTTCATTAGTACACACATGACAGTTAATCAAATGATTATTGTATGTAGCCAGCGTTCCGAAGTTCTTACAGTATGGACGATACATCCTCGATATGCGAGTAGTTCCCTCTACGAACAGATGCCACCATCAGTCTTAGCCGGTCAACCAATATGTTTGGATCTTTCCATGATGTGGAATCAACCTCTTCTGCCACCATCTTCCTTGCTGGTATATTATAAATACTTTTATTATCACAATCATCCCAGTGATCATAATAAGCTTGATCAGATTTATTATAACACGACGTTTCCATCGCTTCGGTCTCAGGACACCATCACATTCTTCGATCTTGTCAGCTTTAGGTTCTGCATCACAGTCTATGTCTTTGTAAACAGCCTCAGAGTCACTGTAGCAATCACCGTAGAAGACATCGTCTTCACCCAGATTACCGTATAAGAACTCGTTATCGTCGATGTCGAAGTGTCTTCATCGCCTGTATGCTTCCTTTTCAGGAGTCCACCATTTATACAAAGTATGGACGATCTACTGAATATAGGCTTGAATGTATTCTCACTTTTTACAGTGTTGATACCTTCATTAGTTTAAGTCTTCCCGATACCATCAGCATCCTTCAATATTTGTTTCTCGTCACGATCGGCGTGCTAAGGCTTCCATCTTTTCTATATTAATAATATTATTTGTCTTAAAATCTCCGCGTCCGTGTCACTATCACAGATGTAAATCATCTCCATAGCTACCAGTTATAATACCAGGAGCTACATCAATATCACTCATTTTATGATATCGTCTACACTTTTCAGTTGTCAGTTTTTAACCACAATCTATGATCTTGTGAGCTCCATTCTCATTTTCTTTAAAAGCCTAAGTGTCCAGTTTTATTATTTAATCTGTCAACCCATCATCACAAACTCAATTAAATCATCTTAGTATATAGAAAAAAAAATCATCAAAGTTCCTTTCATTTAATCTTAGGAACCGCATCATCCTTTCCACCTATAGTGAAGTTTCTTGAGCCCAAGAGTCTTTCATTATATATACCATGCAGTGTTCTTCAAGAGATGTGGTATACTAACAGTTCTACATACAAAACCATCCTATCAATAATTTGTTTACACATAAAAAAAAACCTTTACGCTATTTTTTCGTGTTTTACTAAATTATCTCTTCGTCTAAAATAATTACCACACATAGTAATTTCTACAAAGGACACTTTGTCCAAGTCATTTTAACCATCATCTGTCTGAAAACAACCATGTCCCATCTATATCACAAAGTAAACGAGGGTTAGTGGAGATAGGTCAAACAAGTGCTAGTCACTCATAGGGTAAGAACCATGTGTTCGATACATATCTCAGTCAATGTAGCATCTATGTATTTTTCTTACCTCATGTAGAAAAATATCTTACAATGCATACGAATTTAAACTTATTCACGTGCGACTAGTCAAAAGTACATAAATTCAAGCACGTCAACCTCAAAAAAAAAATTCTCAAGGATAGAGACAGAGACTACACGATCGAGACACGCCTACCGTCACCCGCAAATGAACATTGACCCCTCGCGCGGGAGTTGCAAGCTAGCAGAATACTGCGACAGTCATATGTTTGCTCAAGACATGCATACATCACGTCGCTAGCCTTCCAACCCATTTCACGTAAAACTCCAGTGAAATCGTAATCCAGCATACGTAAAGTACTTGCTGGAACCACTTCAAAGTATACATCACTGAACCAGAGCAGAAAATTAGCTTACACATGTATAACTCGCTACCAACAAAAAATAAAAATTTTTAGCACATATACGAGAGGAGTCGAACCCTTCATACCATACTCAATACTCTGTTAATTATAAGCGGCAAACTATTTTAAATCAAGACCCCGGCCAGTATATATTATTTTTTCATGTTTTAAAAATTCATGTTAGTAATCAGCAACGAAGGAGTGAGTAACTTGGACGAAGAATCGTTTACCAAGTATCCGGAATCTTACTGATACAACCCATCCAGTGCACCAGCTTACTCCGAAGTGTGCGCAATTGATTAACATTATTCAATTTTTTAATATCACGTCCGCAGTGTACAACAATATATGACAGGTTACGATTTAAGACCATAAATTTCCCACAAGTCTGTTAGTTTTATTTCGGGGAGTAATAAATTATTACTCAGAAATAATAAATCAAGTTCCTATCAGATTTGCTCTAATGTTACGGTATTACCTGTACCTGCACATTACCAAATCATCTCCCATAAAAAATCTTAAGAATGCAGATGTCATACTCAGACAAAAATAATTTTAACAAAAAAAAACAATCTTCAGCATTATTGATAAAAAATAATACACACAAACAAGACAAAACGGACATTTCAAATCCGACCTAAATTACGTGACACATAAAGATTATTGCATTAAGATAAACGATGTAGGTGAGGGAAAAATATGTAAAAAATTCTTTAATTCTATAATTTATTTAAAATTTTACATTTATACACATTAAATATGACACTGTATATATTTTTTAAATTTCTCAGTCCATGCGACATTCAATATTATTAAAATAAATTATAATAGTTCGTATTAAGAGTGAAAAAATACAAATAATTCATACAGATCACGATACATCAGATCAGGAGTGTAACACCTTAGAGGGCCAGAAATTATGCTAGAAACCCGTCTTTACAAAATTGATAATGTTTTTTTTTCAAGTAAAATTTTCGTGTAACCTGTACACCGCACTTCTCACACAGAAATTTTACACGGTCAAGATTTCTTCTGCAGCCATGCCGTTCATGGATGCGTGTACTTCGTACTCGTTCAAAACGTTTACCACAGTAGCGGCACTGATAGAGATACTTATCGCAATTACCATCGCTTCCCCGATGTACTACTTGCAAATGAACTTAGCTTTTACAATACCTAATCAAATTACCTTTGTTTGTGAAATGTACACCACATGGCTCACACGGAAATGTCAAACGATTAACGTTTCTTCTACAGACATGATTTTCATGTCTTCTTGCATGTTGTCGGTATTTAAAACTTTTGCTACAGTACGTACACAGATGTCTCGTCGTTAGACCGTTAGTCACCGACGGCTCGGAAAGTATATTACTTTCAATGTGCACTGCTGTTGTAGACGACGAAGTCCCGTATTTTGCATGAGCTGGAGATTTCCCAGTCGACATTGACAGATCATCTGTACTGGATGCCAAAGAATCTGAAGTATACACGACTGATGCAGAAGCTGGGAATTGCTCACAAAATGTTTTATTTACGAAATACGGTGTATTTGCAGGTATCGGAGTCTCCTCTGCGTTCGATAATGAACACATTGAAGTCTCTTGGAGTGAAGAGACAGTAGATACAGCCATACATCGGGATCTCTGGAGATGGTAGCTTCGTTACCATCGGAATCTCTGGAGCTTCCCTCATCGTTGTCATAGGGATCTGCTTCGTCATCATCGCCTCCGTCGTCAGGGACCCCGGTGAAGACGTGAGAACCTCCGTCAAGATCTCTGCAGTCGTTGACCCCGCCACCATTGGGATTTGTACCGATTTCAACGTTGCTACCATTGAGTTCGGATACACATCAATATTCATATACCAGACTTATATGCAGCCAAAGACTCGCTTAAATAACAGTGTCCGCTTGTATAATACACAAGGCAATACATCATCCATTGTTATTACTTTAAAAAAAATTAGGAATTTCAAGGAATAAGAATTTAAATTATATATTAAATCAACTAATCACACATCATACATACAAGGTTCATTTAGACCTACAAGAGGAGCAAGAGTCTGTAATCAATGGAACTTTCAGAATCCAAACAAAATTTAAACTACTCAAATGTAAATGTTATTATGTACAGCTACACATAACCTCCAACTGACTCCAAATTTCTACAACACATGACTTATTTATTTTATCCGATACCAGGCTAGGTCCAACGTCAATTATTTTTTGTACCTCTCATCTACAGTTCAGGGGAGCTTCAGTGCTGATATAGCTACAGCCAAGACATGCTCAGTACCACACATCTTCAAAATCCTAACCCTTCAAAGTCGATCCTTATTAAGCCTTACGACAAAAGTCTCCGAAACAAAAGACCTACTCTATAATTTTACTAGACATTTTTAAGCTTTTCATAGCACACATCGATAAATATCTTCGTAAATAACCCAAAATATTATCAGACCACTAGCATTTGATTTATGCACATACTGTGGGTCACCAGCGTATTCAACATCACATGACCATTCTACTTTAAGCTCCCCACTTACTTCCATCAGTCTACTAGGCTCCACGCAGCACACATAAACTAAAAGATGTTAATTAACAACCTATTATTTATTTACATTCGAATATTTAACAGCATACCGTCGACTAGTAAAATAATCCTGTCAGTGAACATGTCAGCAAAGTCTACATTTATATACCACCAGGAATCCATTGAACATTCAGAACCTAGCTACACATACACAGTGCTGGATGCAAGTTAATTCTACACTTATTTATCATCACTGACACTCATATTACATCATAGGCACTTGAGTCAACACTCATTTTCCATCATTAACATGCACACAAATGCAAATTAACCACCATCGACACTCAATGCAACCAACCACTTTCCATAATCTAATCTCAATTCGGCACTCATTTTCCAACATCGACACACAATTCAACACTCACTTTCCATCATCGACACTCAATTCAACACTCACTTTCCATCATCAGCACTCAGTTTCCATCATTGACACTCAATTCAACACTCATTTTCCATAGTCGACACTCAATTCGACACTCATTTTCCATAATCAACACTCAATTCGACACTCATTTTCCTTAATCGACACTCAATTCATCACTCATTTTCCATAATCGACACTCAATTCGACACTCATTTTCCATCATCGTCACCCAATTCGTCACTCATTTTCCATAATCAACACTCAATTCGACACTCAATTTCCATCATCGTCACCCAATTCGACACTCATTTTCCATCATCGACACTCAATTCAACACTCATTTTCCATCATAGACACTCAATTTCCATTATCGACACTCAATTCGACACTCATTTTCCATCGATGACACTCAATTCAACACTCATTTTCCGTCATCGATACTTAATTCTACATACTCCTTCCTTCTTCGACACTCATTTTCCATCATCTACATACAGTAAAATGGAAACTTTCCACACACACACACACACACAGAGAGAGATATATATAAATATATTCATACTCAACTCAATTCTTTAAAGTAGCATACACATGAACTTTATTAGGGCACGAATAACGACACATTTTAATAACAATTTTTAAAATTACATTTATATCAAAAATACAAAAGTATATAAATTCATCAGTCAATAAACATTACTAACTTTTTATATATACCCGAAAATTCCAAATTCATCAAGAATAGTCCACGTTTCTTTGATAACTGATACAATTTCGTCATCTTGCGAAACAAGTAAAAGTCGCAACCTGTTCACCAACACGTTCGGGTCTTTCAACGATATATAATCAATTTCACTTGATGACACCATCTTCTTCGAATGTTTGCTGAACATATTCTGAAAATCGTTGTAATAATGATTATGATAATTTGTATCATCATCATCATCGATGCTGTCCACATCTTTATCAAACACACTGACATCTTCATCTTGCATATCCCAGTATTTCGAATTTTTTGACATTGGAGTGCCATCATTGGCAACAAGCTTGCTTGCTAATTTTCCAAAAAAATATTCCAAAGTCCGTGGAAGTCTACTATAAGACGCCTTGTCACTTTTTCTGGAGATGTTTCTTTCATTAACTTCTACCTTACTTATATCTCCAACACCATTTAAGCTATATCCTTTCTCAAGACCTGGAGAGATTTTAACACAATCGCTTTTAAGACTAAGTCGATCAATTTCATTGTAAGACATACTGTCCCCGAGCATATCGTCTCCATCTTCGTACTTTATCTCCTGAACGAGCTTGGCTTTACAAGTTTTATAGTATCTTTTTAAATTCTCTCTTCGTGTCATCCGCCTACCACACTTGTCACAACTTAGTATTTGACGGAATGGACTTTTAACTCAATCGGTCTTTTCATGTCTACGAGCATTATAGCTTTTATCAAAGTATTTGCTACAGTATGTACAATGTTCTTCAGATCGAGATCGATATTTGAGCATCGTACCTTCACCAGACTGTATGTACTCCATAATGTTTGAATAGACACTAAAAGTATTATTTAGGTACTTCGTATTTTTATGTATGAACATTCATCAATTATTTACGAAAAAAGATTTTTTTTTCTCATTTTGACTAAAAAAACTCATGTTCCACGTAGTTTTACTACCCACCTTCATATTTCCTCATATGTTATGTTGTAAAAGCAACCAGAGTTGGTTGTAGGTTACGGAATGCTCACTCACGATCTCTTGAAAAAGGTGTGCCTCCCTAGATCTCAAGAGGAAGAACATTGACCTTATTTAAAAATTAGTGAATAATATCATGGCCTAGCAAGAATCACAAGATAATCTATTCACATATTAGCAACCATCATGTATCACTTGTCTGTATAATCAGTCTCTGTTGTCTGTATAAGTAGACAATGTTTTGTGTGGGATGCGGGATGCTCCCTAACGATCGCAACAGAAGGAGGGCTTCGCTAGAACTCAAGGGGAAGGAAAATCTTCGTGTGTGATAGCTTTTCCCATTTGTTTCAAGGCATAGTAATCGTCTGATTAATGAACTTTGGTTTTTGTGAGATTTCCACCTGTTAAAATTATTTTTTAAGTGTTGATTTGATAATATGACTTCGGAAATTTATACGAAACTCTGAATAAAATAATCCTGTCTTAGACACCAAGGACAATACAGTTTGTCTTTCATGTTAATGCTTCTCAGCTGTCTCAAAGCATATTATTTGTCTGAGTAAAGTTATTTTTTTTTTAATCCACCTGATAACAATATTGTAAGTGCTGATTTATTGACAGAATTTCACTGATTAAATGTAACTCTGAATAGAAATGACATGACTCAGTAAGTAAAAAAATTCTTCATGCAGAGATAGATCTCTCACAAATAATCAGGAGCACTCGGCAAAAAACATCAGATGTCTAGCCAGGAATAATCAGAAACACTTGGAGAAAGCCATCAATATAATATCAAGATTAATCAGAAGCACACGGAGAAAACCACCATAATATTGTCAAAAATAATCGGAAGCTCACGGAGAAAACCACCATAGTATTGTCAAGAATAATCGGAAGCACACGGAGAAAACCATCAGGGGGGATGTCGTTTATAAACATCATAAATTACCAATTTTTTTAAAAAGTCAAAATTTTATCCTGCTTAAGCAAAGAGTTCACAAGCAGACTTGTGCTAGAACTCTCATGTTGCTTAAGCAAAGAGTTCACAAGCGGGCTTGTGCTAGAACTCTCATGTTGCTTAAGCAAAGAGTTCACAAGCGGACTTGTGCTAGAACTTTCATGTTGCTTAAGTGAAGAGTTCACAAGCGGACTTGTGCTAGAACTCTCATGTTGCTTAAGCAAAGAGTTCACAAGCGGACTTGTGAACTCTTTGCTTAAGCAGGATAAAATTTTGACTTTTTAAAAAAATTGGTAATTTATGATGTTTATAAACGACATCCTCCCTGATGGTTTTCTCCGTGTGCTTCCGATTATTCTTGACAATACTATGGTGGTTTTCTCCGTGAGCTTCCGATTATTTTTGACAATATTATGGTGGTTTTCTCCGTGTGCTTCTGATTAATCTTGATATTATATTGATGGCTTTCTCCAAGTGTTTCTGATTATTCCTGGCTAGACATCTGATGTTTTTCGCCGAGTGCTCCTGATTATTTGTGAGAGATCTATCTCTGCATGAAGAATTTTTTTACTTACTGAGTCATTTCATTTCTATTCAGAGTTACATTTAATCAGTGAAATTCTGTCAATAAATCAGCACTTACAATATTGTTATCAGGTGGATTAAAAAAAAAAATAACTTTACTCAGACAAATAATATGCTTTGAGACAGCTGAGAAGCATTAACATGAAAGACAAACTGTATTGTCCTTGGTGTCTAAGACAGGATAATTTTATTCAGAGTTTCGTATAAATTTCCGAAGTCATATTATCAAATCAACACTTAAAAAATAATTTTAACAGGTGGAAATCACACAAAAACCAAAGTTCATTAATCAGACGATTACTATGCCTTGAAACAAATGGAAAAAGCTATCACACACGAAGATTTCCCTTCTCCTTGAGTTCTAGCGAAGCACTCCTTCTGTTGCGATCGTTAGGGAGCATCCCGCATCCCACACAAAACATTGTCTACTTATACAGACAACAGAGACTGCATATACAGACAAGTGATACATGATGGATGCTAATATGTGAATAGATTATCTTGTGATTCTTGCTAGGCCATGATATTATTCACTAATTTTTAAATAAGGTCAATGTTCTTCCTCTTGAGATCTAGGGAGGCACACCTTTTTCAAGAGATCGTGAGTGAGCATTCCGTAACCTACAACCAACTTTGGATGCTTTTACAACATAATATATGAGGAAATATGAAGGTGGGTAGTAAAACTACGTGGAACATGAGTTTTTTTAATCAAAATGAGAAAAAAAAAATCTTTTTTCGTAAATAATTGATGAATGTTCATACATAAAAATATGAAGTACCTAAATAATACTTTTAGTGGCTATTCAACCATTATGGAGTACATACAGTCTAGTGAAGGTACGATACTCAAATATCGATCTCGATCTGAAGGACATTGTACATACTGTAGCAAATACTTTGATAAAAGCTATAATGCTCGTAGACATGAAAAAACCGATTGTGTTAAAAGTCCATTCCGTCAAATACTAAGTTGTGACAAGTGTGGTAGGCGGATGACACGAAGAGAGAATTTAAAAAGATACTATAAAACTTGTAAAGCCAAGCTCGTTCAGGAGATAAAGTACGAAGATGGAGACGATATGCTCGGGGACAGTATGTCTTACAATGAAATTGATCGACTTAGTCTTAAAAGCGATTGTGTTAAAATCTCTCCAGGTCTTGAGAAAGGATATAGCTTAAATGGTGTTGGAGATATAAGTAAGGTAGAAGATAATGAAAGTAACATCTCCAGAAAAAGTGACAAGGCGTCTTATAGTAGACTTCCACGGACTTTGGAATATTTTTTTGGAAAATTAGCAAGTAAGCTTGTTGCCAATGATGGCACTCCAATGTCAAAAAATTCGAAATACTGGGATATGCAAGATGACGATGTCAGTGTGTTTGATAAAGATGTGGACAGCATCGATGATGATGATGATACAAATTATCATAATCATTATTACAACGATTTTCAGAATATGTTCAGCAAACATTAGAAGAAGATGGTGTAATCAAGTGAAATTGATTATATATCGTTGAAAGACCCTAACGTGTTGGTGAACAGGTTGCAACTTTTACTTGTTTCGCAAGATGACGAAATTGTATCAGTTATCAAAGAAACGTGGACTATTTTGATGAATTTAGAATTTTGGGGTATATATAAAAAGTTAGTAATGTTTATTGACTGATGAATTTATATACTTTTGTATTTTTGATATAAATGTAATTTTAAAAATTGTTATTAAAATGTGTCGTTATTCATGGCCTAATAAAGTTCATGTGTATGCTACTTTAAAGAATTGAGTTGAGTATGAATATATTTATATATATCTGTGTGTGTGTGTGTGTGTGTGTGTGGAAAGTTTCCATTTTACTGTATGTAGATGATGGAAAATGAGTGTCGAAGAAGGAAGGAGTATGTAGAATTAAGTATCGATGACGGAAAATGAGTGTTGAATTGAGTGTCATCGATGGAAAATGAGTGTCGAATTGAGTGTCGATGATGGAAATTGAGTGACAAATTGAGTGTCTATGATGGAAAATGAGTGTTGAATTGAGTGTCGATGATGGAAAATGAGTGTCGAATTGGGTGACGATGATGGAAATTGAGTGTCGAATTGAGTGTTGATTATGGAAAATGAGTGACGAATTGGGTGACGATGATGGAAAATGAGTGTCGAATTGAATGTCGATTATGGAAAATGAGTGTTGAATTGAGTGTCGATTAAGGAAAATGAGTGTCGAATTGAGTGTTGATTATGGAAAATGAGTGTCAAATTGAGTGTCGACTATGGAAAATGAGTGTTGAATTGAGTGTCGATGATGGAAACTGAGTGCTGATGATGGAAAGTGATTGTTGAATTGAGTGTCGATGATGGAAAGTGAGTGTTGAATTGAGTGTCGATGTTGGAAAATGAGTGCCGAATTGAGATTAGATTATGGAAAGTGGTTGGTTGCATTGAGTGTCGATGGTGGTTAATTTGCATTTGTGTGTATGTTAATGATGGAAAATGAGTGTTAACTCAAGTGCCTATGATGTAATATGAGTGTCGGTGATGATAAATAAGTGTAGAATTAACTTGCATCCAGCACTGTGTATGTGTAGCTAGGTTCTGAATGTTCAATGGATTCCTGGTGGTATATAAATGTAGACTTTGCTGACATGTTCACTGACAGGATTATTTTACTAGTCGACGGTACGCTATTAAATATTCGAATGTAAATAAATAATAGGTTGTTAATTGACTTCTTTTAGTTTATGTGTGCTGCGTGGAGCCTAGTAGACTGATGTAAGTAAGTGGGGAGCTTAATGTAGAATGGTCATGTGATGATGAATACGCTGGTGACCCACAGTATGTGCATAAATCAAATGCTAGTGGTCTGATAATATTTTGGGTTATTTACGAAGATATTTATCGATGTGTGCTATGAAAAGCTTACAAATGTCTAGTAAAATTATAGAGTAGGTCTCTTGTTTCGGAGACTTTTGTCGTAAGGCTTAACAAGGATCGACTTTGAAGGGTTAGGATTTTGAATATGTGTGGTACTGAGCATGTCTTGGCTGTAGCTATATCAGCACTGAAGCTCCCCTGCACTGAAGATGAGAGGTACAAAAAATAATTGTCTTTGGACCTAGCCTGGTATCGGATAAAATAAATAAGTCATGTGTTGTAGAAATTTGTAGTCAGTTGGAGGTTATGTGTAGCTGTACATAATAAAATTTACATTTGAGTATTTTAAATTTTGTTTGGATTCTGAAAGTCCCATTGATTACAAACTCTTGCTCCTCTTGTAGGTCTAAATGAACCTTGTATGTATGATGTGTGATTAGTTGATTTAATATATAATTTAAATTCTTATTCCTTGAAATTCCTAATTTTTTTTAAAGTAATAACAATGGATGATGTATTGCCTTGTGTATTATACAAGCGGACACTGTTATTTAAGCGAGTCTTTGGCTGCATATAAGTCTGGTATATGAATATTGATGTGTATCCGAACTCAATGGTAGCAACGTTGAAATCGGTACAAATCCCAATGGTGGCGGGGTCAACGACTGCAGAGATCTTGACGGAGGGTCTCACGTCTTCACCGGGGTCCCTGACGACGGAGGCGATGATGACGAAGCAGATCCCTATGACAACGATGAGGGAAGCTCCAGAGATTCCGATGGTAACGAAGCTACCATCTCCAGAGATCCCGATGTATGGCTGTATCTACTGTCTCTTCACTCCAAGAGACTTCAATGTGTTCATTATCGAACGCAGAGGAGACTCCGATACCTGCAAATACACCGCATTTCATAAATAAAACATTTTGTGAGCAATTCCCAGCTTCTGCATCAGTCGTGTATACTTCAGATTCTTTGGCATCCAGTACAGATGATCTGTCAATGTCGACTGGGAAATCTCCAGCTCATGCAACATACGGGACTTCGTCGTCTACAACAGCAGTGCACATTGAAAGTAATATACTTTCCGAGCCGTCGGTGACTAACGGTCTAACGACGAGACATCTGTGTACGTACTGTAGCAAAAGTTTTAAATACCGACAACATGCAAGAAGACATGAAAATCATGTCTGTAGAAGAAACGTTAATCGTTTGACATTTCCGTGTGAGCCATGTGGTGTACATTTCACAAACAAAGGTAATTTGATTAGGTATTGTAAAAGCTAAGTTCATTTGCAAGTAGTACATCGGGGAAGCGATGGTAATTGCGATAAGTATCTCTATCAGTGCCGCTACTGTGGTAAACGTTTTGAACGAGTACGAAGTACACGCATCCATGAACGGCATGGCTGCAGAAGAAATCTTGACCGTGTAAAATTTCTGTGTGAGAAGTGCGGTTTACAGGTTATACGAAAATTTTACTTGAAAAAAAAAACATTATCAATTTTGTAAAGACGGGTTTCTAGCATAATTTCTGGCCCTCTAAGGTGTTACACTCCTGATCTGATGTATCGTGATCTGTATGAATTATTTGTATTTTTTCACTCTTAATACGAACTATTATAATTTATTTTAATAATATTGAATGTCGCATGGACTGAGAAATTTAAAAAATATATACAGTGTCAGATTTTAATGTGTATAAATGTAAAATTTTAAATAAATTATAGAATTAAAGAATGTTTTACATATTTTTCCCTAACCTACATCGTTTATCTTAATGCAATAATCTATATGTGTCACGTAATTTAGGTCGGATTTGAAATGTCCGTTTTGTCTTGTTTGTGTGTATTATTTTTTATCAATAATGCTGAAGATTGTTTTTTTTTTGTTAAAATTATTTTTGTCTGAGTATGACATCTGCATTCTTAAGATTTTTTATGGGAGATGATTTGGTAATGTGCAGGTACAGGTAATACCGTAACATTAGAGCAAATCTGATAGGAACTTGATTTATTATTTCTGAGTAATAATTTATTACTCCCCGAAATAAAACTAACAGACTTGTGGGAAATTTATGGTCTTAAATCGTAACCTGTCATATATTGTTGTACACTGCGGACGTGATATTAAAAAATTGAATAATGTTAATCAATTGCGCACACTTCGGAGTAAGCTGGTGCACTGGATGGGTTGTATCAGTAAGATTCCGGATACTTGGTAAACGATTCTTCGTCCAAGTTACTCACTCCTTCGTTGCTGATTACTAACATGAATTTTTAAAACATGAAAAAATAATATATACTGGCCGGGGTCTTGATTTAAAATAGTTTGCCGCTTATAATTAACGGAGTTTTGAGTATGGTATGTAGGGTTCGACTCCTCTCGTATATGTGCTACAAATTTTTATTTTTTGTTGGTAGCGAGTTATACATGTGTAAGCTAATTTTCTGCTCTGGTTCAGTGATGTATACTTTGAAGTGGTTCCAGCAAGTACTTTACGTATGCTGGATTACGATTTCACTGGAGTTTTACGTGAAATGGGTTGGAAGGCTAGCGACGTGATGTATGCATGTCTTGAGCAAACATATGACTGTCGCAGTATTCTGCTAGCTTGCAACTCCCGCGCGAGGGGTCAATGTTCATTTGCGGGTGACGGTAGGCGTTACTCGATCGTGTAGTCTCTGTCTCTATCCTTGAGAATTTTTTTTTTGAGGTTGACGTGCTTGAATTTATGTACTTTTGACTAGTCGCACGTGAATAAGTTTAAATTCGTATGCATTGTAAGATATTTTTCTACATGAGGTAAGAAAAATACATAGATGCTACATTGACTGAGATATGTATCGAACACATGGTTCTTACCCTATGAGTGACTAGCACTTGTTTGACCTATCTCCACTAACCCTCGTTTACTTTGTGATATAGATGGGACATGGTTGTTTTCAGACAGATGATGGTTAAAATGACTTGGACAAAGTGTCCTTTGTAGAAATTACTATGTGTGGTAATTATTTTAGACGAAGAGATAATTTAGTAAAACACGAAAAAATAGCGTAAAGGTTTTTTTTTATGTGTAAACAAATTATTGATAGGATGGTTTTGTATGTAGAACTGTTAGTATACCACATCTCTTGAAGAACACTGCATGGTATATATAATGAAAGACTCTTGGGCTCAAGAAACTTCACTATAGGTGGAAAGGATGATGCGGTTCCTAAGATTAAATGAAAGGAACTTTGATGATTTTTTTTTCTATATACTAAGATGATTTAATTGAGTTTGTGATGATGGGTTGACAGATTAAATAATAAAACTGGACACTTAGGCTTTTAAAGAAAATGAGAATGGAGCTCACAAGATCATAGATTGTGGTTAATCACTGACAACTGAAATGTGTAGACGATATCATAAAATGAGTGATATTGATGTAGCTCCTGGTATTATAACTGGTAGCTATGGAGATGATTTACATCTGTGATAGTGACACGGACGCGGAGATTTTAAGACAAATAATATTATTAATATAGAAAAGATGGAAGCCTTAGCACGCCGATCGTGACGAGAAACAAATATTGAAGGATGCTGATGGTATCGGGAAGACTTAAACTAATGAAGGTATCAACACTGTAAAAAGTGAGAATACATTCAAGCCTATATTCAGTAGATCGTCCATACTTTGTATAAATGGTGGACTCCTGAAAAGGAAGCATACAGGCGATGAAGACACTTCGACATCGACGATAACGAGTTCTTATACGGTAATCTGGGTGAAGACGATGTCTTCTACGGTGATTGCTACAGTGACTCTGAGGCTG
This sequence comes from Bacillus rossius redtenbacheri, assembly GCF_032445375.1. Classification (NCBI taxonomy): domain Eukaryota; kingdom Metazoa; phylum Arthropoda; class Insecta; order Phasmatodea; family Bacillidae; genus Bacillus; species Bacillus rossius. The sequence continues at coordinate 231,201,835 of NC_086330.1, forward strand.
TTTACAAAGACATAGACTGTGATGCAGAACCTAAAGCTGACAAGATCGAAGAATGTGATGGTGTCCTGAGACCGAAGCGATGGAAACGTCGTGTTATAATAAATCTGATCAAGCTTATTATGATCACTGGGATGATTGTGATAATAAAAGTATTTATAATATACCAGCAAGGAAGATGGTGGCAGAAGAGGTTGATTCCACATCATGGAAAGATCCAAACATATTGGTTGACCGGCTAAGACTGATGGTGGCATCTGTTCGTAGAGGGAACTACTCGCATATCGAGGATGTATCGTCCATACTGTAAGAACTTCGGAACGCTGGCTACATACAATAATCATTTGATTAACTGTCATGTGTGTATTAATGAAAAATAAAATGAATTATTTATATTTTAAAAAAGTATGATTTATTTCTTGTATCAAGATTTCCAAATAAGTCTGTGTTTCCGCTACTGTATGTGTGATCATTCCGTTTCCTGTGTGTACTGTGCGTACGTTCCTATATCCTGTGTGTACATTTCGTTTTCCTGTGTGTACATTTAGTTTTCAAGTTTGTACATTTCGTTTTCCTGTTTGTACATTTCGTTTTCCTGTGTGTACATTTCGTTTTCCTGTTTGTACATTTCGTTTTCCTGTTTGTACATTTCGTTTTCCTGTTTGTACATTTCGTTTTCCTGTTTGTACATTTCGTTTCCTGTGTGTACATTTCGTTTTCCTGTTTGTACATTTCGTTTTCCTGTTTGTACATTTCTTTTTCCTGTTTGTACATTTCGTTTTCCTGTGTGTACATTTCGTTTTCCTGTGTGTACATTTTGTTTTCCTGTGTGTACGCCTCGTTTCCTGTGTGCACTGTGTGTACGTTCCGTTTCCTGTGTGTACGTTCCGTTTCCTGTGTGTACTGTGTGTACATTTCGTTTTCCTGCGTGTAAATTCCGTTTTCCTGTGTGTACATTTTGTTTGCCTGTGTGTACTGTGTGTACATTCCGTTTTCCTGTGTGTAATGTGTGTACATTTCGTTTTCCTGTGTGTACTGAGTGTACATTTCGTTTACCTGCGTGTGAATTCCGTTTTCCTGTGTGTACATTCCGTTTCCCTGTGAGCTGTGTTCATGGACTATATGACTGACTGTTCATGACTCGATCTCATGGTCCTGAGACACTTGAGCTATATGTATGGATGACTTTGTACATGAAAATTTTAAAGGATAATCTAAATATCAAAAAACTAGACTTTCATGTAAAGCATAGCGACGCTGTATTTAATTCGTTCGTCAGGTATAATGTCTTGAGCTGCTTTTCGTAGAGTGAATGATTAATAAACTCCACGAAAGGTAATGGAAAACAGAATCTAAAATTTATTTAATATTTAGTTACAACTGTCACTGTTCAAGAATCTAACCGTGGACAGGAACTGATCTAATCAATTTGTAAATTAATAATTTATTTTTTCGGTGACTATTGGAATTTTTCCCGCTTTTCTATCTACATAATTACATGATTTCAAGATGGCGGGGGCACCTCGGTAATAATAAATGATTACTGCACTGCAGCGGGTTAGAATGGTAAGACGAGTACACACAAGATGGTGTCCTCCATCCGATGAAAACAAGATGGTGGCAATGACCACTAGCAGGCGGTAGGTACTCCTGGTAGAATGTACTAAACATAAACTGTCGGATCCATGATGGTCGTCAAGGTCAAAGTCAAAGATTAAGGTCAAAGTCAAAGATCAAGGTCAAGGACAACTTTCAAGGTTAGGGTCAAATGTCAAGGTCAAGGTCAAATGTCAAGGTCAAGGTTAAAGTTCAAGGTCAAGGTAAAGTACAAGGTTAATGACAAAGTCCAATGCCAACAGTCGAGGTTAAAGGTATGGTGAACATAAAATTATACTAACATGTCGCCAGCACACTCTAGCAGACGAAAACAAGATGATGTACTCCAGCGGACAAAGACAAGATGGCGGACATGATGTCATACCAGTTGATGATATATACCTTGGTACTGGTGGTGGTAGATCAGTCTAGGTAGCATTCATGGAGGAAGGATCGACCGATTACTCTCGCCGGGAATCGAACCGAGGACTTACATAGATATAATCAATCAGAAATCTATTAAGTTAATTTTTTGATGAATTTAGGAATTTTTCCCGATTTTCTAACATAAAAATTACGGATTTCCAAGATGGCGTCTAAATTTCAAGATGGCGACCATAACGGTAATTGCAACATTAAAAGGTTCCAATATGGTGGTCGTAACGTAAAGTGTAAGAATGACATGGTACTCAACCAAGATGGCGGGTATAACGAAATATGCAACATTTATATAATCTAAGATGGCGACCGTAACGATAACTGCAACAGTGGTTTTTAAGATTATTATTTAATTTGATTATTTAATTTTTTTTTATGATTTTTAAAATTTTTCCCGATTTTCTAACATAAACATTGCGGATTTTCAAGATGGCGGGCGTAACGATAATTGCAACAGTTACGACTTAATACAAGATGGCGGATCTGTCTCGAACATGTAGTGCTATTATTACTTAAAATTAAATAAAAAAATTCAAATCCGAATATGCATGATATTTTTTATATACATTATTTAATTCTCAGTCTGGTAAATGTCTCGATAGCCGAGCGGTTAAAGGCGTATGTTTTCCAACCTAGCGATCAGAGCTGCGCTGGTTCGAATCACAACGCTTCCAATGTATTTTGCATAAAAAAATAAATTTGATATGTCGATAAGGACCATAATAGCTGTGGTAGGTAATGAAAAATCGACCTTATGTGATGAGTCAGAGTGACGCTGGCGCTATCTAGGAACAAACAACAGAAACAAAGTCGACGGTATTCAAGATGGCTGCCTCCAGTGGAATAGAAAAATAATCAAGAGCGCCACTGGCGCTATCTAGGAACAAACAACAGAAACAAAGTCGACGGTATTCAAGATGGCGTCCTCCAGTGGAACAGAAAAATAATCAAGAGCGACGCTGGCGCTATCTAGGAACAAACAACAGAATTAGAGTCGACGGTATCCAAGATGGCGTCCTCCAGTGGAACAGAAAAAATCAATATGGTGACAGAGACGAAAATTTCATCATGAGTGGGGCGCTCGATTTACAGACGTCGGATTTTAAAGATGGCGACCTTGAGCTACTTGTCCCGTTACACTTTGTCCCGTTACACTTTGTCCTGTTACGCAGTGTCCCGTTACGCTGCGTCCAAGATGGCGGATCCAAAATGGCCGCCGGGGTCAAGGTCAAGGTCAAAGGTCAAGGTCAAGGTCATCCAAGATGGCTGCCGTGACGTCACAATCCAAGATGGCGGTCGGCACCACAGGCACCACAACCTGAATCCTGTGCCAGAACATACTATCCTATACTACTTATATATATATATATATATATATAATAGAACGTTTTGGCTCATATATGAACTTAATATTTACGTTGGTAATATCCGTCTACCTATCCAAATGAATTAAAATACAATCAACAGTTATAAAGTTTCCGATGGACAAAATCACATACAAAAATATACAAACGTACCTCCATGCAAAGGCTGATAATTTTAGTTTTTAAGAAGTTATAGCTTCACTCGATCGATGAAACCTAAATTTTGTCGAATTGGTTTCGGGAAATCGGGGAATATATTTAAGCAACTATAAATAACTTGGCCTTAAATTTACAAAGAAAAGTGGTTTCAATAAATCCAGGGATCTTTAGATTAATTTGTTAATTTACTGAAACCAAGTTTTCTTACCGTAGACATGATCATCACGAAAATCATTTTGAAGAACTATCAAATATATTGTAAAACTGGTTACATCCACAGGAAAAACACGTTTTTCCCTTCACGTCCTATTTCCCAAGGTTCAGAAAGGAGCACACAATTAGGAAGTATGTGTATGGCATGGTTTCGACGAAGATTCAGTCACCTGGAAATACGGTAAACCTTCTTTGTTCGAGGGGCATTCTTCGTTGAAAAGTCCATCGATACGAAGTGCGTTTCAAAAGTAATGAGAGTGATTTTATTACCTTTCACTAAGCGCTGTGGCTGCTCATTGTGATGAGATAGGGATTCCGTTCACCCGTCAGTAGTTTTGTGAACGAGAGAGATTCAGTTCCGCGCGTGTGTCCTATTTTCTGGTCGTCACAAGGCAAGAGGAGAGTTAGGCAAATAAATTTTTCGTGGAACTCAACAAATCTGTACCGGAAACGGTGCAACTGATGAACACAGCGAATGGAGTAGGTGCTGTCAAATGCACATATGTTTCGGTTGCACAGGAATAGCTGGACGCTCTGCCACACTGGCCTGTCCATAAGCAAATGTTTGGCTCTAAAAAACTTATAAACTATTCCCCAGCAACCCTTTTTTTTCTCCATGCTGAAATCGCATCTCAAGGGTACTCATTTCAAGACAACCAAATACTTTCATCAAGCTGTGACGAGCGCTCTCCGCAGACGTACAGAAAATAACTTCGCCCGTTGCTACGAAGAGTGGAAAAATCGCTGAAACTGCTCTATTACTTCTCAAGGATCATACTTTTTAGGAGATAACATTGAATTGTATTTTATTAGGCTTTTTTGTAAATCAATATTATTACTTTTGGAGGACACCTCATGTAATAACATTACTAACATTTAGGCTAGATGGAGAATGAGGCCCTATAGGAGGCGTGTCCAGTGGTTTCTTGTGCCTTGTTTCTTGACGTTTCAAATGTCAGCTTTGCCACAGACTGGCTGACAATTACTCAGACCGTACACTCTCACATTAGAAAAAAGACAGTAAAATAAGAATGCACCTCAAATATACGAAGTTATCCACGTAATCCTAGATAACTGGATCTTCGTAGAATATACACCAGATCAAAGTCAGAGTTGTGTGTTCTGTTTTGAAAAAGGTTGACTTCCGTGTGGATCAAAGAGGAGACCTTTTGGTGGACTTCACAATTAATTGATTTTTTTTTTAATTTTAAAAAAATATTATTTTTTCGATAGTGCTCAAAATAAGTAAACCTGGCACGGGGAAAAAGACGAAGATATTTTAAAGTCGTTAAAGTACTTGAATATTTCGTAAAATATGTTAAAATAAATTTCAAGTTAAAATTTAAACTTTAAAAACCTTGGAAGTATAAAATCAGCAGATAGTTTCAACTCTTAAATGGCGAATAGTACGCCTTCTTTGGCCAGGCAACTCAAAGAAGAATCTTAAGGCAACGGCTTCGAACCATTAAGGTGCCAAGTCAGTGATAGCTAGTCCTGCTGGGCGTTGGGCTCCAGCCGCGCGATCCTCGCTGCTTGCGTGCTATGTCGCCACGCCAACGACGAATCTTCGCACTTAGAGTACACACGGAAGGAATAAATAATTTTGTTTGGTCAACTACCAAACTTTAAACCAAAGATTAATATAACCTCTTGTACTCTAAACAGTTCTGAAACCAACACCTGGAGCAAAACGTAGGTTGTAAGTTACTTAGTTAGTAGGTCTATATATATTTTATTCTAATCAAGTAGTTTATTTGTGCTGTATAAACATTAACCTAGAAGTGAAACATGTAATAAGTGGGTACTGAAATAGATTATTATTTTTCTAAACATAAAAAAATACTAACGGGAATAAAAGTAATTTACGTACATTTCTGGTAGTCGCTCAATTTCAAGTTATTGGAGGCATAGTACAAACATTTAACCTAAAGTATCTTTAGTCTAAAGTAACTTTAGTCTCTGTGTGCGTTAGAATTAAAAAGAAAATGGCATTAGATATCATAAATTCTCAATATTTTCGTTCAAAGTGAAAAAACTTATGTTACTTGAGTCTGCTAGCGTCGATCGTTTAAAAATGTGAAATAAAGGAATAACCATTCAATTTTTTGCCATACAGCATTTTGTGTACACAAAGAACATCAATTTAAATGCTAGTTACATTCAAGACAAGCGATTACAGCTGGACTAATTTGAACTCCATGTTTTCAGATAAGCGTGAATGTACTAATCTGCAGATTTGTTGAGCTATCTTCAATGGAAACAAAATTCAAGCAGTGCTTTAATTGGTAACGAAACTATGTTACCTTCTTAGCTTAATTTTCGCATTTTCAGGTGCAGATATTGACGTGACATTAAGGGTGTTGACTGGTTGCCAAGAAATCCAGTAAAATATGAAAAATTGCCTATCTAAATGCACGGATGTATGACAAGTAGCATCTTCTGAATTTTCAGGCGAATTTGGCCGTATAATCCACCTTTGTCCCTCCAGGCTAATGACACACCTTGAGACCCTCGTCAACACAGCAGGGTGCTCCATTCACTAATGGAGATTATCGTAATCCCTGTTTGAAAAGAGGAAAGGAAGCATCTCATGCTGCTTGTCATGGGGCGAGTCAAGGTGTTATGGGGAGCTCAGGAAATAGAAACGGTGGAATTTGTGAATTCAATAATTTAATTCAATACGTTATATATATAAAAATGCTACACAGAATTTAAAAATAAATAGTTTGATATTGCTAACTCTGCAAAGTGGTACATATAATTAAGTTTTCACAGTGCCATAAGTGTTTATTTTCTCTTGTTTGTTTGATAAACTTCTCCATTGAACATGCCTGTGAAAGGCGTCGTACACATTATATGTGCGACATCATTTGAAACTAGGTCTTTTAAAAATAACACCGAAAGTTCGCGCAGCGACATTTAGGCCCTACATAGTCTGCCTGCCGATGTTGCAGTAAAAGAAATCATAAATAGTAAAGGAAGGCAACGCATACGTGTATTTATTTATGTAGGGCCTATATCTACGCGTATCTACAGTTCACCTTCGGTATTTATAGCATTACTAAGTATGTCTCCGTGTATATCTCCGACAAAAACAAGTGATTGTTTGAACGCAGATTCAAGGCTTGATCCCTGTGCGTAGTCGGGAAGCTTTCAAAGTCACGTGGAGTACACATTTGTACTACAAAAAAAATTAATGGGGTTGGGATTTATAATTTATAAATGCATTACAGTTGCTTATAATAAAAGCGTCGTTTTTAAGGCCACGTCAATTGAACTTTTTAATTAGCAGATTTTTCGTTTATGTAAAACCTAAAGAAAATTGCTTACATGAAAAGTTTATTCAATTAGTGGGGTGTTTCTTTCGGTCGCCATTTGATTTATATGGATAATGTAGTTGCCTTGAGTAAGATATACTTTTTTTTGCATTGTGGCATAATTAATTTTGTAAGTCTTGCTATGATGTGTGATATCCACTTTATCAGTTTTTATGCCACGCAGGTGGCATGAATTTATCACCTAGTTTCCTGTCTGGTTTCTTAGCATCTTTCGCATTTGACCAATCATACTGCAGTTCTCTATCTAAGGCGCTTCCGTGATCACTAAAATACTTTACTCGTACTTTTAACAAAATGCAATACATGTCAAATTTCCAGCGTCTGTGAGATTGAAAGTAATTAATGTGGCATTAAGGTATGTCAATACTAAATTACCACATACAATTTTGTAATATTTGGTGTAATACACAACAAAAAAATATTGAAAATAATTTTGAATTTTAATTGACTTTAACTGTGAATATGTCGCACGACTGTGGTATTACAGTTGTTTATAGGTGTCGCAATGTAACCTCGATTTTTTTGTAAGATCTACTTCTGGCTTATATCTACTTTAATGCGTATTTTGCATCTTCCGATTGAAAACACTTTCTTGTGGTAGTCACATGGCATTTACTGCATGACAATACTCTTGTTAACGTTTGGCGGAATTATATATCATTGGCCTGAAAAAATATCTAGACCAGAAGCAGATATACCACAAAGGCTGAAATTTCCATGTGGTATGTAAAGCGTGAGTGAATAATCTACCACTGGATTTTTATAAGTTATTACTTGTGAAATAATCGTGTGTGTAAATAAATATTCAAACACTTCCCCTATTTGTTTAGTCCGTAGGCTGACTTTGTAGAAGGAATGAGGATGGCTTCGTAATCAAACAACATCAACCTGACATTTAAAACTCCCACCACGCTCATGCATGTCTCACGAGAAACTCGAACCCATTACCCCACCCTCCGCAAGCTGGTGAGTCTTCCACAGCGAAACGTATTTCAGCACTGCAATGATCCTTCTGACACTAGCAGAGATGACTAAAAGATCCATAATTTTCTGTACTTACCTGAACCAAACTCTACTTAGTACAAACTCCCACCAAACGTCAATTTAGATGAGCACGTACGTACTTTGCTGTAAATGTTATATTATTTAATATATTTTTTCATAACTGGTCATCCAGATATTTTTCATAAGCCTATCTGTAAATAATAAGCGTGTGCAAGTATCGTTTAGGAATAAAAGTAAATATCAGTACTTAACTTGTCCCCATATTTGAATATTTGAAGTCGTGTACGTTTTATTGCACATTATAGGTAATTAGCTTCCGAAATTTGATTTGAATTTTAAGTGAAGACATTGAACAATGAAGCCTTCCTTTAATCCGCAGTCAAGTTAATGACAACGTAGTTGGTTTGGTTACATCTTATTGTTTGTATATGTGTACTTGAACGTGGGGAAGGATACAAATTGGCAGGGACGTACTGAAACGCCCCTCGTGCCTCAAAATTGAATTATTTTGAATTAATTAAAAAGAGCCTTGGAAACTTGCTAGGTAAGAAATATAAGAAAAATAAGTTTATTGACCAGAGGTGGCACGAGGTGGAGAACAAGACAATTTGGAACTCCCTGACACAAGCAACTGGGGAGCTGGTGGATCGTTTACCGGAAAAAGGTATATCATAAATAAATTAACACTACACAAGTAGCTTGGTCTATAGGTTCCTCGTTTATTATTATGGAATTTTGTGTTCGTATTATTCAAACCTGACAATAAAAATCTTAGTAATTAACAAGTTAAAAGGGGGCGCCCCAGAATAATTTAAAACAATACACATAACACCTTAACAAAATATTATTACATAATCAAAAATTTAAAAATCGCACCAAATTTGATTTGTCCAATTATTACATCGATGATTAGTTTTATTGACTCTACATATTCTTGAGGAAAGCACTGTTCGCTGGTAGGCTATTCATTCGATTAATGTAGTTCGTAGCTAGAAGGTGGTGGGGGGGGGGATGTTGGTTTCACATTACCACCCAGGTCTTCAAAAAATAACGTCGGGTCGCGGAAACCTCTCTTCTAACGTGACCCGCAGTGGAGGTGCAGGACCCCGAGCTGGGAGCAATTTGTCTCTCCAGCACTTCGACCCTGTCTGAAACCCAAATCAAATTCAAAACGAATTAGACTTGCTTCCAGACAGTCCTACACCGTCGGCGCAAAAGGCCAACAAACGGGAATGGGGGGGAAAAGGCCGGATTACTCACCAACCAGGGTGCAGATTTCGGAGCTCACTAGGTGTCCCGCGCCGACATCAGGATGCCGCAGACCGAGAAGTCAGGATGCGCGGACGAAACCGAAATTTTTTGAATTAAAAAGGAATAAATAAAAAAAATTTAACTAACATGACTTTTCTAAAAACTACCTCTGCCTGGCTACTGTACAAACGGGATCACATCCCTTAAGCAAGCTGACTACATTCTCGTGCACACGAAAATCACCGTTCCCGCAAAAAGCCTCTTAGCGCAGAGGACGTAGAGGAGACGTGGTCAGTAGCCGAGGTCAGAGGGCTGAGTCCTCGCAATCGGACAAAGCACCTAATTAAATCGGGCGGTAAGGCCCCGGGTTAAAGGAGGGGGTAGGTTCGGTTCTAAGCCGAAAATTTCCGAAGGAGTCCGAGGCGGGCGTGACAACCACACGACATGCGCGCTCTCTACCGGACCGAAACGAAAGCAACGAACAATCGACTTCTCCGGGCCGCGAGAGGAAAGCATAGTGCCTTATGGCACCGCGACGCTGCTTTCTAGCGGCGTAAGGGGGAACTACTTGAGGTGGTGAGCAGACTTGCCACCAGGTGAAATGAAGGTAAGCTCTGCACGCTGGCGACCAGGCCCGCGGTTACTTTTTCCTCCGCTAGATGTCGGGGATGTGTCTGTCGGACCCGGGAGAAGGTTTTTGCATCAGGTCATCGTCCCGTCCGGTCACTGCTCTTAGCTTAATTTCTCAGAACTAGAGTGAGGAGGAGAGGGGGGAAGGGGGGGGGGCAGAAATAGCCACTAAGGTGGGAACGCAGCTCCACTGGAGACTGCTTCGTGACGAGACATGCTTTTCTCAGCAGGCCTCTACAAGGTAGCAGCTTGCAGCCCAGGAGCTGCTCAAAGCAGTTTTGGTCATGCAGGGAATTAAAATTACAAACTCGGGGCGTGACTGCAGGCGAGAGAAATTTCAACCGGGCTGACCATGTCCACATTAGACAGCAAAATATCAGATTGGCCCCCTGGGAAGGGGCTTCGGTCCACTGGCACAAAGTTTAAATCCGTGGCGTACACCGGCCTAACAAAAAGTAAATCACCCCCATTAACAACCAGATAAATTTAAAAGATAAGAAACCCCAAAAATTTTAAAATTATAGAAAAAATTAAAAAAAGGTGACGAAATGCCTAATTTCCGGCACAGTACTAACTTTCTTGAAGACTTACGACGAGCGAGATACATATCAATATCCTTCTATTAATACGGCATTGTTCATTTTATAATTTGCTATTTGAATTTGGAAAAAAAACATTGTTTTCTAATTTACGTGACAAATGAGACTTCTTTTAATCTAATAATGAGTGTATTAAATTAGTGAAAATACACAAATTAAGTAAAACAGTTTTAAATATTTAATACAATAATTTATTCAGAAATGAGCAGCCCTAAAATTTTATACGGACTGAATTGCGATTATGCAATAGCACGGTGAATTTCAAAACCACATATAAGAAATATGAACTGTGTTATCATTGTATGGTTCAGGAGAGTAAAAAATAATTTGCAAGCTGAATAAAATGTACAGTATGCAGCATACATATAATCTTTGCAATATTATTTTAACCTTTTATCATGATTATAATTACATAAATATATATAAACTTTTATAATTATGTAATTCTAATAAATTTTCATTTATAGTGATATTGTACACACATTTATTATACGAGCATACTTCAAAACTGTTTCGAAGGTCACCATAAAGAAAGACATTTCTTCGCTAGTAAATTTATCTTTCGGTGAAATTCTTATGCCTTCGAAACAAAATTAAATACGCCAACGTATTACAAAGTGTGTTAAAGTAATTTTTAAAATTTTTTAATTAATTTTTCTGTTAAAAATAGTATTGTTCGTTCCTGCAAGAAACATAAATCCTTTCTCTTACCACAGACATAATCTGAAACACTTGCACGACCTAAGACAAATCTTTGTACCTACTAATCGTTATTCCGAAGTCGGCAAAGCCTGAAGAAATCTACTTATAATTGATATAAGCAAATAAATTATTATTTTATATGTGATTTAGAAGTCATTACGTTAGTGGGCAGTGAATATAAAACAATTATTATTAATTCAGCAAAAAGCCACAACAACATGTAAAAAATTGTTTTTAACAGCATTTTTTTTTACAGAAGCTGATCAGAGAATGTGCGATGTAAAAAGGAGAGAGAGAGAGAGAAACACGTAGGCTTTTAAATTGCGTTATTAGTTACTTTATCTGTTGATAACCTTTTTTAGGCATTCAAAAACAAACATACCTACAATATCTACAATAGGCCTACACATCTGTACATACAGTACACGCATATCTAAGCTACACATTACCTCCCAAATCACATCCAATACTTTTTGTTCTTGTTTTATGTTTGTCAAGCTGCAGTTTCTTCTTTGCATCTTGAATGTATGGCGGATCTTTGATGCTGAGCCCTCAAGCTCTCCGCGAATCTATTATTTCAGGCAGAAGACACTCCTTGTAAAATGTCTGAAGTTTTGGAAGCATTTTACTCAACCAAAAATCTCTACTTCTTCTGACTTCGTCGATCAGTAAAACTGAAAATTAATCCATATTTTTAATTTGAAGATGACTTGTGTTATGAGTGCAACTGAAATATACACGGGAGTTGCAATTTATCAGAATAATGGCTGTTAATTGTGATTAACCAAAAAAATTCAAATATAATAATTTCATACTATATATTGGCCTACTATAAATTGGGTAAGCACTATTATTTTTCGATAAAGAAATATAAATTAAAGTTTAAGTGAGTTGTTTTATTATTTGTATGGCGTATGTCAAAAGACTTCACTGAATCAAGATTCCCCATTGCATCAAACATTGAAAGAATGTATTATTTGTATAGTTTAATTACTTTTGTCTGATTAGATATTAAATTATTTTATTACCTTTGGGGGTCCAAAAGCAAAGTAGCACAAATGTCTTTCCGTAATATTTAACTGTCTTTGAACCTGGTAGAAGTAGACGATATTTGTCTGTACGCTCACTCGCCGTGTTTGCGTGCGTAATCACTTAATCTGCTAAATATAATAAATATTTTATTTCTAAATAAGTATATGAATTCGATAGAGGTATCTTAATAAATACTACTTACTATGTTTAAGTTTGGAAAAAAATCCTTCTTTACCGGTCCCTAGTTGAAAGCTATGACTATATAAATTGTTTTAAGATATTTAAAATTTTGTTTACCATGTAATATTAACGATACATGTTTTCAATCATATTTAAGTCCGCGACGTGTAGATAAAGCAGTTAACGAATGTTTTGCTGAAGTAGTAATAACCTTGGCTATTCATTATAACTGGTTTATAATCAGTGGCACACAAATTGCACACAATGTCTATAGTAAATTACATAATTTTATTTGCATCGTCAGTAACATGGTAATATACACTTATAATTTTGTGGCCCACGCTGAGGTGATATGGTATACCAGTTCGCAAAATCTGTTTAGGGTATAGGATTCAAACTGAGTATTTGTCAAGAACGAAGGGGGGAAAATATACCAGAGTTTCGATGCCGTGGTGAGTCACGACTTACAAACTGTAAACAGCTCCAGGAAGGCATTAGTACCGCCCCCCCCCCCCCCCCCCCGGCAAAAAAGGCAGCTACCTGACAGCTTGCCTCCCTTCCTTCTCCCCTCATCCAGCTAGCCATCGCTCATCTGAGATATTTGCCCCCGCACAAATTATTTCAATAAAACAAATATAACATTATAGCTTTCCCTTTTACAGATAGAGACATGCAGTCTGAAACTTTTTTGATCGAAATAATTTGCAAAATATGCCTTACTATTCATTTTCTATATAAAACGGGCAGCCTGTTTACAACAGAAGTAGTATAGGTTAGTATTTTCTGGGACAGGCGTCAGGGTGAGGAGCGAGGAGCCGGTGTCCGCCATCTTGGATTGTGACGTCACGGCGGCAAAAATTCCTCAAAATTCCTCAAAAATGACTCAAAATGACTCAAAATTTCCCGTTTTAAGAAAAAATTTCCCGTTTTCGAGGGAAAAATTCACGTTTCGAGGGAAAATTTCCCGTTTTATTCCTCAAAAATCCCAACGGCTAGAAATGTCCTGATAGAGGCTTAAGCATCCTTAACTCAAGCCTCAGTTAAGCCTCTATCAGGATGTGACCTTGACCTTTGACCTTGACCCCGACGGCCATCTTGGATCCGCCATCTTGGATGACGTCATTTCGTTTTCTAGAAAATTCCGGCATTGTGTTATCCGACATTTTGAATTATGACGTCACCGTTGCAATTTCCGTTACGGCCGCCATCTTTAAATTTATTATCCGATTGTAATGAAAAAAATAAAAAAATTATAAAAAAATTTAAATAATATAAATTTAATAAAATATTTATAAAAAACAAACATTAACGACACGGAGCTCGGAGTCCTTGGTTCGAACCCGACAGAGGCAAAAAAATTAAAAAATGACGACCGATCCTTCCCCCGTGGTGGACGCAGGCATACTGACTCCCTCCACTTTTTTTTTTCAAAGCATATATATATCGTCAGGTAGTATGACGTCATGTCCGCCATCTTGTCCTCGTCTGCTGGAAGCCATCATCAGTGTATCGTCGGCGAGAGTGCGCTGACGCCATGTTAGTTTAATTCTTATCCGCTAGAGTGCAGTAATCATTTATTATTGCTGTGACACCCGACATCTTGTCATTTGGCCGCCATCTTGAAAATCCATAATTATTTAGCTAGAAATTCGGGAAAAATTCCAAAATTCATGAAATAAATTTGTAATCTATATACTGATCGATTAGGTCGACTAAGGTCCTTGGTACGATCTAGGACGATGCAAAAAAATTAAATATAACATCAATTTAACATAATAGTAACAGGTTCGAGGAATTAAACACCACAAGTTCTTTTACAAACATAATATTTATTACATAATTTCTATTCTACTACATGATCATTTGCGAAAGCCAGCAATCTTATAATCATTTAGTTCCGCAGCGGTGTGAAATGACTAATTCTTAGCTCCAATCGGTTTATACTAGACAGAGTCCAGCCAGAACATTTACAGACATAGTCCACCTCTTCTTGACAGAGTTTCTGGATACCGTTTTTAACAGTTTGCTTCACATCGTTAGAACTGTAAATTACTGCAGCCGATGTCTTGAATGCACACTTCTTCACTTTGTCATCGAACGGATATGGCTTTCCATATATACAGTCCAACAACAAGTTATATTTCAAAGGTCCGTTTGTTGCTACATCATCAGTAAGCTGATTGATTATGTCCTCTCTGATATCATCAAGAAAATTACAAATGTCCTTCGACTCACCTAACGTATTTAAATAATAGTAGTCTTTCAATGTTCCACGAAATGCAGACTGCACCAAGTAAAAGCCATTATCGTTCACTTGTAATGCTCCGAACACAGTCTTAGGTTTAGTTCCATGTTCAGACGCCATACCAATCGGTTGCTGCACATCGGTTTTTTTGGTTGTACGCTTTCATGTCTCCAATCTAAAGCGAGGAGTCGAAATTTCTGCAGGTAGTTCAGCAGTAGGAGCACAGACTCCACCTTTACATTTTTTCGCATGATGTCGCAAACTGTCAATTCGAGTAAACCATTTAAGGCACTCATCACATCGAAACTTCATGCGAGAAGGATTCTTCGTGCATTTGCTCCGCTCATGTCTTCGTGCATCATGAGCAAATGCGAACGACGTATCACAGTAGCTGCAAGGATACCGTGGTGGTGAAGACGATCCTTTCAGACCCGATCCAGATACTGACGTTGCCGCAGTTGCACCATCTCCAGGCATACTCTTATGAACATCAATGCATCGTTGTTGCGCCGAAACCTTTACTTTCTGCCGAACAGCAGGACCTTTGCATGCCTTCATGTGCGTTTTCATATTATCTTTTCTGGCAAACTGCTTATGACATTTCTCTTAAACAAACATTTTACGATATAGGTTCTTGGCACATTCGCTCCTCTCGTGTCGCCGAGCATTGCTGTTGTTTGAGAAAATCTTGTCGCAGTAACAGCACCGATGTTCGCTAGTTGTCAAATCAGCATCCATTGAAGTCTCCATTGATGGCGAACCAGCGTTCGCCGAGTTTCCCTGTGCAGACAGCACTAGCAGCATTAAAGTCTCTTCTGCTGGCGGTACCACGTCTGTTGAAGTCTCCTCCAGTGTTGACATCGACGTTGCCAACGGGATCTGCTCCACCATCGTCGACGCTGACGTCATGGTTCTCGCAGTCGATGGTACAACCTACATCGAGTTCGTCGTTAAAGTCGGTAAAGATGCCATCGAGTTCGCAAGAACAGGTAATTACGTGATTAATGCACCAGAAGAAACAAACTAGGTGATCCTTACACCGACGACGTCAGTAACAAACTAAGCATCCTGTTGTCTAGAGCTCGCTTATATATACATGCACCGTATGGAACAATACGCTAGTCAAATCAAGAACCATTTACAATAATACTAGAGTCAAAACAACATTAAAAATAGAAGGACCATCAACGAAAAGGCAGCACATTTGGAAGCACCGACAACGAAAAGGCAGCACATTTGGAAGCACCGACAACGAAAAGGCAGCACATTTGGAAGCACCGACAACGAAAAGGCAGCACATTTGGAAGCACCGACAACGAAATGGCAGCACATTTGGAAGCACCGACTACGAAAAGGCAGCACATTTGGAAGCACCGTCATCGAAAAGGCAGCACATTTGGAAGCACCGACAACGTAAAGGCAGCACATTTGGAAGCACCGACAACGTAAAGACAGCACATTTGGAAGCACCGACTACGAAAAGGCAGCACATTTGGAAGCACCGTCATCGAAAAGGCAGCACATTTGGAAGCATTGTCAACGTAAAGGCAGCACATTTGGAAGCACCCACAACGTAAAGGCAGCACATTTGGAAGCACCGACAACGAAAAGGCAGCACATTTGGAAGCACCGACAACGAAAAGGCAGCACATTTGGAAGCACCGACAACGAAAAGGCAGCACATTTGGAAGCACCGACAACGAAAAGGCAGCACATTTGGAAGCACCGACAACGAAAAGGCAGCACATTTGGAAGCACCGACAACGAAAAGGCAGCACATTTGGAAGCACCGACTACGAAAAGGCAGCACATTTGGAAGCACCGACTACGAAAAGGCAGCACATTTGGAAGCACCGACTACGAAAAGGCAGCACATTTGGAAGCACCGACTACGAAAAGGCAGCACATTTGGAAGCACCGACAACGAAAAGGCAGCACATTTGGAAGCACCGACAACGAAAAGGCAGCACATTTGGAAGCACCGACAGCGAAAAGGCAGCACATTTGGAAGCACCGACAACGAAAAGGCAGCACATTTGGAAGCACCGCCAACGAAAAGGCAGCACATTTTGGATGCATCATCGAATAAGGAAGCACATTTGGAAGCTCCATCAACTAAAAAAGGCAAAAAGGAAGCACAAGTTACGAGATCTAAGTCTTAGTAAGAAATCATAATACAAGAAATAAAAACATTACATTCTTATAATTTAAATTATTTTATTGCTTTACATTATACAAATGCAAGTAAAACAAGTCAATATTGTATGTAGCCAGCATTCCTCAGTTCCTTGAGTATGAAGGATATTTCTTTGATGCACGAATAGTTTCCTGCACAAAGCGAACCATGTAGAAGTCTTAGCCGGTCAACCAATATGTTTGGATCTTTCCATGATGTGTAATCATTCTCTTCTACCACCATCTTCCTTGCACGTTTATAATAAATATTAAGTTCTCTGGTGTTTTCCGTTTTACCACCAACCTCAGGGTTACTTTCATGTTGGAGACGGTGATCATCACAAGCTTGATCAGATTTATTTAATATATCACGTCGTTTCCATCGTTTCGGTCTCAGGACACCACCACTTTCTTCGATCTTGGCAGCTTTAGGTGCTTCATCATAGTCTATGTCTTTGTCAACAGCCTCAGAGTGACTGTAACAATCACCGTAGAAGGAATCGTTTTCACCCAATTTACCGTAATAATTCGATGTTGATGATGTTGAAGTGTCTTCATCGTCTTCATGCTTCCTTTTTAGGAGTCCATCATTTTTACAAAGTAGGAAAGATCTACTTGAATTCGGCTGGAATATATTCTCACTTTTCACGTTAAGGATTCTTCCACTGTCTTCATTCTTCCGTAAATCATCAACCTTCTTCAATTTAAGTTCTTTGACGAGATCGGAAGAGCCAAGAAAATTATTGTCGTAATGCAGATCACTCTTCCTTAGGCTAGTAGATTCATCGTTGTCCTCTAGCTTGTACGCAGGCTTGGCGCTACAAGTTCTGCCATGTCTTTTTAGGCTCTCTCTCCGCGTAAACGACTTGCTACATCGAACACAACTTATCATATTGCGCAGTGGATTTTTAGCACAGTCATTCTTCTCGTGTTGTCTTTTATTCTTTCTCAAGATAAACTCTTTACTGCAAAACTTACACCTATGTTCTTTCGATACAGCGTCAGATCCCAAATCGGAATTCATATTAGTTACTGAGACTAATGCCAGATACCAATTGAGTGTTTTAAATTAGATTCAATACTTAAATAGAAATTTTTTCATATTTCATCAGCGAGAATTAATATATCTCATGCAAAAGTACTTTATGCATGTAGTTCTGCTTTTCAACAACAGATGTCGCCACATGTTGCTTGCAGGTAAATAATATTTAGTTATTTTATGCGGGATGCGGGATGCTCACTATCGATCGCAAAAGAAGGATGGCTTCGTTAGACTCCAAGGAAAAGGAAGTTCATCTTGCATGTTGGTGCTCCACAGATGTCTCATGGCGTAATATTAATTTGACTGAGTAATGATATTTGTTAATTCCACCTGATAAAAATATTGCAAGTTTTGATTTAGTAGCAGAAATTATCGAATTAAATGTAACTCCAAATAAAATGACATGTCTCATTAGAACAAAAAAAAATCGATGCAGAGAGCGGTTTCTCAGAATAATCAGAAACACTTGAAGAAACCACAGGAATGATTGCAAGAACACGGGAAAAACCATCAAAATATTGTCAAGAATAATCAGGAGCACACTGAGGAAACAACCATAATATTAACAATAATAATCGGAAGCACACGGAGAAAACCATCATAATATTGACCAGATTAATCGGAAGCACACAGAGAAAACCACCACATGTTTTCTTTGATATCATAAAATTACAAGAAAAAATATTTAAAAATAAAAATAAATTAATAAAAAATTAAAAAAAAATTAAAAAATGCATAAATTTCTGGCTTGTACAAGAACTCTATCTTTGCTCAACAATGATAAGTTTACAAGCTAGCAGAAACTGTTTATGCATTTTTTAATTTTTTTTTAATTTTTTATTAATTTATTTTTATTTTTAAATATTTTTTCTTGTAATTTTATTATATCAAAGAAAACATGTGGTGGTTTTCTCTGTGTGCTTCCGATTAATCTGGTCAATATTATGATGGTTTTCTCCGTGTGCTTCCGATTATAATTGTTAATATTATGGTGGTTTTCTCAATGTGCTCCTGATTATTCTTGACAATATTTTGATGGTTTTTCCCGTGTTCTTGCAATCATTCCTGTGGTTTCTTCAAGTGTTTCTGACTATTCTGAGAAACCGCTCTCTGCATGGATTTTTTTTTGTTCTAATGAGACATGTCATTTTATTTGGAGTTACATTTAATTCGATAATTTCTGCTACTAAATCAAAACTTGCAATATTTTTATCAGGTGGAATTAACAAATATCATTACTCAGTCAAATTAATATTACGCCATGAGACATCTGTGGAGCACCAACATGCAAGATGAACTTCCTTTTCCTTGGAGTCTAACGAAGCCATCCTTTTTTTGCGATCGATAGTGAGCATCCCGCATCCCGCATAAAATAACTAAATATTATTTACCTGCAAGCAACATGTGGCGACATCTGTTGTTGAAAAGCAGAACTACCTGCATAAAGTACTTTTGCATGAGATATATTAATTCTCGCTGATGAAATATGAAAAAATTTCTATTTAAGTATTGAATCTAATTTAAAACACTCAATTGGTATCTGGCATTAGTCTCAGTAACTAATATGAATTCCGATTTGGGATCTGACGCTGTATCGAAAGAACATAGTTGTAAGTTTTGCAGTAAAGAGTTTATCTTGAGAAAGAATAAAAGACAACACGAGAAGAATGACTGTGTTAAAAATCCACTGCGCAATATGATAAGTTGTGTTCGATTTAGCAAGTCGTTTACGCGGAGAGAGAGCCTAAAAAGACATGGCAGAACTTGTAGCGCCAAGCCTGCGTACAAGCTAGAGGACAACGATGAATCTACTAGCCTAAGGAAGAGTGATCTGCATTACGACAATAATTTTCTTGGCTCTTCCGATCTCGTCAAAGAACTTAAATTGAAGAAGGTTGATGATTTACGGAAGAATGAAGACAGTGGAAGAATCCTTAACGTGAAAAGTGAGAATATATTCCAGCCGAATTCAAGTAGATCTTTCCTACTTTGTAAAAATGATGGACTCCTAAAAAGGAAGCATGAAGACGATGAAGACACTTCAACATCATCAACATCGAATTATTACGGTAAATTGGGTGAAAACGATTCCTTCTACGGTGATTGTTACAGTGACTCTGAGGCTGTTGACAAAGACATAGACTATGATGAAGCACCTAAAGCTGCCAAGATCGAAGAATGTGGTGGTGTCCTGAGACCGAAACGATGGAAACGACGTGATATATTAAATAAATCTGATCAAGCTTGTGATGATCACCGTCTCCAACATGAAAGTAACCCTGAGGTTGGTGGTAAAACGGAAGACACCAGAGATCATAATATTTATTATAAACGTGCAAGGAAGATGGTGGTAGAAGAGAATGATTACACATCATGGAAAGATCCAAACATATTGGTTGACCAGCTAAGACTTCTACATGGTTCGCTTTGTGCAGGAAACTATTCGTGCATCAAAGAAATATCCTTCATACTCAAGGAACTGAGGAATGCTGGCTACATACAATATTGACTTGTTTAACTTGCAATTGTATAATGTAAAGCAATAAAATAATTTAAATTATAAGAATGTAATGTTTTTATTTTTTGTATTATGATTTCTTACTAAGACTTAGATCTCGTAACTTGTGCTTCCTTTTTGCCTTTTTTAGTTGATGGAGCTTCCAAATGTGCTTCCTTATTCGATGATGCATCCAAAATGTGCTGCCTTTTCGTTGGCGGTGCTTCCAAATGTGCTGCCTTTTCGTTGTCGGTGCTTCCAAATGTGCTGCCTTTTCGCTGTCGGTGCTTCCAAATGTGCTGCCTTTTCGTTGTCGGTGCTTCCAAATGTGCTGCCTTTTCGTTGTCGGTGCTTCCAAATGTGCTGCCTTTTCGTAGTCGGTGCTTCCAAATGTGCTGCCTTTTCGTAGTCGGTGCTTCCAAATGTGCTGCCTTTTCGTAGTCGGTGCTTCCAAATGTGCTGCCTTTTCGTAGTCGGTGCTTCCAAATGTGCTGTCTTTACGTTGTCGGTGCTTCCAAATGTGCTGCCTTTACGTTGTCGGTGCTTCCTAATGTGCTGCCTTTTCGTTGTCGGTGCTTCCTTATTCGATGGTGCATCCAAAATGTGCTGCCTTTTCGTTGTCGGTGCTTCCAAATGTGCTGCTTTTTCGTTGTCGGTGCTTCCAAATGTGCTGCCTTTTCGTTGTCGGTGCTTCCCAATGTGCTGCCTTTTCGTTGTCGGTGCTTCCAAATGTGCTGCCTTTTCGTTGTCGGTGCTTCCAAATGTGCTGCCTTTTCGTTGTCGGTGCTTCCAAATGTGCTGCCTTTACGTTGTGGGTGCTTCCAAATGTGCTGCCTTTACGTTGACAATGCTTTCAAATGTGCTGCCTTTTCGATGACGGTGCTTCCAAATGTGCTGCCTTTTCGTAGTCGGTGCTTCCAAATGTGCTGTCTTTACGTTGTCGGTGCTTCCAAATGTGCTGCCTTTACGTTGTCGGTGCTTCCAAATGTGCTGCCTTTTCGATGACGGTGCTTCCAAATGTGCTGCCTTTTCGTAGTCGGTGCTTCCAAATGTGCTGCCATTTCGTTGTCGGTGCTTCCAAATGTGCTGCCTTTTCGTTGTCGGTGCTTCCAAATGTGCTGCCTTTTCGTTGTCGGTGCTTCCAAATGTGCTGCCTTTTCGTTGTCGGTGCTTCCAAATGTGCTGCCTTTTTGTTGATGGTCCTTCTATTTTTAATGTTGTTTTGACTCTAGTATTATTGTAAATGGTTCTTGATTTGACTAGCGTATTGTTCCATACGGTGCATGTATATATAAGCGATCTCTAGACAACAGGATGCTTAGTTTGTTACTGACGTCGTCAGTGTAAGGATCACCTAGTTTGTTTCTTCTGGTGCATTAATCACGTAATTACCTGTTCTTGCGAACTCGATGGCATCTTTACCGACTTTAACGACGAACTCGATGTAGGTTGTACCATCGACTGCGAGAACCATGACGTCAGCGTCGACGATGGTGGAGCAGATCCCGTTGGCAACGTCGATGTCAACACTGGAGGAGACTTCAACAGACGTGGTACCGCCAGCAGAAGAGACTTTAATGCTGCTAGTGCTGTCTGCACTTGGAAACTCGGCGAACGCTGGTTCGCCATCAATGGAGACTTCAATGGATGCTGATTTGACAACTAGCGAACATCGGTGCTGTTACTGCGACAAGATTTTCTCAAACAACAGCAATGCTCGGCGACACGAGAGGAGCGAATGTGCCAAGAACCTATATCGTAAAATGTTTGTTTAAGAGAAATGTCATAAGCAGTTTGCCAGAAAAGATAATATGAAAACGCACATGAAGGCATGCAAAGGTCCTGCTGTTCGGCAGAAAGTAAAGGTTTCGGCGCAACAACGATGCATTGATGTTCATAAGAGTATGCCTGGAGATGGTGCAACTGCGGCAACGTCAGTATCTGGATCGGGTCTGAAAGGATCGTCTTCATCACCACGGTATCCTTGCAGCTACTGTGATATGTCGTTCGCATTTGCTCATGATGCACGAAGACATGAGCGGAGCAAATGCACGAAGAATCCTTCTCGCATTAAGTTTCGATGTGATGAGTGCCTTAAATGGTTTACTCGAATTGACAGTTTGCGACATCATGCGAAAAAATGTAAAGGTGGAGTCTGTGCTCCTACTGCTGAACTACCTGCAGAAATTTCGACTCCTCGCTTTAGATTGGAGACATGAAAGCGTACAACCAAAAAAACCGATGTGCAGCAACCGATTGGTATGACGTCTGAACATGGAACTAAACCTAAGACTGTGTTCGGAGCATTACAAGTGAACGATAATGGCTTTTACTTGGTGCAGTCTGCATTTCGTGGATCATTGAAAGACTACTATTATTTAAATACGTTAGGTGAGTCGAAGGACATTTGTAATTTTCTTGATGATATCAGAGAGGACATAATCAATCAGCTTACTGATGATGTAGCAACAAACGGACCTTTGAAATATAACTTGTGGTTGGACTGTATATATGGAAAGCCATATCCGTTCGATGACAAAGTGAAGAAGTGTGCATTCAAGACATCGGCTGCAGTAATTTACAGTTCTAACGATGTGAAGCAAACTGTTAAAAACGGTATCCAGAAACTCTGTCAAGAAGAGGTGGACTATGTCTGTAAATGTTCTGGCTGGACTCTGTCTAGTATAAACCGATTGGAGCTAAGAATTAGTCATTTCACACCGCTGCGGAACTAAATGATTATAAGATTGCTGGCTTTCGCAAATGATCATGTAGTAGAATAGAAATTATGTAATAAATATTATGTTTGTAAAAGAACTTGTGGTGTTTAATTCCTCGAACCTGTTACTGTTATGTTAAATTGATGTTATATTTAATTTTTTTGCATCGTCCTAGATCGTACCAAGGACCTTAGTCGACCTAATCGATCAGTATATAGATTACAAATTTATTTAATGAATTTTGGAATTTTTCCCGAATTTCTAGCTAAATAATTATGGATTTTCAAGATGGCGGCCAAATGACAAGATGTCGGGTGTCACAGCAATAATAAATGATTACTGCACTCTAGCGGATAAGAATTAAACTGACATGGCTTCAGCGCACTCTCGCCGACGATACACTGATGATGGCTTCCAGCAGACGAGGACAAGATGGCGGACATGACGTCATACTACCTGACGATATATATATGCTTTGAAAAAAAAAAGTGGAGGGAGTCAGTATGCCTGCGTCCACCACGGGGGAAGGATCGGTCGTCATTTTTTAATTTTTTTGCCTCTGTCGGGTTCGAACCAAGGACTCCGAGCTCCGTGTCGTTAATGTTTGTTTTTTATAAATATTTTATTAAATTTATATTATTTAAATTTTTTTTATAATTTTTTAATTTTTTTCATTACAATCGGATAATAAATTTAAAGATGGCGGCTGTAACGGAAATTGCAACGGTGACGTCATAATTCAAAATGTCGGATAACACAATGCCGGAATTTTCTAGAAAACGAAATGACGTCATCCAAGATGGCGGATCCAAGATGGCCGTCGGGGTCAAGGTCAAAGGTCAAGGTCACATCCTGATAGAGGCTTAACTGAGGCTTTAGTTAAGGATGCTTAAGCCTCTATCAGGACATTTCTAGCCGTTGGGATTTTTGAGGAATAAAACGGGAAATTTTCCCTCGAAACGTGAATTTTTCCCTCGAAAACGGGAAATTTTTTCTTAAAACGGGAAATTTTGAGTCATTTTGAGTCATTTTTGAGGAATTTTGAGGAATTTTTGCCGCCGTGACGTCACAATCCAAGATGGTGGACACCGGCTCCTCGCTCCTCACCCTGACGCCTGTCCCAGAAAATACTAACCTATACTACTAACAGAGTATTGAAAAATGAACAAGGCATTAGAAACTATGTGAAAATGTTATTAAAAAAGTGGGTAATAACGCAAGTGTAGACCTGCATTATCTGCGTTTTGGTTTCTATTTCACCTTTTTATCTTATTCAGTGTCTACATAAAATGTATTTTAGTTAAAATTGATTTTCCTATACTGGCAAGATGCCAGCGTCCGACCATCCAACAGCCTTAATATAGATTGATACTGAGTTAAATATTTTTGGAGAACATTCATTCTCTAATTTCCTTTACAAAACACATTCGTCATCGTCAAAAAATTATTACCATAAATTGTTAATGATACATGGAAATTGCAATTTAGAAAGTATTAATAATCGCAAGGCAAGGAAAGCACTTAAATTTTGTAACGTTCGTAATAATTTGTCTCCTGCTCTTCCTCTCAGAAGCTCTGCGGCAGCAGAGAGAATAGCGCGCAAGACAAAAATAAAGGCATCTGGAGGAAAAGGAAATTAACTTTTGTGAGAGAAAAAAAAAAGTCTTTAACGTGAAAGCATCTAGAGCGTGGTCACAGGGAAAAGCCCCTCCATTATTTGTACCTTTGTGGCAGCGTCGACCCCTTGAGGAGAACATTGCTTTTTATTAATAATTGACTTGGGATTCACGCCTAGTCGCAAACGAGATCATGGACTGACACTTCTTACGAACTCACCACTGGGATGTTTAGGAACGAATCGAACAATGTATTTGTTAGCAACCAACTGTTAAACGGTTAGGAGTGAGTTCAGGCATGTTTAAAATCACCGTTTACTCAGAACGACTGAGTAAAGACTCTTTAATTATTCATGTTTGAGTCAAAGGCTATTAGTAATTTTGCTGGATAAAAGAAGTAAATATAATTTTGAATAATCAAAAAATTATTACTCATGTAACCATATTTATAACAAATATTGATAAACTCATAACTGCACATTAGTGTTATGGTTTTAAAACACTGAGTCAAGTTCAACAAACGTCCAAATCCATTCGAAAAATCCGAACGCTAGCGGCTCGCTCGTTGCTGGATTTCAGAATGTTTTGAATCGAAGAATGCCTGTTTAGATGCAGTCATTTTTACCAGATACCAACGTATTTCTTGTTCTTATAACTGTGCTGAAACCTTCGCACAAAAGGCTTTTATCCAGCTTTTGGTGCTCTCAACATTGATATACGTCAATTTCACTGCTTACCTGTTGATTTTAATAATTTACAAATATTACAGGGTGTATTTTTGAGTGTAGCCTTAAAATACTATTTTAATTAATACAATACGTTACTGTTAGCTATAAGTATTAATATTGTGATCAGTAATCTATTATTTTTTCATAGTAGATAAAAATCATTACCTTATTCTTAACATGAGCAAATTATATTTTTACTGTACTAAGTGACTTCCGTTAAATCTATACATATTTTATGCAAATATAAAAAATCATACCTATCAAATTTTGAAAGATGCGTGTAAAATTCAAATAGTTCATATTTACAAATCGATATTAAACAAAGAAAGCGCCTTCATCATACGTATTAACAAGTATGTTTCCCTTAGATAGGGATGAATTATTGAAGTCTCTAGACGTTTGCACAAAATAGACTTATTTCTTTGCTACTATAAAACGTATGAAAGTAACAGCCAAATATCTTTAGTAAAGGTATCAATAAGAATAGTGTTATGACATTTTACTGTCTAATGTAAGATAGAAAATCAATTCATTATCAGTAGTGTTGTTCCCATTGCCTAAAACGGAGGCAAAAGTCATGTTTATTTTAAATACAAAACTTGAATTTTTTTGGATAGGACAACTCTTACTTCTTAGGAAAGTGCGGTGATAATTTAGAACTTTAAACTGTTTTAGGGATTTATTGAATTATTTTAGAGGATCTACTGATAAATGTGTAAGTAAAGCAATGGTTTCCACTTATAAGATCGAATAAAGTTCGAAACTTGTAATTGTTATTAATTTATATTATTGCGCGACATAAATGCTTGAAACTGAAATAAATTGCTTCAGTTATAATTTTTTTTATCTTTGGTTTTTAATTCTTTATTTCACTTATCACATTCACCACGTACCGGAATGAAAACTTTGAGTGTTTTTATACTCGAGTTTTTCACTAAAAAACATACGGCATAAGATGATCTTACGAATATTATAAATGCAAAAGTTTGGATGAACGGCTAAACGAATCTGGATGAAATTTGGCACACAGATATTCTATATTCTGGAATATCACATAGGCTATTTTTTATCCTGGAAAAAATGTACGGTTCCCGTGGGATAGATATGTTTGGGTTTTTCACAGAGCAAGGGATGGACATGATTTTTTGCATAGTGGTAGTTTAGGGGTCAGAGAATGACATAGGCTACTTTTAATCCCGGAAAAATGCACGGTTCCTATGGAATAGCATACCAATTGTATCCTACAGGAACAATGTTTTTAAAAGGAGTTTCGTTGAAGTTCGTAAAATAAAGCTTTAAGCGCATTTGTCTAAAGAAAGCTTAAGAAGTTTACACAGTAACGAAACAATTATCTAAAATTTATAAAATAAAATAAAAAAAAATATTTTTTTTTTTTGGAAAATTCATGACGTAATTGAAAGAGGATTTAATAAAAAATTGAAAAATCTTCCGACTTATGGTAGAAATCTTTTACAGGATTGCGATAAAGTTTGTTTTCCTTCTGGTTAAGCAGTAAGAATGTGCTTTTCTCACGCTCTGCCACTAGATGGCGCTTTACGGTGAGCATTAAGTTTTCTTAACCGCACCATTATTCCGAAGAATGAATTTCGAAGCAATTTTGTGTGAACTTATCTCATTTTAGGACCTATTTGTTCACCTTCGCTACGCACTTTTGTCTTCAAAAATCTCAGTCTCAATCGATAAATACGGACTTTTTTTGTTTTATTGGTTTGCTGTTTTGTTTTAGTTCAGGTATATACTGTAAATAAATTGTTTTTTCAGGTTAGTTGTGTGCTTCTGTAATTAAATTGTAGTTAGAATAGTTAAATTTTGCGTGCTTATAGTTTCAAGTACATTGTTTTTAAGTTCGTTATAATTAGTGTGATTTTTTATTATTTGGTAGTTTTTCAATAGACTGTATTTCTTTTTGAAATGATTGTCGTTCCTAATTGTTAAGAAGACAGAATTTGGTTCACACGCTTTGCCACTAGACGGCACTTTACGGTGAGCATTAAGTTTTCTTAATAGTGCTATTAAGATTTTCTTACGAAGAATAACTTTCCAAGCAATTTTTGTATGAACATATCTCATTTTAGGACCTATTTGTTCACATTCGTTACGCTCCTTTGTCTTTAAAAATCTCAGTCTCGATCGATAAATACGGACTTGATTTTATTTTATTGGTTTGCTGATTTGTTTTAGTTCAGTTACATACTGTCAATTAATTGATTTTAAGTCAGTTGTGTGCTTTTGTAATTAAATTGTACTTAGGTTAGATATATTTTTTTGTGTTTATAGGTTACAGTACTACGCCCGGAAAACGCAAATCTAATCTTTCGCAGAGGAAGAATAAAGCTCGGGCTATGAAAGTAGCTAGAAGTCCAGATACGACTCCTCAAGCGGAGCATATAAGAATTGAGCAAGTGGAGCGATAGGCGGCTTCTAGATCAGCTGAAACGTCGGAGCAGTCAGCAATGAGGCGACTACAGCACACACAATATTTGGCATCTCAGCGTGCTGCTGAAGCACCGGAACAGTTGCGACTGAGGCGGCTACAGCACGCATAATATTTGGCATTGCAACGTGCTAATGAATCCTTTTAAGAGACAGAAAATCGGCGACAAGCAATTGTTGAGCGGACGGCACAGCAGGAAACACGTGGTCCGTATTTGATAAAGCAGCGCTTGACTATGATTCAACTCTTGACTACGCCAGTCACAGGCTTATAAAATTGGAGAGTATAAATAAAGTGTATATTTTGCAGGGCACTTAAGTGGAAGGAAGAAACTGTACGAGAGTGTTTTTTCTGGAGGAAAAGTTTCTATTCCTTCAATAGAGGAGCCGGTGGAGCCTTTCAAACAGTTACTTTCTTACAAGACAGAGGAATAACAGCGTTTTTTTTATAATATTAGAAAATATATTTCATTCTTCCATGTGACATCTTTGGTGCTGATAGAGTGATTGCGATGCCAAGATTTTCACCGAAGTTTAACATTGAAGGTCAAGATCATTTAATTGGGTCATTACTTCCTACCTTGAACATGTAGCCACAGTTCTTAGAAGGGTATTTAATGGGTGACGACGAAGCCGAAAATGAGCGACGGTCTAGCTTATTCAAGGGGTCGATAGAGGCGGTCCATAAAATACGAGTACTGCACGACAATAACACTTTAGTAGGGAATTCAAAACTGCAATTGAGAACATGCCTGATGAAAGCTGTAAGGTAGTAGTCATCCCGGACCGTTTCCCACACGGACAACACGAGCGAAGCTACAACGCCCCAACGATCAATGAAATAGCGGTCGTGATTGCAGGCAGCGAGCAGACCACAGCTGGAGACATTGTTCTACGAGCATGCGACGGCATGCTTTCCATAATCGCCGACACGAACCGGTTCTACGATGCTCTAGATTACACGCTCATATTTTAGAAAGGACAGGATGGGAATCACTTTGACATCTAATTAATTAATCTATCTACTAGCCATCGAATACTATACAAAAAAGACTTGGATTTTTACGCATTCCACATGATCTTCCGGCGAAATGATTTTAATTTACAACTGTGGTGTAGGAAACTTTTGCTTCAATTTCTGGTGGACATGTATGTCAAAATAGAGATTGATCACTTGAGATACATAGCACTTAATCAAACCAGGCTGCAAGAAGAGAGCTACATAAATTTACAGGATGCCATTAGAACCGATGCCAACATCGACCCCAAAAATTTAGCGCAAATGGTAATCCGTTCCTCATTATTTGTAAACAGCCCAAGGTACCTCCTCTAGTATACACAGGACGCATTTGCATACGTTCGAAACTCAGGGTGACCAGATCTGTTCATTATGTTCACGTGCAACCTTACCTGGACATAAACAACTAAAGCGCACATGCCTGACACGATCTCATAGCTAGAGTGTACAAAATAAAGGTCCAAAAATGTGTCGCTCTACTTACTAAAGGCCAAATATTTGGGGAGGTTCAATGCTTTTTGCACTCAACTGAGTGGCAGAAACGTATATTGCCCCACGTACATGTGTTGCTTTAGCTAAAATAAAAAATATGTCCCAACCCAATTAACGATATTATTAGTGCCGAGATCCCTGACCCGAATACGGACAAAAGGTTACATGAAATAATTGTGTAAAGCATTATTCACGGACCCTGCAGCATACAAAACCAATCGTCTCTTTGCATGAAGGATGGACGGTTAACGAAAACGTATCCCCGGACACATTTGAAGGATACGCAGACAAATAACAAGGTCTATCTCCTAGGTATACATGCAGAGAGCCCCCGAGTATGATGGTGGTAGGACTACTAAAATTAGAATTCGTGGCGGCCTTGTAGATAAAAGCTGGACTGTGCCTTATTCGCCTCTATTGACTAAAATATTTAAAGCACATTGAAATGTTGAATTCTGAAGATCTGTTCAAGCTTTTAAATACATTTTCAAATTATTTACAAAGGTAATGACTGGGCTTGGTAGCCTTTCTAAACCAACTAGTGGTGCGTGTCTGACCAACTGACAGATGTGCCTGGTCACCAACTTGACATGAATAGCTTACATCATGACGAGGCTGGTCGCAGAATGGACGTGTCTGCCCACTGACTGAAAGTGTATAGCCAACAACTGGATGTGTCTGGCCACCGATTGCATGTGCCTGGCCACCAACTGGCCGTGTTAGCCTGACCACAAACTGGAAGTCCCTTACCACTAACTGGACGTGGCTGGTTAATCAACTGTTAATCAACTGATGCCCTTCACCTGTCAATGTATGCAAATAACTCACAACGCCTTCTAATAAGACAATAGACATTGAGAAACGGTAGTTATATGACTTTTTTTATTCACTTGAAGAATTTATGTAATCAATGATTTGTTTATACTTTATTGTTTTATTTCTTGAACTGTTAATTTTTTGGTAGTTTTAATAAAATGTTCTTTTATTGCATCTAACAAGAATATAACTGACCCGATGTCAGTCTATAGGGTAGCTTCCGTGGAGGAAGGATACCTTGTCATTTTTATTTTGCTTTCACTGGGTTCGAGTCGAGGAATCTATGTCGTAAGAGCGTATTTACAATAAAATTGTATTCAAATTTTATTAAATATATTTTATGACATTTGTAATTTTTCCCGTTAAAACCGGCTAATAATTACGGATTATGAAGAATTCGCCCGTGATGAAAACCGCAACGATGATGTGATACACATTGATGATGGCAGGCGTAACGAAAAGTGCAACGTTTCTTGAATCCAAGATGGCGACCATAATAAAACGTGTAATTTTGACGTCATAATACAAGATGTGGAAGTTTATATTAAAATTTATTAACTATTATTTATGAATTTTAAATTTTTCCTGATTTTATATTATAAAAATTACGGATTTCCCAGATAACGGACGTAATGGAACGTGCACTGTTTCTAGAATTAAGAAAGCAGATGTGACATAGGCCTAAGCAATACTATTATTAAAAAATTACCTAAATAAATAATAGAATTAAAGAATTTTTTATAGATAAATTACATGTTTACTCTCAGCGGAAATCGAACTGAGGACCGGAATTGATTGGGTTACTAAAATTGGAAGAAGACACTTTTGTATATATATTTTGGAATTTTTTTCGAAATTTTTGTTTGAAAATTAAAGATTTCAAGTTTACAGTGAAGGTCAATGACAAAGTTCAAGGTTATGACCTCGGCGGCTTAGGGCAGTTAGACGACAGGGAATTCAAGCCGCTATGGAGAATTTTGTTTTTTTCAAATGCAAAAGTCTTTTTAGGCAATACGATTTAGAATTTTAGAATTTTTTTAATAAAAACGGAAAATTTCCCTTTAAAACGCGAATAAAATCCCTCAAAATAGAGAAATATTTAGGAATTTCGATTAAATTTAAAAAAATTAAAAATGGCCGCCATGATATCAAAGTGGTCGGTCATTGACCCGACCTCGAACCTCATTCATAACTCGGTCGCCGGACCTGCTAACCTATACTACTATTGATGATTTAAGGAAATATTAAGGAATATTAAAGAAATATTAAAGATAATGAAAGAATCATTACCATGAACATTGGAAATACATTCAAGCCCATCTCAAAAAGATTCTCCTGGAAGCTTTTAGACGACAGGAAAGCTTCGACGTCATAGATTTCGAATACTTAAAGTAATCCTTGTGATGACTAACTTTTACTATGATGGCGAGAGTAACTTTGAGGCTAGTGACAAGACCAAACACTGTGATGAAGCATTTAAAGCTCTGAAGATCGAAGACTGTGATGAAGCCCTAAGATCAAAACCATAGAAACGATGCGATAAAATAAAATTATGCTGATAAAGCTTACGATGATCCTTGGAACGATTGTGATCTTAAAAATATTAATAACAAACATTTCATGGGAAAATCCTAAAATATTGGTCGATCGTCTGAGACTACTGATGGCTTTGCTTAGGGCAGGAAACTACTCACATCTCAACGAAATAGCCTTAATGCTCAAAGAACTTAAGGGAGCTGGCTACATGCAATAATGATTTGGTTTTCCTGCATTTAAATAAAATTTAAAAAAATAAATATTTTATTTAAAAAAAAAAATTATTGTTTTACTGGATTTATAAGACGGAGTTGTCGTAATACATCTTTTTTTTTAAGTGCTTCCAAATGTGCTATTTTTTTTCTGAATGTGCTACCATTTGTGTTTCCTTTTTTTATTGTGATTACGGTTGTGCTTCTTTCTTGATCGTACTTCCTTTTATATTGTGCTTCCTTTTCATTCGTTGTGCTTCCGATTGAGTTTACATTTTTAACTGTGCTTCCAATTGTGCTTCCTTTTCTTGATTGTTCTTCCTTTTCTTGATCGTGCTTCCAAATGTGGTGCTTTTTCGTTGTTTGTGTTAAAGATTGTGCTTCTTTTTTGAATGTTAATCGACAAAACTGTGGACAGATCATGATATATCTCGTGGTTTGGAGATGGCTGATGTAAACGTCTGACATTGGATATGGACTGTCAAATCTGTCAGCCAATTATCGTTGATGAATACCTCTTGGTTCGGAGACGCTTGGCCTATACGCCTATCATTGTACAATACCTGTTTGAAAGGTATTCCAAGTATCGAAAATTTACACTTCAATGGTAGGCACAGTGACGACGTATTCATTCCGTCAGACTGTTATCTTGTATAGAGTCATTTTCCGTAGAGAAAATTAATAATAAACTCCCATAAAGGTAATAGGAAACGGAATTTAAAATTTATTTTAATCTTTATTTTAATCTCTATATCTGGCCAATAATCCAACCAAGGATGGAAAAATATTGAGTCAAACTTAAATAAATAGATGATTTTTTTGATGAGTTTTAGAATTTTTTCATAACATTTAGGTTAATTATTATGAAATTCCCAGGTGGTGTTCATATTTGCGTTCTGGAGGTACCTATGCCACATTTAAGGTTTTACACCATAGTTCATGCAATTTGTGATTTCTATTTAAAATTATTATTTTTTTTGCATTGTTTAGAGATTGAACCAATGACATGAATCGATAAAATTAATCGGTAAATTATAACTGAATTTTTTAATGAATTTTGAAATTAATCCTGAATTTATAGCTTAAAATTATAAATTTCCCATGTGGCAGTCAAGATGGCCGACAAGATGGCGGGCACCCTGGTGGACAAAAAATTAACTAATATGGTGGCAATGCACTCCAGCAGACATTGAGTTTACTATGTGACACTAGCGCTAATGGTACCGATTACTGAAAACAAGATGGCGGCTGTGCTTTATAGCATGTTATGTGTATTAACTATCACTCTTGGTAGTATGTATAAAAGAAAATAAATATGGCGGTTTGGTCTTGAACAGGTGATGATATTTTTAATTTCTTCGAATTAAAAATAGTAGTATAGGAAAAAGGGCTCCGGAAACTGGGTCCAGGGCATGGTGTGTGGTGTTGTTGACGGCCATATTGGATTGTGACGTCACGGCGGGCATCTTGGATGAGTGTAACGGGACATAGCGTAACAGGACACAGCATAACGAGACATAACGTAACGGGACAAGTAGAAAACGACGGCCATCTTGGATCTGCCATTTTGGATGACATCATTTTGTGTTCTCGAACATTCCGACGTTGTGTTTTCCGCCATATTGGATGATGACGTCACCGTTGCAATTTTCGTTACGGTCGCCATCATTAACTTTTATATTTATTAACCGATTTTAATGATTTTTTTTAAAAATTATAAAAAAAATAAATAATAAATTTTAATAAATTTTTTATAAAAATATACTTTTACGACACGGAGTTCGGAGTCCTCGGTTCGAACCCGACGAGTGCAAAAAAAATAAAAATGATGACCGATCCTTCCCCCGCGGTGGATGCTGACATACTGACTCCCACCACTTTTTTTCAAAGCATATATATCGTCAGCTGGTATGACGTCATGTCCGCCATCTTTAAAATCCGTAATTTTAATGCTAGAGATTCAGGAAAAAATTTAAAAATCATAAAAAACATTAATCAACCTATTAAATAATAAAAAAAACCTTAAAACCACCGTTGCACTTTTCGTGACGGCTGCCATCTTGAAATCACCCGCTGGAGATCACCATCTTGTTTTCGTCTGCTAGAGTGTGCTGATACCATTTAGTATAATTATCTGGTCACCACATGTTTGACCTTGACCTTGAACTTTGACCTTGACCTTAAAATTTGACCTTGACCTTGAAATTGACATTGACCTTGAACTTTGACCTTGACCTTGAAATTTGACCTTGACCTTGAAATTTGACTTTGTCCTTGAAATTTGACTTTGTCCTTGTCGACAATCACGGATCCGACATTTTATGTTCAGTACATGCTACCAGGAGCTACCACCTGCTGGAGTACGCCATATTGTGTGTGTGTACTTTTATTATAGAGTACATTTCCATCTAGATAATTTTTTTCTAGCCCGCTACAGTGCAGTAATCATTTATTATGGAGGTGCCCCCCGCCATCTTGAAATTCGGCCGCCATTTTGAAATCATGTAGCTAGAAAAGCGGGAAAAAATCCAAAATTCATTAAATAAATTTGTAATCCATATAATGATTGATTGGATCGACTAAGGTCCTTGGTTCGATCCCTGGCCTATACAAAACAACTTTAATTAAAAAAAATACTAAAAAAGTGTTAGGTTTGAGAAAATAGAAACACCACAAGTTCTTTAAAAAAATTTTATTACATAAATTCAATACACTACTACAAGTACAAAAAAAACACTGACAAATTTCCAAAGCCTTTTGGATTCCTCGATTCAAACAGTATTCTTATTGTACGGACTAAGCCTTTTACATGACTTTAAATGTCTATCCGATCCGTTCATCACCACATCCAGAGACGGACTGAAGTTCATAGCACTTATATAGTCTCATTAGCTGGTACAACACATGAGTCAAATCAATAACCATGTTCATTATACGTCTCGGAGCATTTTTATAATGACGATGTAAGCTATCGAGACGTGAAATTAGTTTATTGCACTTATTGCACTGAAATTGTATTCTTTGAACATTATTTGAACAACCGATTCTTTCATGTCTGCGAGCATTTGAGGTGATAGTAAATGATGCACCACACTATTTGCACTGATGCGAAGTACGCTCTTCATTAATTGAAGTATTCAATGCTGATTAAACTTCAGCTGATGATGGAACAGCCCATATCGAAGTCTCCTCCAGTGTTGTCAGAGGCGTTGCCAACGGGATCTGCTCCAACATCGTCGGCGCCGACGTCATGGTTCCAGTAGTCGATGGTACATCCTCCATCGAGTACGACGTTAAAGTCGGTAAAGATGCCATCGAAGTCTCAAGAACAGGCAATTACACGACTTATGCACCAGAAGAAACAAACTAGGTGATCCGTACACCGTCGACGGCAGTAAAAAACTGAGCGTCCTGCTGTCTAGGACTCGTTTATATACATTAACCAGTTTGAATAATACGCTAGTCAAATCAAGAACAATTTACTAAAATACATGAGTCAAAACAACATTAAAAAAATAGAAGCACCATCAACAAAAAAGGAAGCACATTTGGAAGCACTTTCAAAAAGGAAAACCAATAGACAGCACCGACTACGAAAAGGCAGCACATTTGGAAGCACCGTCATCGAAAAGGCAGCACATTTGGAAGCACCGACTACGAAAAGGCAGCACATTTGGAAGCACCGACAACGAAAAGGCAGCACATTTGGCAGCACCGACAACGAAAAGGCAGCACATTTTGAAACACCGACTACGAAAAGGCAGCACATCTGAAAGCACTGACTACGAAAAGGCAGCATATTTGGAAGCACCGACTACGAAAAGGCAGCACATTTGGCAGCACCGACAACGAAAAGGCAGCACATTTGGAAGCACCGACTACGAAAAGGCAGCACATTTGGCAGCACCGACAACGAAAAGGCAGCACATTTGGAAGCACCGACTACGAAAAGCAGCACATTTGGCAGCACTGACAACAAAAAGGCAGCAAATTTGGAAGCACTGACAACGAAAAGGCAGCACATTTGGAAGCACCGACAACGAAAAGGCAGCACATTTGAAAGCACCGACAACGAAAAGGCAGCACATTTGGAAGCACCATCATCGAAAATGCATACATTTGGAAGCTTCATCAACAATAAAAAAAGGCAAAAAGTCTTAGTTAGAAATCAGAATACCAGAAATAAAAACATTAAATTCTTATAATTTAAATTATTTATTTTATTGCTTTACATTATACAAATGCAAGTAAAACAAGCCATTATTGTATGTAGCCAGCATTCCTGAGATCCTTGAGTATGAAGGATATTTCTTTGATGCAGGAATAGTTTCCTGCACAAAGCGAACCATGTAGAAGTCTTAGCCGGTCAAACAATATGTTTGGATCTTTCCATGATGTGTAATCATTCTCTTCTACCACCATCTTCCTTGCACCTTTATAATAAATATTATGATTTCTGGTGTCATCCGTTTTACCACCAACCTCAGGGTAACTTTCATGTTTGAGACAGTGATAGTCACAAGCTTGATCAGATTTATTTAATATATCACGTCGTTTCCACCGTTTCGGTTTAAGGACACCGCCACATTCTTCGATCTTGGCAGATTTAGGTGCTTCATCATAGTCTATGTCTTTGTCAACAGCCTCAGAGTCACTGTAACAATCACCGTAGAAGGAATCGTCTTCACCCAATTTACCGTAATAATTTGATGTTGATGATGTTGAAGTGTCTTCATCGTCTTCATGCTTCCTTTTTAGGAGTCCATCATTTTTACAAAGTAGGAAAAATCTACTTGAATTCGGCTGGAATATATTCTCACTTTTCACGTTAAGGATTCTTCCATTGTCTTCATTCTTCCCAAATCATCAACCTCCTTTAATTTAAGTTCTTTGACGAGATCAAGAGAGCTAAGAAAATTATTGTCGTAATGCAGATCACTCTTCCTTAGGCTAGTAGATTCATCGTTGTCCTTTAGCTTGTACGCAGGCTAGGCGTTACAAGTTCTGCCATGTCTTTTTAGGCTCTCTTCTCCGCGTAAACGACTTGCTACATCGAACACAACTTATCATATTGCGCAGTGGATTTTTAACACAGTCATTATTCTCGTGTTGTATTTTATTCTTTCTCAAGATAAACTCTTTACTGCAAAACTTACACCTATGTTCTTTCGATACAGCGTCAGATCCCAAATCGGAATTCATATTAGTTACTGAGACTAATGCCAGATACCAATTGAGTGTTTTAAATTAGATCCAATACTTAAATATAATTTTTTTCATATTTCATCAGCGAGAATTAATATATTTCATGCAAAATTACTTTATGCATGTAGTTCTGCTTTTCAACGACAGATGTCGCCACATGTTGCTTGCAGGTAAATAATATTTAGTTCTTTTATGCGGGATGCGGGATGCTCACTAACGATCGCAAAAGAAGGATGGCTTCGCTAGACTCCAAGGAAAAGGAAGTTCGTCTTACATGTTGGTGCTCCACAGATGTCTCATGGCGTAATATTAATTTGACTGAGTAATGATATTTGTTAATTCCACCTGATGAAAATATTGCAAGTTTTGATTTAGTAGCAGAAATTATCGAATTAAATGTAACTCCAAATAAAATGACATGTCTCATTAGACCAAAAAAAATCCATGCAGAGAGCGGTTTCTCAGAATAGTCAGAAACACTTGAAGAAACCACAGGAATGATTGCAAGAACACGGGAAAAACCATCAAAATATTGTCAAGAATAATCAGGAGCATACGTAGAAAACCATCATAATATTGGCAAGAATAATCAGGAGCACACGGAGAAAACCATCATAATATTGACCAGATTAATCAGAAGTACTCGCAGAAAACCACCACATGTTTTCCTTGATATCATAAAATTACAGGAAAAAATATTAAAAAATAAATAAATAGTAGTATATAAATGGGGCTACTGGGACAGGCTTCTGGCTGTGGATTGATGATTGTCTGTCCGCCATCTTGGATTGTGATGTCACGGCGGCCATCTTGGATGAATGTAACGGGACACAGTGTAACAGGAAATAACGTAACGGGACATAACGTTTACGGGACAAGTTTGACCTTGACCTTTGACCTTGACCCCGGCGGCCATCTTGGATCCGCCATTTTGGATGACGTCATTTTGTTTTCTCGAACTTTCCGCCATTTTGTTTTCCGCCATATTGGATGATGACGTCACCGTTGCAATTTCCGTTACGGCCGCCATCTTTAACTTTTTTATTTATTATCCGATTTTAATGAAATTTTTTTTTAAAAATTATAAAAAAATTTAAAAAATATAAATTTAATAAAATATTTATAAAAAACAAACATTATCGATACGGAGCTCGGAGTCCTCGGTTCGAACCCGACGAGGTCAAAAAATTAAAAATGGCGACCGATCCTTCCCCCTGTGGTGGCTGCTGACAGACTGCCCCCCCACCACTTTTTTCAAAGCATATATATCGACAGTGAGCATGACGTCATGTCCGCCATCTTGAAATCTGGACGCCATCTTGAAAATCTTTATTTATTATCCGATTTTAATGAAACAAATTCCAAAATTCATCAAAAAATTAACGTATTTGAATTCTGTTTGATTATATCGATGTACGTCCTTGGTTCGATTCCCGGCGAGAGTAAACGATCAATCCTTCCTCCATGAAAGCTACCTAGACTGATCTACCACCAACAATACCAAGGTTTATATCATCAACTGGTATGACATCATGTCCGCCATCTTGTCTTCATCCGCTGGAGTCCACCATCTTGTTTTCGTCTGCTAGAGTGTGCCGATACCATGTAGTATAATTATCTGGTCACCATACTTTTGTCCTCAACTGTTGTCATTGACCTTGGCCTTTGACCTTGACCTTGGCCTTTGACCTTGACCTTGAAATTTGACCTTGACCTTGAAATTTGACCTTGACCTTGAAATTTGACCTTGACATTGAAATTTGACCTTGACCTTGAAATTTGACCTTGACATTGAAATTTGACTTTGTCCTCGAAATTTGACTTTGTCCTTGTTGACCATTATGGATCCGACATTTTATGTTCAGTAGATGCTACCAGGAGCTACCACCTGCTGGAGTAAGCCATCTTGTGTGTGTGTACTCGTATTATAGAGTTCATTTCCATCTGGATAATTTTATTCTAACCCGCTACAGTACAGTAATCAATTACTACTGTGACACACGACATCTTGAAATTTGGACGCCATCTTGAAAATCCGTAATTTTAATGCTAGAGATTCGGGAAAAAGTTCAAAATTCATTAAATAAATTTGTAATCTATATACTGATTGATTGGATCGACTAAGGTCCTTGGTTCGACCCCTGACCGATACCAATCAACTTTAATTTTAAAAAATACCACAAAAGCGACAGGTTTGAGAAAATAAAAAACACCACAAGTTCTTTTAAAAACTTTTATTACATACATTCTAATCTACTACAAGTACATAATAAACACAGACAAAGTACTAAAGTCTTGTGGATTCCTCGATTCAAACAGTCTTCTTATTGTACGGACAAAGCCTTTTACATGACTTTAAATGTCTATACGATCCGTTCATCACCGCAGCCAGAGACGGACTGAAGTTCATATCACCAGGGTCCCACTTATATATTCTCATTTGCTGGTACAACACACGAGTCAAAACAATAACCATGTTCATTATACTTCTCGGAGCATTTTTTATAATGAAGATGTAAGCTATCAAGACGTGAAATTAGTTTTTTGCACTTATTGCACTGAAATTGTATTCTTTTAACATTATTAGGACAACTGCTTCTTTCATGTCTGCGAGCATTTGAGGTAATAGTAAATGATGCGTCACAGTATTTGCACCGACGCAATGTATGCTTTTCATTAGTGGAAGAATCCATTGCTGACGATGAAACTTCGGATGATGGTGGTATCACATCTGTTGAAATCTCCTCCAATGTTGACGTCGTCGTTGCCAACGGGATCTGCACCTTCTCCATCGTAGCTGTCGTCAAGGTTCCCGTAGACGATGGTACAACCTCCGAGTTCGACGTTAAAGACGGTAAAGATGCCATCGAGGTCTCAAGAACAGCTAATTTACACGTCTTATGCACCAGAAGAAACAAACTAGGTGATCCTTACACCGCCGACGTCAGTAACTAACTGAGCGTCCTGCTGTCTAGGACTCGCTTATATACATGCACCGGATGGAATAATAATACGCTAGTCAAATCAAGAACCATTTACAATAATACTAGAGTCAAATCTACAAATTAAAAAAGAGGATCATTTGATCGAAAAAAAATTCGATCTCTCCAATATACGCCAGGCTCCAAGAGCTACAATTCACGTCATCAGATCCATCTAAATTTTGCTCCTATGCTTCAATTGACCATTAGCTGCAAGTGCTCCAACAGATCCATCAGCTCCAACACGTAATGTACGCAATGTACGCACAATACATGCAATTTACATGCAATAAATGTAATGATCACTCAGTACACACAGGAAACGGAACGTACACACAGTACACACAGGAAACGGAACGTACACACAATACACACAGGAAACAAAACGTACACACAGTACACACAGGAAACGAAACGTACACACAGTACACACAGGAAACGAAACGTACACACAGTACACACAGGAAGCGGAACGTACACACAGTACACACAGGAAACGGAACGTACACACAGTACACACAGGAAACGGAACGTACACACAGTACACACAGGAAACGGAACGTACACACAATACACACAGGAAACGGAACGTACACACAGTACACACAGGAAACGGAACGTACACACAATACACACAGGAAACGGAACGTACACACAGTACACACAGGAAACGAAACGTACACACAGTACACACAGGAAACGAAACGTATACACACAGTACACACAGGAAACGGAACGTACACACAGTACACACAGGAAAAGGAACGTACACACAGTACACACAGGAAACGGAACGTACACACAGTACACACAGGAAACGGATCGTATACACAGTACACACAGGAAACAGAACGTACACACAGGAAACGAAACGTACACACAGTACACACAGAAAACGGAACGTACACACAGTACACACAGAAAACGGAACGTACACACAGGAAACGAAACGTACACACAGTACACACAGGAAAGGAAACGTATACACACATTACACACATTAAACGGAATGATCACACATACATTAGCGGAAACACACAGGCTTAGTTGGAAATCAGAATACAAGAAACAAAAACATTAAATTTTTACTTTCAATATTTAATTACTTCTCAACATTACACAAATACAAGTAAAAGAAACCATTATTGTATGTAGCCAGCTTTCCTCAGTTCTTTGAGTATGAAGGATATTTCTTTGATGCACGAATAGTTTCCTGCACAAAGCGAGTCATGTAGAAGTCTTAGCCGGTCAACCAATATGTTTGGATCTTTCCATGATGTGTAATCAATCTCTTCTACCACCATCTTACTTGCTTGTTTATTATAAATACTGTTAATATCACAATCGTCCCTGCGATCATAATAAGCATTATCAGATTTATTTTTTATAACACGACGTTTCCATCGTTTCGGTCTCAGGACATCGCCACATTCTTCGATCTTGTCAGCTCTAGGTGCTTCATCACAGTCTATGCCTTTGTCAACAGCCTCAGAGTCACTGTAACAATCACTGTAGAAGACATCCTCTTCACCCATATTACCGTATGAATTCGCTATCGATGATGTCGAAGTGTCTTCATCGTCTTCATGCTTCCTTTTTAGGAATCCATCATTTTTACAAAGAATGGAGGATCTACTGAATATAGGCTTGAATGTATTCTCACTTTTCACGGTGTTGATACTTCCATTAGTTTCAGTCTTCCCGAAGCCATTAGCATCCTTCAATTTATGTTCTTGCTCACAATCGGGTGAGCTAATACCATCACGCTCAGGACAAGGAAAATTATTGACGTAATGCAGATCACTCTTCTTTAGTCTAGTGGATTCATCGGTGTCCTCTATGCCGTAAGTAGTCTTGACTTTACATGTTCTACCATGTCTTTTTAAGCTGTCAATTCTTGTTAACAACCTGCTACAACGATTACAGCTTAACATGTTGCGTAGTGGGTTTCTAGCACAATCATTCTTCTCATGACGTCTAGCATTCCTTCTCATGGCAAAATCCTTGCCACAGTATCTACAGCGGCTTCCTTCCGATTCAGCTGCAGATAACAAACCACGATCCATGGTAGCTTCTGTGACTAATGTTAGATACAAACTGTCAGTTTTCTCCAATTGGAACCATTTCTTAAATAGAGTTTTTGAAATGTTTCATCAGCGAGAGTTAAGTTATCTAATGCAAAGAAAATTGATGCAAGTAGTTCTGGCTGTCGTCAACAGATGTCGCTACGTGTTGCTTGTAGGTAAATAATACCTATTTCATTAATGTGGGATGCGTAACGCTCACTATCGATCGCAAAGGGAGGTTGGCTTCGATAGTATCCAAGGAGAAAAAAAGTTCGTCCGTGCTTCTCAGATTTCTCACGGTACACCATCTTGGATTGTGACGTCACGGCGGCCATCTTGGATGGGTGTGACCTTGACCTTTGACCGAAACCTCAGGAATGATCGCAAGCACACGGATTAACCATCAAAATATTGATAAGAATAATCAGGAGCACACGGAAAAAAACCATCATAAAATTGGCAAGAATAATCAGGAGCACACGGAGAAAACCGATACAAGTTTTCTTTGATATCATAAAAATATAAAAAAAAATTAATAAAAAATTAAAAATAAAAACGAAAAAAAAAATCAAACATTCTGGCTTGTGAACTTCTCATTGTTGAGCAAAGATAGAGTTCTAGTACAAGCCAGAATGTTTGATTTTTTTTTTCGTTTTTATTTTTAATTTTTTATTAATTTTTTTTTTTATATTTTTATGATATCAAAGAAAACTTGTGTCGGTTTTCTCCGTGTGCTCCTGATTATTCTTGCCAATATTATGATGGTTTTTCTCCGTTTGCTCCTGATTATTCTTATCAATATTTTGATGGTTAATCCGTGTGCTTGCGATCATTCCTGAGGTTTCGGTCAAAGGTCAAGGTCACACCCATCCAAGATGGCCGCCGTGACGTCACAATCCAAGATGGTGTACCGTGAGAAATCTGAGAAGCACGGACGAACTTTTTTTCTCCTTGGATACTATCGAAGCCAACCTCCCTTTGCGATCGATAGTGAGCGTTACGCATCCCACATTAATGAAATAGATATTATTTACCTACAAGCAACACGTAGCGACATCTGTTGACGACAGCCAGAACTACTTGCATTAATTTTCTTTGCATTAGATAACTTAACTCTCGCTGATGAAACATTTCAAAAACTCTATTTAAGAAATGGTTCCAATTGGAGAAAACTGACAGTTTGTATCTAACATTAGTCACAGAAGCTACCATGGATCGTGGTTTGTTATCTGCAGCTGAATCGGAAGGAAGCCGCTGTAGATACTGTGGCAAGGATTTTGCCATGAGAAGGAATGCTAGACGTCATGAGAAGAATGATTGTGCTAGAAACCCACTACGCAACATGTTAAGCTGTAATAGTTGTAGCAGGTTGTTAACAAGAATTGACAGCTTAAAAAGACATGGTAGAACATGTAAAGTCAAGACTACTTACGGCATAGAGGACACCGATGAATCCACTAGACTAAAGAAGAGTGATCTGCATTACGTCAATAATTTTCCTTGTCCTGAGCGTGATGGTATTAGCTCACCCGATTGTGAGGAAGAACATAAATTGAAGAATGCTAATGGCTTCGGGAAGACTGAAACTAATGGAAGTATCAACACCGTGAAAAGTGAGAATACATTCAAGCCTATATTCAGTAGATCCTCCATTCTTTGTAAAAATGATGGACTCCTAAAAAGGAAGCATGAAGACGATGAAGACACTTCGACATCATCGATAGCGAATTCATACGGTAATATGGGTGAAGAGGATGTCTTCTACAGTGATTGTTACAGTGACTCTGAGGCTGTTGACAAAGGCATAGACTGTGATGAAGCACCTAGAGCTGACAAGATCGAAGAATGTGGCGATGTCCTGAGACCGAAACGATGGAAACGTCGTGTTATAAAAAATAAATCTGATAATGCTTATTATGATCGCAGGGACGATTGTGATATTAACAGTATTTATAATAAACAAGCAAGTAAGATGGTGGTAGAAGAGATTGATTACACATCATGGAAAGATCCAAACATATTGGTTGACCGGCTAAGACTTCTACATGACTCGCTTTGTGCAGGAAACTATTCGTGCATCAAAGAAATATCCTTCATACTCAAAGAACTGAGGAAAGCTGGCTACATACAATAATGGTTTCTTTTACTTGTATTTGTGTAATGTTGAGAAGTAATTAAATATTGAAAGTAAAAATTTAATGTTTTTGTTTCTTGTATTCTGATTTCCAACTAAGCCTGTGTGTTTCCGCTAATGTATGTGTGATCATTCCGTTTAATGTGTGTAATGTGTGTATACGTTTCCTTTCCTGTGTGTACTGTGTGTACGTTTCGTTTCCTGTGTGTACGTTCCGTTTTCTGTGTGTACTGTGTGTACGTTCCGTTTTCTGTGTGTACTGTGTGTACGTTTCGTTTCCTGTGTGTACGTTCTGTTTCCTGTGTGTACTGTGTATACGATCCGTTTCCTGTGTGTACTGTGTGTACGTTCCGTTTCCTGTGTGTACTGTGTGTACGTTCCTTTTCCTGTGTGTACTGTGTGTACGTTCCGTTTCCTGTGTGTACTGTGTGTATACGTTTCGTTTCCTGTGTGTACTGTGTGTACGTTTCGTTTCCTGTGTGTATTGTGTGTACG
Source organism: Bacillus rossius redtenbacheri (assembly GCF_032445375.1). Classification (NCBI taxonomy): domain Eukaryota; kingdom Metazoa; phylum Arthropoda; class Insecta; order Phasmatodea; family Bacillidae; genus Bacillus; species Bacillus rossius. The sequence goes on from NC_086330.1 coordinate 231,246,771, forward strand.
TTTCGTTTCCTGTGTGTACTGTGTGTACGTTCCGTTTCCTGTGTGTACTGTGTGTACGTTCCGTTTCCTGTGTGTATTGTGTGTACGTTCCGTTTCCTGTGTGTACTGTGTGTACGTTCCGTTTCCTGTGTGTACTGTGTGTACGTTCCGTTTCCTGTGTGTACGTTCCGCTTCCTGTGTGTACTGTGTGTACGTTTCGTTTCCTGTGTGTACTGTGTGTACGTTTCGTTTCCTGTGTGTACTGTGTGTACGTTCCGTTTCCTGTGTGTACTGTGTGTACGTTTCGTTTCCTGTGTGTACTGTGTGTACGTTTTGTTTCCTGTGTGTATTGTGTGTACGTTCCGTTTCCTGTGTGTACTGTGTGTACGTTCCGTTTCCTGTGTGTACTGAGTGATCATTACATTTATTGCATGTAAATTGCATGTATTGTGCGTACATTGCGTACATTACGTGTTGGAGCTGATGGATCTGTTGGAGCACTTGCAGCTAATGGTCAATTGAAGCATAGGAGCAAAATTTAGATGGATCTGATGACGTGAATTGTAGCTCTTGGAGCCTGGCGTATATTGGAGAGATCGAATTTTTTTTCGATCAAATGATCCTCTTTTTTAATTTGTAGATTTGACTCTAGTATTATTGTAAATGGTTCTTGATTTGACTAGCGTATTATTATTCCATCCGGTGCATGTATATAAGCGAGTCCTAGACAGCAGGACGCTCAGTTAGTTACTGACGTCGGCGGTGTAAGGATCACCTAGTTTGTTTCTTCTGGTGCATAAGACGTGTCAATTAGCTGTTCTTGAGACCTCGATGGCATCTTTACCGTCTTTAACGTCGAACTCGGAGGTTGTACCATCGTCTACGGGAACCTTGACGACAGCTACGATGGAGAAGGTGCAGATCCCGTTGGCAACGACGACGTCAACATTGGAGGAGATTTCAACAGATGTGATACCACCATCATCCGAAGTTTCATCGTCAGCAATGGATTCTTCCACTAATGAAAAGCATACATTGCGTCGGTGCAAATACTGTGACGCATCATTTACTTTTACCTCAAATGCTCGCAGACATGAAAGAAGCAGTTGTTCTAATAATGTTAAAAGAATACAATTTCAGTGCAATAAGTGCAAAAAACTAATTTCACGTCTTGATAGCTTACATCTTCATTATAAAAAATGCTCCGAGAAGTATAATGAACATGGTTATTGTTTTGACTCGTGTGTTGTACCAGCAAATGAGAATATATCAGTGGGACCCTGGTGATATGAACTTCAGTCCGTCTCTGGCTGCGGTGATGAACGGATCGTATAGACATTTAAAGTCATGTAAAAGGCTTTGTCCGTACAATAAGAAGACTGTTTGAATCGAGGAATCCACAAGACTTTAGTACTTTGTCTGTGTTTATTATGTACTTGTAGTAGATTAGAATGTATGTAATAAAAGTTTTTAAAAGAACTTGTGGTGTTTTTTATTTTCTCAAACCTGTCGCTTTTGTGGTATTTTTTAAAATTAAAGTTGATTGGTATCGGTCAGGGGTCGAACCAAGGACCTTAGTCGATCCAATCAATCAGTATATAGATTAAAAATTTATTTAATGAATTTTGAACTTTTTCCCAAATCTCTAGCATTAAAATTACGGATTTTCAAGATGGCGTCCAAATTTCAAGATGTCGTGTGTCACAGTAGTAATTGATTACTGTACTGTAGCGGGTTAGAATAAAATTATCCAGATGGAAATGAACTCTATAATACGAGTACACACACACAAGATGGCTTACTCCAGCAGGTGGTAGCTCCTGGTAGCATCTACTGAACATAAAATGTCGGATCCATAATGGTCAACAAGGACAAAGTCAAATTTCGAGGACAAAGTCAAATTTCAATGTCAAGGTCAAATTTCAAGGTCAAGGTCAAATTTCAATGTCAAGGTCAAATTTCAAGGTCAAGGTCAAATTTCAAGGTCAAGGTCAAATTTCAAGGTCAAGGTCAAAGGCCAAGGTCAAGGTCAAAGGCCAAGGTCAATGACAACAGTTGAGGACAAAAGTATGGTGACCAGATAATTATACTACATGGTATCGGCACACTCTAGCAGACGAAAACAAGATGGTGGACTCCAGCGGATGAAGACAAGATGGCGGACATGATGTCATACCAGTTGATGATATAAACCTTGGTATTGTTGGTGGTAGATCAGTCTAGGTAGCTTTCATGGAGGAAGGATTGATCGTTTACTCTCGCCGGGAATCGAACCAAGGACGTACATCGATATAATCAAACAGAATTCAAATACGTTAATTTTTTGATGAATTTTGGAATTTGTTTCATTAAAATCGGATAATAAATAAAGATTTTCAAGATGGCGTCCAGATTTCAAGATGGCGGACATGACGTCATGCTCACTGTCGATATATATGCTTTGAAAAAAGTGGTGGGGGGGCAGTCTGTCAGCAGCCACCACAGGGGGAAGGATCGGTCGCCATTTTTAATTTTTTGACCTCGTCGGGTTCGAACCGAGGACTCCGAGCTCCGTATCGATAATGTTTGTTTTTTATAAATATTTTATTAAATTTATATTTTTTAAATTTTTTTATAATTTTTAAAAAAAAATTTCATTAAAATCGGATAATAAATAAAAAAGTTAAAGATGGCGGCCGTAACGGAAATTGCAACGGTGACGTCATCATCCAATATGGCGGAAAACAAAATGGCGGAAAGTTCGAGAAAACAAAATGACGTCATCCAAAATGGCGGATCCAAGATGGCCGCCGGGGTCAAGGTCAAAGGTCAAGGTCAAACTTGTCCCGTTACGTTATGTCCCGTTACGTTATGTCCCGTTACGCTGTGTCCCGTTACATTCATCCAAGATGGCCGCCGTGACATCACAATCCAAGATGGCGGACAGACAATCATCAATCCACAGCCAGAAGCCTGTCCCAGTAGCCCCATTTATATACTACTATAAATAAATAAAAAAAAAAAAAATGCATAAACAGTTTCTGCTATCTTGTAAACTTATCATTGTTGAGCAAAGATAGAGTTCTTGTACAAGCCAGAAATTTATGATTTTTTTAAATTTTTTTTTATTTTTTTATTAATTTATTTATATATTAAATATTTTTTCCTGTAATTTTATGATATCAAGGAAAACATGTGGTGGTTTTCTCCGAGTACTTCTGATTAATCTGGTCAATATAATGATGGTTTTCTCCGTGTGCTCCTGATTATTCTTGCCAATATTATGATTGTTTTCTCCGTGTGCTCCTGATTATTCTTGTCAATATTTTGATGGTTTTTCCCGTGTTCTTGCAATCATTCCTGTGGTTTCTTCAAGTGTTTCTGACTATTTTGAGAAACCGTTCTCTGCATGGATTTTTTTTTGTCTAATGTGACATGTCATTTTATTTGGAGTTACATTTAATTCGATAATTTCTGCTACTAAATCAAAACATGCAATATTTTTATCAGGTGGAATTAACAAATATCATTACTCAGTCAAATTAATATTACGCCATGAGACATCTGTGGAGCACCAACATGCAAGACGAACTTCCTTTTCCTTGGAGTCTAGCGAAGCCATCCTTCTTTTGCGATCGTTAGTGAGCATCCCGCATCCCGCATAAAAGAACTAAATATTATTTACCTGCAAGCAACATGTGGCGACATCTGTTGTTGAAAAGCAGAACTACATGCATAAAGTACTTTTGCATGAAATATATTAATTCTCGCTGATGAAATATGAAAAAATTTATATTTAATTATTGGATATAATTTAAAACACTCAATTGGTATCTGGCATTAGTCTCAGTAACTAATATGAATTCCGATTTGGGATGTGACGCTGTATCGAAAGAACATAGGTGTAAGTTTTGCAGTAAAGAGTTTATCTTGAGAAGAATAAAAGACATCACGAGAAGAATGACTGTGTTAAAAATCCACTGCGCAATATGATAAGTTGTGTTCGATGTAGCAAGTCGTTTACGCGGAGAGAGAGCCTTAAAATACATGGCAGAACTTGTAGCGCCAAGCCTGCGTACAAGCTAGAGGACAACGATGAATCTACTAGCCTAAGGAAGAGTGATCTGCATTACGACAATAATTTTTCTTGGCTCTTCCGATCTCGACAAAGAACTTCAATTAAAGGAGGTTGATGATTTATGGAAGAATGATGACAATGGAAGAATCCTTAACGTGAAAAGTGAGAATATATTCCAGCCGAATTCAAGTAGATCTTTCCTACTTTGTAAAAATGATGGACTACTAAAAAGGAAACATGAAGACAATGAAGACACTTAAACATCATCAACATCGAATTATTACGGTAAATTGGGTGAAGACGATTCCTTCTACGGTGATTGTTACAGTGACTCTGAAGCTGTTGACAAAGCCATAGACTATGATTAAGCACCTAAAGCTGCCAAGATCGAAGAATGTGGCGGTGTCCTGAGACCGAAACGGTGGAAACGACGTGATATAATAAATAAATCTGATCAAGCTTGTGATGATCACCGTCTCAAACATGAAAGTTATCCTGAGGTTGGAGGTAAAACGGAAGACACCAGACATCATAATATTTATTATAAAGGTGCAAGGTAGATGGTGGTAGAAGTGAATGATTACACAAAATGGAAAGATCCAAACATATTGGTTGACCGGCTAAGACTTCTACATGGTTCTCTTTGTGCAGGAAACTATTCGTGCATCAAAGAAATATCCTTCATACTCAAGGGACTGAGGAATGTTGGCTACATAGAATAATAGCTTTTTGTACTTGTATTTGTATAATATAAATAAATAAAATAAATAATTTAAATTATAAGAATTTAATGTTTTAATTTCTTGTATTCTGATTACTAACTAAGACTTAGATGTCGTAACTTGTGCTTCCTTTTTGCCTTTTTTTTTTTGTTGATGGAGCTTCCAAATGTGCTGCCTTTTCGTTGTCGGTGCTTCCAAATGTGCTGCCTTTTCGTTGTCGGTGCTTTTAAATGTGCTGCCTTTTCGTTGTCGGTGCTTCCAAATGTGCTGCCTTTTCGTAGTCGGTGCTTCCAAATGTGCTGCCTTTTCGTAGTCGGTGCTTCCAAATGTGCTGCCTTTTCGTTGTCGGTGCTGTTAAATGTGCTGCCTTTTCCTTAACGGTGCTGCCAAATGTGCTGCCTTTTCCTTAACGGTGCTGCCAAATGTGCTGCCTTTTCGTTGTCGGTGCTTTTAAATGTGCTGCCTTTTCCTTAACGGTTCTGCCAAATGTGCTGCCTTTTCCTTAACGGTGCTGCCAAATGTGCTGCCTTTTCGTAGTCGGTGCTTCCAAATGTGCTGCCTTTTCTTAGTTGGTGCTTCCAAATGTGCTGCCTTTTCGTTGTCGGTGCTGTCAAATGTGCTGCCTTTTCGTAGCCGGTGCTTCCAAATGTGCTGCCGTTTCGTAGTCGGTGCTTCCAAATGTGCTGCCTTTTCGATGACGGTGCTTCCAAATGTGCTGCCTTTTCGTAGTCGGTGCTTCCTATTGTTTTTCCTTTTTTGAAAGTGCTTCCAAATGTGCTTCCTTTTTTGTTGATGGTGCTTCTATTTTTTTAATGTTGTTTTGACTCTAGTATTTTAGTGAATTGTTCTTGATTTGACTAGCGTATTATTCAAACTGGTTAATGTATATAAACGAGTCCTAGACAGCAGGACGCTCAGTTTTTTACTGCCGTCGACGGTGTACGGATCACCTAGTTTGTTTCTTCTGGTGCATAAGTCGTGTAATTGCCTGTTCTTGAGACTTCGATGGCATCTTTACCGACTTTAACGTCGTACTCGATGGAGGATGTACCATCGACTACTGGAACCATGACGTCGGCGCCGACGATGTTGGAGCAGATCCCGTTGGCAACGCCTCTGACAACACTGGAGGAGACTTCGATATGGGCTGTTCCATCATCAGCTGAAGTTTAATCAGCATTGAATACTTCAATTAATGAAGAGCGTACTTCGCATCAGTGCAAATACTGTGGTGCATCATTTACTATCACCTCAAATGCTCGCAGACATGAAAGAAGCGGTTGTTCTAATAATGTTCAAAGAATACAACTTCAGTGCAATAAGTGCTATATTCCAACTTCACGTCTCGATAGCTTACATCGTCATTATAAAAAATGCTCTGAGACGTATAATGAACATGGTTATTGATTTGACTCATGTGTTGTACTGGCTAATGAGACTATATAAGTGCTATGAACTTCAGTCCGTCTCTGGCTGTGGTGATGAACAGATCGGATAGACATTTAAAGTCATATAAAAGGCTTATTCCGTACAATAAGAAGACTGTTTGAATCAAGGAATCCAAAAGTCTTTGGTAATTTGTCAGTGTTTTTTTTGTACTTGTAGTAGTTTATTGAATTTATGTAATAAAATTTTTTTAAAGAACTTGTGGTGTTTTTATTTTCTCAAACCTAACACTTTTTTAGTATTTTTTTTTATTAAAGTTGTTTTGTATCGGCCAAAGATCGAACCAAGGACCTTAGTCGATCCAATCAATCATTATATGGATTACACATTTATTTAATGAATTTTGGATTTTTTTCCGCTTTTCTAGCTACATTATTACATGATTTCAAGATGGCGGCCAAATTTTAAGATGGTGGGGGGCACCTCCATAATAAATGATTACTGCAGTGTAGCGGGTTAGAATAAAATTATCCAGATGGAAATGTACTCTATAATACAAGTACACACACACAATATGGCGTACTCCAGCAGGTGGTAGCTCCTGGTAGCATGTACTGAACATAAAATGTCGGATCCATGATGGTCGACAAGGACAAAGTCAAATTTCAAGGACAAAGTCAAATTTCAAGGTCAAGGTCAAATTTCAAGGTCATGGTCAAAGTTCAAGGTCAATGTCAATTTCAAGGTCAAGGTCAAATTTAAATGTAAAGGTCAAAGTTCAAGGTCAAAGTTCAAGGTCAAGGTCAAAGGTGTGGTGACCAGATAATTATACTAACATGGTATCAGTAAACTGTAGCGGACGAAAGCAAGATGGTGATCTCCAGCGTGTGATTTCAAGATGGCAGCCGTCACGACAAGTGCAACGATGGTTTTAAGAATTTTTTTATTATTTAATTAGGTTGATTAATGTTTTTAATGATTTTTAAATTTTTTCCCGAATCTCTAGCATTAAAATTACGGATTTTAAAGATGGCGGACATGACGTCATACCAGCTGACGATATATATGCTTTGAAAAAAGTGGTGGGAGTCAGTATGTCAGCATCCACCGCGGGGGAAGGATCGGTCATCATTTTTATTTTTTTGCACTCGTCGGGTTCGAACCGAGGACTCCGAACTCCGTGCCGTAAAATTATATTTTTATAAAAAATATATTAAAATCTTTTTATTTAATTTTTTTTATAATTTAAAAAAAACATTAAAATCGGATAATAAATAAAAAAGTTAAAGATGGCGACCATAACGAAAATTGCAACGGTGTCGTCATCATCCAATATGGCGGAAAACACAACGTCGGAATGTTCGAGAACACAAAATGACGTCATCCAAAATGGCGGATCCAAGATGGCCGCCGTGATCTACTTGTCCTGTTACGTTATGTATCGTTACTCTGTGTCCCGTTACACTCATCCAAGATGTCCGCCGTGACGTCACAATCCCATATGGCGGTCAACAACACCACACACCACGCCCCGGACCCAGTTTCCGGTGCCCCTTTCCTATACTACTAAAAATGACATGTCCGATTATGTGTATTCTTTTTTTTTATATACCTTAGTTAATTCTCAGTCTGGTAATTGTTTCGATGGCTGTACGGTTAAAGGCGTATGTTTTCCTACCCAAAGGTCAGACCTGTGATGGTTCGAATCACAGTGCTTTCAATGAATTTTATATAAAACTTAAATTTAATATTTCGATAAGGACCACAAGTAATTTTACATTGACCTAATGTGCATGAGACAGGTTCTCGATAGGAACCAACAACGAAAACTAAGTTGACGGAATCCAAGATAGCGGCTGATCGGAAAAACCCAAAAACGTGGCTGTGACATCATCCCAGATGATGATCTCCTACAGACGAACACAAGATGGCGGATATGACAGCAGAGTCGAAAAAATGGTTGTGACGTGATATAAAAGATGGCGGTCATATTATTAGAATGAAATAGGTATGGTGACTGTATTAAAAATTTTAATATTCGGGGATTAGGGTGCTCGATGATAAAATGGCGGAATCCAAATGGTGACTGAGGTCAAAGGTCAAGGTCAATGTCTAAGTCCATGATAACGGTCAAAGTTCAAGGTCAAATATCAAGGTCAAAGTTCAAAGTCAAAGGTCAAAGTCATCCAATATGGCCACAGTCACATAGCAATTCAATATGGTGACTAAACTAAAACAGTGAAACGTGTGCAACAGTGATGTAATAATTCAAGATGGCGGCCGTGGCAACAACGGAGATGTAGGTTCCAAGGCATCAGAAGCCGACACCACTATTCTCCTTCTTCCTATACTACTGTATGGAAGTCTTTCTTACTTTCTTCAGAATGCTTGTTATTTATCTTTTGCTAAGACAACCACTTTTTTTGCATCTGGGTTGAAGGTCCAGCCGTAAGAATGATAGTTTGTCCACCGTTTCGGCTTGCCTAGTTGCAGCCATCTAAAAGGCAATTAACAACTGAACGTCTGGTGTCCCGGCATTTGTACAGGCCCATATTCACAACAGACTGTTATTGGCCCCTGTGGGCAGCTCTGATTGGAGGAAGTTTTGGAAAATCAGTAGGATTCGACTGCAATAGGGCATGTCGGAAGATTAAGAACACCATAATTTTCATTTTAGTGGCCTTAACTCAGTAGCCAAGATGTAATCCGTCAAGTATGCACTTCGGGAGGCCCAATGCCTAATGTCGGTCTCCTGAACTTCAAGAAACACCAACATTCTTCCAATAACTGTAAATATTCTTTTTGAAGAACTTTGATAGAAATATAAGTGCTTCAGGGGCTGTAAATGCAAAAATTAGCTTCCCATCAGCATGCAAGTGCACTCCATGTCTTTTTTACTGGGCACATAGTTCCATCGAACGATTTGCACCATCGTGCCAGAATTAATTGTTCGCTACGCTAGGCAACTGAGTGGGGGTAAGATTTCTTACTGGTAGTAAACGTTCATCACCTGTTTTACTACTTATTAGATTCAGTTTCTTTTGAATGATATCTGGCGTGTAGGCGACCCCGAGAAATTATGATTTTTCGCAAAAATGATTTGCTTTAATAAATTCTGAAATACATACATCAATTGTTCGTATTCTCATGATTAAAAGAAAAAAATATTTTTACTTAACGTTGTCATTTTCGGATGACTAACGGACATTTTCTTTTGCTATATGTGTTTCCTCATAGGCTGATTTAAATAAAGAACGAGCATCTGTCATATACAAGTGCTAATTATACACGGCACGTTATAAAAGCAGATATAGTGTTATAAAACATAAAAATAAAAACTTTTCTGCGGAAATTTTAATCCTTAATATATTTTATTGAAACCTCTGGTCTACAATAAAAAAAAATAGTGCTTACTTAAAGTTATATTATACCTACGATTATTTACATGCAGTTTCAAGCTGTGGATCGTTGATATGGGTTTATTTAAAAATTAATGTAATTACTGCGACTGTGCTGTCGCCTGGATACATGAAGTGTCGGTGACTACCTTGGGAAGTGTTACCTCCACGCAACAGACTTACGTCTACAATTAAAATTACTGTTATCCCACGATGTCGTTCACACTTACAAAACGCGTGCAAACGTTCATAGAATAAAATATGCACTATCAACTTAAATGAACGTAACGTTTAAGTATGCGCCTGAATATCTCCCAATCACTTTCTATCATCTCCTGATAAGGTAAGTCAATCAAAATACAATTTTCATATTAATCTGTAGTGTATAGATACCGGCATAATCACCGTGATTTTAAGGCTAACTCTACACCCTGGTACACAGGTTTTTGAGTGTCTATTGTCCATTGGCTGCTGCCACATTTTACCTTCCAACCCGAATGCATTTTATTGGGTGATTTTTAATTTTGTAATGTGGTTATTGGTTTCTTGTATGTATTTGCGTGTCAAAACTAGCTACGATTCAATAAAAACACAATTCTAGTTACTTTGCAAATAATAATGCGCATTTAGCGAAAAAAGCGCGGGGTGCATGGTGTCAATAGTTATAAATATTTCATGGACATATATGAGTAGAAGGATTATCATTTTGATAAAATCTTAAAAAGCACCCCACCCTTTTTTTACAATAAAATACATTTTTTTTTCTTTTTTACACTATTCTTAATTTATAATTGTTAAATTTTTACGCTATTCTTAATTGAAATTAATTTTATATTTTTTAGTTAGATTTTCTTTAAAAGCGTGTTATTTAGTTTTTCAAAACTATTATTTATTTATCATTTTTAGTTGGATTTTCTATAAAAGTGTGTTTTTTAGTTTTTTAAACTATTATTTATTTTTCATTTTTTAAGTTTTCTTTCTATAAAAGCGTGTTTTTTTTAGTTTTTTTAAATATTATTTATTTATTTTTTGTTTCATTTACCATTGTTGTTCCCACGAGAAATGAACAATTAAATGTCAACCCTCCCAGAGGTTCGATAGAAGGGTAAGGCTCATATACAACAGGGTGTGTCCGGTTCCTGAGGTTGACGCTAGCGACACGACATTTTTAACGACCCACTTGCCATTCATCCATCGGCACGTTTCTCACCTATATATTGGGTTGGATGGAAGTTCAATTTTTTGAAATGAAACTCAAGTGCTCTGCAAGATAAGAAGTTACACCGTTCGGCATACATGAGTGCTACTCCTGGTTAAGTTTGACGGGACGAAGCAATATTAGATATAAATAGGAGAAAACGCACGACTCTGTGTGATTAGATGTGATAACATACAATCGCTCAAGCGGGGGTAACCTTTTCGTACCATTTGTGCAGCCTTGAAAAGGTCTTTCTGGTCATACTGTAGATATTTTGCAGCCATCTGACAGACAAGAACAAAACTAATTGTTAGTAATTGACTAGTGATGTAGGTGTCATAAAATCCAAACATCTAGGCTCCTAAATAACAAAATATATTTTTTTTAAGGTTCAAAGTCACTCCGAAAATAATTTTCTTAATTTTTAGGTTATAATTCAGTAAGTGTTTAGAATTAGTTAACTGGAAGAAACTGGCAACAGAATATTATCGCAAAAAATAACAAATAATTAATTCACTAGTCATTTCTACGTTTGTGTTTACACTATACAAAAATGACAATAGGTAATTTCGTGATACCTTGGTTATTTCGTGATATCCTAAATTAATGTGTAAATATGTTCAATGTGTATTTCACATGCATTAGTTCCGGAACAATTATTAAAATAATTATAATTAGTCTTTACATAATCGTCATAAATTATGAAACAAAACACTGCTTAACCATTAAAGATGTAAATACATAGTTGGGCGCTATTTGTTAAAAACAATTTTAAAATTCCGAAAATGCTTTTATTCTATGGTTTTTAACTTCCTCTTTTCATAAAAACCGGCGGAGATAAGAAATTACAAATAGTTTAGGAGATATCGCCGTTCTTATTTTGCAATACAAGACCTGTGCAATCATTCGATCTTCACCATTTTTTTATTTTGTCGTGTGTTCGTGAATGCGTAGGTACTTTCAAACTAAGCGGACATTAAAAATAATATGAGTTAATTTTAATGGTTGTTTAGTTTGAAAGTATTTATAATGTAACTGACCTGACCTAAAAAACCGGGACAAAGGATGAACAGTAGGAACTTAAGTATTTTTTTTTACCTATTACTTGCGCAACAAATTCCAATAAACAAGAAACAGTCAACGCCGCATGAATGCACAGGTATTGTGATGAAATTTAAAAAATTCGATATCTTCTAAAGTATTTTAAATTTCTTATCTCCGCCAGGTTTAATGAAAAGAGGAAGTTAAAGAGAATAGAATAAAAGTATTTTCGGATTAAAAATTTTGTTTAACACATATCGCCCAACTTCATATTTACCATTCAAAATTATCTCCTCCTAAAACCTTAAATTATTATTTGTGTTCCTAAGGCTATATAGGTTTTAGGTTAGAAAGAACAAATACGTTTAAGGTGCTAAAAATAGCTTAAGGCTCGGTCTCATAGAAGATATGCAATGGGAAAAAGTGTTCATTTTGCTGCACTCTTAACACAGCTTAGAAACATCAGAAAGCATAAAATTAATTATCAACAGCAAGTAGACATTGTTGATATTGGATGCATAATAAAAGTTAGCGGCTTTACTGTTTTTAATAAGTTTTAAAAAATGTTATATTTGTTCATTTTTTAATTATCAAAAAATGGTTTTATTTCAAAATGCAGCTATAGGAAATTTTACGACGATATTGAATATCATTTGTGTACATTCGATAGATGGTTTGCTTATAAACAGTATTTCAAATATTTATATTTAGTTCCGGCGTTTGCCTCAAGAATGCGTGACCCTGAGATCTGTTCCCCCACCACCGGCAATATCCTTCCCCTCCGCGCTCCGGCAGAGCGAGAGCTTGGACTTTCGCAAGGGGGTTTTAGGGGGTGGGGCACCCGCTGTGGCCACAACTTACCTGCAACCCTCTTTTTTTTTTGCTTCCGACAATACACGAAGATGCACGAAGTGGTCGGTCGGGCGGATGTCGTCTTTCCCGGATTCCAGGTATTTGTTTTATTGTTTTAGCTTCGCGGGAGCGGGCACTGTTTAGCTCGAGACGACATAACACCACCGAGTTTCATTCTATAGAAAGTACCAGTTTGTCCCATTATCCTGATCAGGATCTTCAGGATTAGAGACTTTTTATACCCGAAGACACGGTAGTGTCTTGCACCATGTACTCGTATGAAATAAAGTTTCAAGAGGGAGCTTAATAAATTATCGTTTAAAATTAAAAACCACATATTAATGATAAATTGATCTAAAAAGTAAAAATAAATAATAGTTTAAAAAACTAAAAAACACGCTTTAATAGAAAACTAAACTAAAAAGTAAAAAAATAAATAATTTTTAAAAACTAACAAAACTCGCTTTAATAGAAAACCAAACTAAAAAGTAGAAAATAATTTTCAATAAATTTAAATTAAGAATAGTGTGATAAACAAAAAAAAATTATTGTATAAAACGTGGGGTGCTTTATGTCAATTGTTATAATATTTTATTGACAGAGTAGAGTCATTATGGAAATATCTTAAAAAGCACCCCACGCATTTTTACAATTAAATAATGTTTTTTGATGGTCACACTATTATTAATTTAAATTTATTAAAAATTATTTTAAACTTTTTATTTTATTTTGGTTTTCTATTAAAGTGTGTATTTAAAATTTTTTAAACTATTTATTTTTACTTTTTAGTCGGTTTTTATATCAAAGCGTGTTTTTTAGTTTCTTAAAGTTTTATTTATTTTAACAGAAGTACCATAATACAAACTAAGGTTATTACATAAATTAGATAATTTACACTTATCTATGGCGTATCAGCTACTTCAAAAAATGTATAAAATTACACATACAGATTTTTGCGATTTATTATAAATAATGTGTGTTTTTACCATAAAATTCTTGCCAGCTAGTTTCGATTTTTTTCTAAAAAAGTATGAACAGTTTTTACTGTATGTAATGTTTTACAGTGTAGGCTGTTCACGGTAAGTTTAGGTCTTTTGAAATCAACATTTGAAAATTGTCCCTACCTGACTCTGTATGTCCCTGAAATTAAACGTACTCGCCGACTGTTTTAAACTGCGTTGTGTTAGTATTGACGAGGGGAAACTAGTTGTTGCACTGTGTTGTGCATACTTTGGTAGACACACACAATTTAGAATTGAAGCAATACCTTACAAAAGTTGTATATTTGAACAGCCTCTCATAGTCCTAACCACTTTATTTTCCATTGTGCACTTGCCTTAGGATATAAATATTATTTTACTGGAACTTAGCCGTTTTACACATAGGAAAAAAACTATTCCGGTTTGAGTTATGTTAAACTGTCCTTAAACTTGTGAAGTATATGAAGATTTACAAATTGTACCAGCGTACTGTTTATTTTTTTTAAGGTATTTAATAGTAACCATATAAATAAACTGTTTTCTATTGCACTTCGCAGTACGCATTTATCATTGCACGTATATAGAGACCTTTTTTTCTTTCTTTTCAGAAACATCAATGATGTTGATACGCGTGCACAGAAATGTGCATATTCCTTTAAAGGTAGACGTATTGTTGATATCGGCTTCCTTTTCCAACTGTTAAAAGACAAAGATGATAACATTCCCTTTCATTGTTCATTGAAAAATATGATTCCCATTTCTGAGAAAAGAGAAGGTCTGAATTCGGGAAGAGTACTGAAAAGCCAAATGTGCGATTTGAAATCCACCGTTTGGACGAATATAAAACGGAGCTCTACATCCATGGATGTAAACACTGCTGCTGTGTCAGAATTAATAAGTACTGGCGGAGGACAGTCTCAGGTAGAAGAAATGATGACTACATTGGATATCCCATGAATGGCACCTAACACATTTAAAAAATATAATGACAATTTCGAGGAACACTGGGCGAAGGCGGTGCAAGCTGAAATGAAAACAGCTGTGAAGGAAGAAATTGAAGAGGCCAAGAAACGTGGTCACATAGAACATTATGGCATTCCATTACTCACAGTTGTAGCTGTTGCTGCCGGGGGAAGAGATCTTACAGAAACAACTATAGTTCACTTTCTAGTGTAGTAAGTACCAAATCTGTACGATTTTATTTCTTTATATATATATATATATATATATATATATATATATACCGTATGTATAAAAATATATATACCGTATGTACAAATTCGATACTAATATATATATATATATTAGTATCGAATTAGTACTCCCGCTTTACTCCATGAAATGCAGAAAATTTTCATCCTCCCTTGTTTACAACATGAAATTTGAGCGGATGAGTTTAGAATATGGTTCTTTGACATTTTACATGTAATCGGACAACTTTTTTCATTTGGAGACTAACTTGCGTTGATGTTTACATTATTTTATTGTAAATTACTGTGTCTTAAAACTGATTATACATAAAACTGAAAACGTTCCCATACATCTATTCAAAAGGACTGGGGACGTAGTTTTTTTTAGTGAGACTCAGCTTGTATGCGTATATGCGCGTATCTCAGGAAGTAAACGGTGTGGGATTATGGTTTTTTAAAATAAAATATAAACATATATTATCTAGGGATGATCCTTTAATTTTTATCCTATTTAGTATATAAAAAGAAAACAAAATTGTGAAAATTGTCAAAAAGCGCATATTTAAATCTTGCCTGCGTAGTTTCCTTTAAGTATTTTTAATGGCCGAATTTATGTGTTATGAAAATTACATGACAACGGTACAGTGTTTTCAAGAAATGCAGTGTGTTTATGTGTCGATTTGCTGTTTGGCATTGATAAATGTAAATCTCGCACTTACAGATTGTAATGTCTGGAGTAGGAATGCAGCGCAAGGCTAGCCAAACAAGATCTTATAAACACCATAATTACTGAAAATAAGATAATTTTCTATATTTTTTAATTTTTTATTATTTTTTCCCAATATGTTATTGGAAAACTATTTATACTGATACGCTTATCCATAGCGCTGAGATATAAAAACAAACCAGCTATAAAACCAGGGCAAAATCCTGTGTTACTAGATCTATACAAACTAATATCAAAGCAGATGACACGCAGACGACACCTTCTGACTGGCACGGTGAGTTACCGATAGTGGCCGTGACAAATCACATGTCTGGAATGCGAGGCTACTGAGCCTATGCCAGACGGTCGCCTGTGAGATAACAACTTAAAGGAATGGAGAGGGGGAGGGGTGCAGTACGTAAATACCTGTTCCATGCGTAGAAGGGGTGAAGTGTGACCAAGGGGCGAAGGAAAACCTACCTCCCTCGCTGGTCTAGAGAGGGGATAAGGCATTGTGTTGTGAATTCTGCTCATCTTTCCACCCCTCAACGGCCTGAGTGCCGCAAGGACAGTTTCTCATGACTGAAACCGAGCCTTAAGATATTTGCTATAATTTCTCCAAACTTCCATCACTTACCTGTTTTGTTAGTTTTTAAAATATTTTATAAAAATAACACATTTAGATAGCCTTCCACAAAACATTACAAAAATCCAACATCAAATAACAAAACAACTCACAGAGAACAAATGAACTATTATGGGGAATCCTACGTGAGTTAGTCCGAACACAGACATGCCGCGCTATCTAGTTTAGGAAAACAAAAAATAGCTAATCCTGATTATCCTATTAAGGATAACGGGTCTAATTGTTTAAAATATTGAATTGTCATCGGTTCTTGATAAGTATGCCAAATTTTGAGTTAATCCGACATTTTGAAGAGGGTCAAAATCATAATCAAAGTTTCCATTACATACTAACATACATACGTATGAAGCTAATAAAAGCGTTTTAAAAACTTAATTTACTTATATTTCACTGAACTACGCAGTTAATTTTTGTAATTACATGTAGTCTATGTCACTCTCCAACCCATAAACTATTTTTATTCAAAAAATTATGTCGATGCGGTGCTCCGTAACTGCATGAAAAAAGGACAAACATAAAAACACACACACACATTTATAATATTGGTAAGGATATAGTGCTCGGAATGCGTTGCAATGCATTTTTTTTAATGTGTCTGAAGTAGATACAATCAATACAAAACATTTATCTCTTTCTAATTCTCGTTTTCTCATGCTATCTCTCTACATCTATATATTTCTCAATATATTTCCCTTTATCTATATCTGTAAATATCTATATACACTTATATCTATCTATGTATCCCTCTATATCTCCCATTATTTCTCGATTAATCTCATATATCCTATATAGCTATATCTCCGTTTCTCTATATACATGTCAATGTATAAATTTACATACCTATATATTTGATTCTCTTTACCGCTCTTAATTTTCTATCTCCCTCTATCTCTCCATCTCTTGATAGTTCTCTATTTATTTTATAGCTCTCTATCTCTCTATCACTATATTTATCCCTATATCTCATTTATATTTAATTCAAGTCATTCTGTCATGCGTGCGAACTCATACAAAAAATACAAAAATAATTTTAATTAACTATATAAAATAAACACATTTTATGAAAGGACTCGCGCGCCACATGCGATCTAAAAATGTGGCTGTTTGTATTTTATTGAATTCAATTCTGTAATGCGTGCGCATTTATACACCTTAAACATACCAACTTACTCTAAACTTTACAAAATACACACATTTGTTGAAACGATTTGCACCACATACTGTAAAATGGTTGCGCTAATTCACAAACATTTGCAGGCAAGCGCATAACAATTCACCAGTTTTATCTTAATCAAATGAATGATATAGCAACACATACGGGACAAACAAACAAACTTTTTCCGCGTGGACTTTGTTGGGTGGTATTGTGACTTTCTGAGATAATATGGTAGATGCACAGTTTTAGGTTATTCTCAAAACACTCATAACCAATGGTATATAATAGTACTTCTACATAAACTATATTTTTAGTTTTGTCTTCCGGCAGAAGTAGAAATTGATTTTCTCCCGAACCAGATCTCGACAGAGCAACATATAGTTGCCCGTGCGAAAAACACTCTTGGCGTAAATCTATTCCTACGTTAAATGTTTGTCCCTGGGCCTTATTAATTGTTACCGCAAACGATACCTTCACCGGAAATTGAATTCGCTTAAAGTGAAATGGCAAATCCGTTGGTATCATAGGTATGCGAGGTATCAGCACTGTTTGCCCTACTGCTGTACCAGTCAATACTGTAGCACCAATCACATTATCACGAAGGAATTTTTCTTGGAGTCTGGTTCCGTTGCATAAATTTGGTAGTTTAAGATTCCTTAGCAGCACAATTGGACAGCCAGTTTTTAATTTGAGTGAATGTGAGGGAAGGCCACTCGGATTTAAAGAATTTAAAAATTCTTGTGGATAATATACCGCATCTTCTTGATCCATTACTTTATCAATGGACCTGTAGTTCACTATATCTCCTGGAAGTTTACCCAGTATCATGTTATTGATTTCGTCAACGCTACTGTTTCTAGCTGCCAATATTGCCCTTTGACACATCCACTGGTAGTCTTTGTTTTCTATATGGACTACATCTGGGTACACTTTAGAGATTAGGTCTTCAATGCTAGTTACTTTCTCACCTAAATCAAGGTCAATTTCAATTTTGTTATCGACGTAAGGTACCTTCCCATCTCCTGTTAAAAGTAACTTTGAATGAAATCCTGTACTACCACCACCCAAATGTGCTCTCATATTTGTAGATAGCTTTAGGGTATGAACAAACTTCCATAATGGGGAAGATTTTAAGCAAGACTTCACAACGTCAGCTCTAGTTTTCCTGACTATCACCGGTAATGTTTGGCGAAAATCACCAGCAAACATGATAGAGATTCCACCCAAATTTTGTTAGAGTTTCTGATATCTCTAAGAGTCCTATCTAAAGCCTCTACATGAGCTCTATGAATCATAGTGCATTCTTCCCATATTATTAAATCATCATCTTGCAAAACTTTTCCCAAAGGTCCATTTCTACAGATCGAGCACACACTATCTTTCTGCAAAGAAACAGTAAAAGGCAGTTTAAAAGTTGAATGAGCGGTGCGTCCACCCGCTAATAGAGTCGCTGCGATGTCCGATGATGCTACGGCCAAAGCTAATTATCCTTGAGACCTAACTTTAGCTAATATTAAATTGGTTCCTCCAGGGGCATTAAAAATATATATATATTCCCGTAATTTAAGCGAACACTGTTCAAAACACAATTATAAGCTATCAGCTGGTCATCCACTAACTTAGGTTCGTTTTCAGAAATATAATCACTTAATTAAATTACATCGTACGGTTTCCGCAATGCTTCTTCCAACGGATCCATATTAATATTTGAATTATCCCTATTTGATGCTGGAAGTCCAAAATCAGTTAAAGATTTATCACACATCTGATGAATAATATCATCAATCATTATAAGTCCTTCATTGTATATAGTATCATTATATTGTTATGTCATTTCCTGATAGTTATTACGATTTCTATTTAGAATATCTTCACAGAAATCATTACGAAATTTACTCCATAAAGCGAATTGGTCAGATGGCTGACAAAATATGAGGATGATGGTGAATAATTCTCTTAACTTTAAGGCTGACTCTGATAAAACAGCATCTGATAGAGTATTTTCCCAGTGATGATCTCCTTCCAGTAAACCTAAACTCTTGCAAGTGCCTTGACATATGTGTGAAATAATGCCATTGACGGTTCTAAGATCTTCAAATGATGTTGGACCGCGAACATGTTGCAATAACATCCTCAAATAAAAGCATTCCGTTTGTGTCGGATGCACATTGTACACGCGGCCCAAAGCTGTATCTTTTTTAATACATGGGAATCCATCAACATATTGCCCTCGTTTCCTTCTGGAAAATGTATTTCTTTCCCATGTGTAATATTGAGGTACTTCTTGATACAAAACAGTTTTAGCCAATACATCTCTTCTGCACAGATCGAAAAACGCTATAAGCGTTGTCGCAGGAGGATTGTTTATCCGATCTTGGAGATTTTCATTATTATGAAAATAAATTCTTTGTCCGTTTTCCAAATGAACTGCTAAATGAATAACTGCAGGGAAGCGTTCATGAATGGAGAATTGGAAAATTCTCAAAAATGCTTCAGATGAACTAATATAGCGACCATTTAAATATTTTTCTACTTCATCGTTAATATTGTGTAATGAAAATGAGGCTTGATCAGAACCTTTATGAATATATTTACAAATAAATTTAATAGCTTTGACCGATTGACAAAATTCTATGTTGATATGCGCATTGAAACTTTGTGATAAGACTGGGTTATAAGTAACCACCCACCTATTATCCACGTTCATATATTTTCCTTTGACACGAACAATACCCGTGTTTCCACCATTATCTGGAGACCTGCGCCTGTAGGTTGGGTAACCATCATCACCAGTTTGTGTTTCAGAAGTAAAATGCCTAGGATACTTTTTAGAACTTATGCCTTATTTCATACATGGTGACGTAGGGTTATGAAATCCACAGGGACCATGAATCATGTTTTTATGAAGATATTATGAAGTACGGGATCTTGCTGTTTGTCAGGTATTTCAGCCGATATTATTTCATCTATGGAATCCGGTTGTAGTTTGTTTGCTAGCCATAATAAAATATTGGCGTGAGGTAAACCTCTTTTTTGCCATTCAATGCTGTAAACAAAAGCTTGAGTTGGT
Source organism: Bacillus rossius redtenbacheri (assembly GCF_032445375.1). NCBI lineage: Eukaryota > Metazoa > Arthropoda > Insecta > Phasmatodea > Bacillidae > Bacillus > Bacillus rossius. Next base: position 231,267,152 of record NC_086330.1, read on the forward strand.
CCAAAGATGTGTTTTTTTGTCAATAGGTCTATCATTTTCTTTAGTTTTAAATGGAATACTCTAGAAACCAAATCATGCCGATCGTATGATTTTGGTCGGGTAATAACTCATTTTTTATTTCTGTCCATTCAGGATTACATGTGAATGTAACAAAGAGATCTGGTCTTCCAAACTTTCTGACATATGTCATGGCATCTTGACTTTTTTCATTCATGTATCTTGGAGATCCTGTAAATGACGATGGCAATATAACACGCTGACCAATATTAGAAGCGTCTACACTGCCATCATTGGTCACGGCATCTCTTAAATGTATGTATTCTTCAGCCCTTATTTTTTTTTATTTCCCTTTATGAAATCAAGCCTCTCAGATATCATTTTTGCCGCCATATCGACACAATATTGATTAAATAATCCTTTAAAATAATGAAAGCTGTTGAAATCACCTATTCTCACCATGAATATAAAGGCATAAAACTGTATACATGATACAGTTTTAGATCTAGCAGGACTATTTTGTTGTGGAATGTTTATGCAATACCCGTCATTGCCAGATGGAAACAATAAGGTATATTGAAGTGGGTCGTAAGATCTGTGAATCTCAGAAACTTGTTGAAGATGACCATCTCTCGCATTCAACACAATATCTCGGGGACCTTTATCCTCGTCTATCAAAAGAACAGCTACTTCGTCTACCATTGGCACATTATACCGACCTCGATGATCGTTGACAGGTTTTACATCAGCATGAATTATGAGTTTTAAATCACTCACTGGTCTATTTTCGAGATTGTATTTAAAATTTGAATATAAATATTATTTTCTTGAAGATATTTTTTAAGCGCATCGATAAGTTCAATTTGTAAGGTGGGGTTTAAATTAGAACGCAAAGATACCTGATCTGCATGAGAAACAAAATATATTTGCAAATACTCTGGTTGTGCACCTTCATCCGGCCGTAAGTTACCGATTAAATGATAAACTTGTCCCTGCACTTTAAATGTGGGCATAAAGTTCCCCTCTCGAATTTCTTTGGCACCAAATGAAGTCATCTGAAAAAGTGTATTATATTGCCTTAAATGATTTAAGAAATGTTTTGGTGATGGGTGTGATCCTTATATCAGGTCCTTTAAAACTGATGTTGGTTCAGGGATTTTTGGTATATTTATTTTTCCACCAGCACAACACAGACCAGGAGCTTCAGTCTTCCATTTCTTTGCTTGACATTGATTGCATATTTTATCCATTCTACCATTATCGACATCATTTAGCACAGCATAGTCAAAGTTAAAGTCATAAGCAAAAGCAGAATTCAATACGTTGTGCTGTCTGCGAGTTCTATTCATTGATGATCTTGCATTTTGTTGACCTAATCGGTGGGAACGTTCAACACTTGGTTCCCGTTCCCTAATCGCTAACGTTTGGGAATTCTGTGAGGCCAAACGTTGTGAACGTTCATTGTTTGTTTCCCGTTCACGGTTTGCTATTGATCGGGAATTTTGTGAGGCCAAACGTTGAGAACGTTCAGCACTTGATTCCCGTTGTCGATTCGACGAAGTTCGAGTTGTTTGTGAAGCCAAACGTTGCGTTCGTTCAACGCTTGTTTCTCTAGCGCAGTTTCGTTCAGCGATTGCATTGAGTAGCCAACCTCTGCCTTTGTTCATCCTCTGTCTCATTGATGCGCATGAGTCGCAGTCGTTTTGCAGTGGTAAACTGTCGAGAAATTTGGGGTCTCTTTCTAGTCATTTCTTTATCTATATAAAAAAAAAAAAAATTTAAATTGTAATTTCCCAATGGAAATTAACAAAAGCAAAACTTACTAAATAAATAATTTACATAATCAAAACTTATGAGGTATTAAATTATTACTTAAAATTAGTAATTATTTTACAATGAGACACGGTAGAAGAATTACCCTAAAATACATCAAAATTTAATTTATGTGTCTAATTAGACACTGGAATTCACAAAAATAACTAAACTAAAACAAAACTTATTATATCTAGAAAGTATTATAAGTATTTATCGCCTAATACTACAAAATAAAAAGACAATACCCTAAAGATAATTAAATACTACAAATTCTAATTAAAGTACTATACGATGATGAGATATCTCCTAATACGCCAAAATCAAACCCTAAAGATAATTAAAAAAGTAACCAAACAAAAAAAATTTCGTCTAAGAAGTAGGCCTATTACAAAAAATTTTGTTCGTTAAGCACAACCGTTCCGTAAGGAGCCGACCGCGCGAGTGAGCCGCGCGGCATGGTACCTCGCAGAGGCTACCACCCCCTCGCCCCTCATGACCGCCCACCACATGCGCGTGCAATACTTAACACTTATTTGGCTACAACACTAATACTTACATTTTAAATATCGTGATATCTTTTGAATGAAACGTCCCAATTGAATAATTCAAAAAGTTCTAGAAAGGTATTAAATTCTTCTTGAATATGCAATAATTTATTTTGATAAGGATTAGTACCAAGGTACACAATAAAGAGTTTTTGAAGCGACCGCATTTTAATTCTTATTTAAAAAAATAAAAGAAAACACTAATTGTGAGATAACTTCAATAGTTAGACATATGGTTACGCGATATATTTTGAAGCCAATTATATGTTCTGCAAAGTGGTAGTACATTTTTTTGTTCTATAATAAATAGGTTTCGCAGCGCACGCCGTGTAAGGATTTTTTTCGGGTCATTTTTTTACACCTTGGGTTACCTTATTGGACTTTTAGTAAGGATCCCTAATGTTATTGATAATATAATATAGCCTATAGCCTTCCTAGATAAATGTACTATCCAACACTGAAATAATTTTTTAAATCGGACCAGTGGTTCCTGAGATTAGCGCGTTCAAACAAACAAACCATTCAGCTTTATAATATTAGTACAGATATAAGCCTTCATATTCGGACCTTAGAAAAGAGGAACTATCATATAATATTCACGTGTAACTATTCGATACGATTCGCGTGCCACCTATTGTACGTTATCTCACCTAGACAATAACTTTCCTCGTGTCTCAAAGTTCAAGGGTGCAGAATTTAATAGAGATCGGTTTGATGTTACGCAAACAAATGAAATGGCAAAATATCATTTGGAATAATTAAAACGTGCTTTAAGGGTTAGCTTTTTAGAAATCTCACCTAGACAGTGACTTGTTTCAAAATTCAAGTGTGCAAAGTTTCATCACAGTCGGATTAATTGTTTAGGAACGCATAAGGAACAAACAAACATATATATATACCTATATGCACACATAACTATAACAGATTTGGTGTTTACGCGTTGGCATGGACGCGCCAAAGAAAGCCACAAACAAACGCTTCCTAAGTACAGGTTATAAACATAGACTCAGTATGGACAAAGATGGTGCGTGCAAGCTGCGCAACATGAAATATTTAAGTCCATAATTGAGCAACACATTTGCCAATAAAACTGTCAAAATCGTGTTGCGACAAACTCATGTTCATCACAGTCGGACCTTCGTTTGTTTCCGGACATCATCAGCGCCAGATTCGTATTCCTTCACCCCTCCCTCCATTCAACACTTATCATCCTTTCTGTTCCAATTCCACCCCTACCTTCCTTTTGAATGGGTTATTCTCTTGTTGCAGAGGCTTTCTCCGCCTGTCTTATATATTGTCATATTAGCATAACTCTTCCGATTATTCCACTTCAGATCTTAGACGAGCAACTCTCACGACCGTGCCAAGGGTCGATCATGAGTGAGTTCTTGCTTCGAGTTAGCGTCTTGTTTGTATTAGGTGGCTTTCTAAACCCGTTGTACGATAGCATATCGCACAGCCTATGCCGGAAACTTTTATTTTATTGTCTGCTTATTTTATATACCTAGACAGAAAAGACAGAATTCAGATTTCCAAAAAGTGATACCATATATATGCATGCTCTTTGGATTCTTCCGGGTAGATGATCCCAGAACTTATAGACGAGTCTGTAACATATATTATTTTGTTTCTAAGTTACTAGAGTTTGGAAGAACTCTATGAACTCTTTAGGCTAAATAGACTGTTTCCTGTATAGTTTTGTATATTTTCTTAAGTGCTTTTATGTCATAGTTCATATATGGACATCGATAGGTTGTTGCTCTTAATCGACGCCAAGTAAAAAAGCATATTAAATATTTTTATTATTGTTAAGTAGCAGAAGTTTAAAAGTAATAACAACAAGAAAGTGAAGGACAAAAATTAGAATAGAGACTAGCAGGCTTAAACGAAAGCCTTGTGTATTTGAGCTCTATAATTCTGAGCATAATATAAACGATATGTTAAGTATCTAGCTAGTTTCTTACAAGAGGAATTACATAAACGAATATCTAATGTTTTATCATTATTAGGTCGTAGTAGTATAGAAATGGTAATCGGAGCCCTGGCTTTGGCTTGAGTAGCAGGATCCGATGTTCGCCATCTTGGATTAGATGTCCCAGCGGCCATCTTGGATGACATTCACCTTCTAAAATTCCTCAAAAATGACTAAATGACTCAAAATTCCTAAAAATTTCTTTCATTCAAGGGGAAAATTCCCATTTTGAGGGAAAATTTCCCGTTTTATTCCTCAACAATTCCAAAATTTGGAATTTCAAATAACTTAAAATACTTTTGCCTTAGAAAGAACCAAAATTCCTCGATGTGTCTTAAATTCCCCAACGATTAGCCACCATATCTTGAATGACCTTTAACATTGGCCTTGAAACCTGCTGCCATCTTGTTTCTGCCATGTTGTTTTCTAGAACTTTCCGCCATCTAGTAATCGAATCCCCCACTCCCTAATGTTGTAATTTTGTTTACAGCCGCCATCTTGAAAATCCGTATATATTATGCTATCATTTCGAAAAAAAATTAACTCCATTAAACATATTAGTAATAAAATTTAAATAAACCATTATTTAAAAAACACTGTTGCACATATAGTTACGGTCAACATTTTGGATTCAAGAAATGTTGCATATTTCGTTACACCCGTCATCTTGGATGATTATGAAATCATCGTTGCACGTTTCTTTATGGCGCCAATCATGTATTCTAGAAAGATGCAATTTTTGTTATGCCCGTCATCTTGAACATATATATTTTTGATGCTAGAAAATCAGGAAAAATTTTATAATTTATAAAATTTATCAATTTAAAATAATGACACTCCGCCATTTTTAATTATTACGACAGTCCGCTATTTTGAATACTGTAATTATTATTATATTTTAATGGAAAAAGATTTAACATTTGTAAAAAATTTATCAATAAAATTTTAGTAAAATATTAGGTATATAAAAAACCACCTACACCATGGAGTCCTCGGTTAAAACCAGAAGAGGGCAAAAATAAAAAATAGACAGATCCTTCGTCCATGGAAGCCACCGGCAGACTGACCTTCCATCACTAATGCAAAGATATTATATCGCCAGCTACTATGACGTCATGTCCGCCATATTGTTTTCGTCTGCTAGAGTGATCTGACACCATGTTAGTTTAATTTTTACTCACTAGTGTGCAGTTATAATTTATTATTACTGTAGCACCCTACCATCCCAAAATTGAAGAACCATATTTAAATTGGTAATTATTTTGCTGTAATTTCGGGAAAATTTCTAAATTCATCAAAAATTAGAATGATTGGTTTGATACTTGATCAATAAAAAAATTATTTTCGACGAATATGTTTATTTAATAAATCATGTTCAAGATGCTAACAGCAGCATATGTTCCTCATATACCAGCCTCATATAAGCCGATATTACCGCCATCTTGGAAATTTGTATTTATTGACCTAGAAATTCGGAAAAAATTCGGAAATTCATAAAAAAATCACTTATTTAAATAATGATTGCCTCGATAGATTTCCGTCTTTCGTTTGATTCTTGGCCAGTGACAAGGATAACAAAACATTAAGAAAAAAAATTGGTTGTCTGTAAAGTCGGTTTACGGACGATAGTTTAACGTGACAACGTCATAACAAAACATTGATAAAATGATTGCAAGTAGTATATAATAAGGGCTCCAGGGACTGGCGCAGGCGCGTGGATTTCGATTGTGGGTCCGCCATATTGGATTGTGACGTCACGGCGGCCATATTGGATGGTTGTGACCTTGACCTTTGACCTTGACCTAGACCCCGGCGGCCATTTTGGATCCGCAATCTTGAATCCCCCATTTTGGATGATGTAATTGTGTGTTCTTAAAAATTCCGGCATTGTGTTTTCCGCCATTTTGGATTATGGCGTCACCATTGCAATTTTAGTTACGGTCGCCACCTTTAAAATCTTTATTTATAATCCGATTTTATTGAAAAAATTTAAAATTTATAAAAAAATTCAAATAATAAAAATTTAATAAAAAATATTTAAAAACCTACATTTACGAGACGGAGCTTGGACTCCTCGGTTCGAACCCGGTGAGAGCAAAAAAATAAAATTACGACCGATCCTTCCCCCACGGTGGGTGCTGGCATACTGACCCCCACCACTTGGTTCATAGCATATATCTTCACCTAGTATGACGTCATGTCCGCCATCTTGTCTTCGATGCTGGAAGCCATCATCATTGTATTTTTGGCGAGAGTGCGCTGACGCCATGTTAGTTTAATTCTTATCCGCTAGAGTGCAGTAATCATTTATTACTGTGTCACCCGCCATCTTGAAAATCCATATTTATTTAGCTAGAAATTCGGGAAACGTTCCAAAATTCATTAAACAAATCACTCATTAATTTACATATTGATTAGATCGATTCATGTCCTCAGTTCGATACCCGATCAATGCAATAACGTTTAATTTTATGTAAAAAATTATAATTTAAATAAACCATGTTCAACATTCTTAAAGAGAATTTAAAACCTTTACTACCATCATCCTATCAGACATCAAGACCACAATTTTCGAAATTCGTAATTTTAATACTAGAGATTCGGGAAAAATTCCAAAATTCATCAATAAATCACTCATTAGTTTACATATTAATTCGATGGATTCCTGTCCTCGTTTCGATCCCTGGACGATAAAAAACAACTTTAATTTTAAAAAATACCACAATAGTGACAGGTTTGAGATAATAAAAACACCGCAAGTTCTTTTCAAAAATACTTTTATTACATAAATTCTACACAACTACAAGTAAAAAAAAATACACAGATGAATTACCAAAGTTTCGTGAATCTCTCGATTAAAACTGTCTTCTTACTATACGGACAAAGTCCTTTACATGACTTTAAATGTCTATTCAGTTTATCAGGTCGACATATTGGTACACCACAATTTTCACACAAAGACGAACTATCAACTTCATTTAAAGGACAGTGATATATTTCGTGTCGTTGTGCACTTTGAATATTTGCTAATGTTTTGTTACAAAATATACAGCTTGATTCCGATGAATGTACAGCCAGTCTATCACAATTCCTAACGTGCCGTTTCAATCTTCCATAGAGTATTAACTTGCTTAAACATCTGTTGCACTGATATTTAATCCGTTCAGAGTTACTACTACAATTGTGTATTACATAATCCCGTAATTACAAGTTTTTGATCTTCTCACAGTATGTGCAGTCGGGTGATGGAACACCGCTGGATGCTCCTTCCTTCATCAATGCCACTGGAACTGTTGACAACCATTATAACACTGCTGACATGTTAACTTCTGAAGCCTTTGAGGTCTGCACTGTGGAAGATGTAGACGCGTCGAAATCTCCTGCTGTGCTGAGAGAGCAGGTGTAGCTGTAGACGTCGTTGTCATCGTGATATAAACTGATGATGGTAGACCTTCGATCCAGGTTGGTGTAGATAGTGGTAATGATGCCATCGAGTTCTCAAGATTAGCTAGATACAGGTCTATTATGTAATACAAGTCTAACTATCCGATCCGTTCATCACCGCAGCCAGAGACGGACTGAAGTCCATATCACCAGGGTCTCACTTATAGAGACTCATCAGCCGGTACAACACTTGAGTCAAAACAATAACCATGTTCATTATACTCGCACTTAACTTTCTCGGAGCGTTATTTATAATGAAGATGTAAGCTATCAAGACGTGAAATTATTTTTTTGCACTTATTGCACTGAAATTGTATTCTTTTAACATTATTAGATACCACTGCTTCTTTCATGTCTGCGAGCATTTGAGGTGATAGTAAATGAGGCGTCACAGTATTTGCACTGACGCAATGTACGCTCTTAATTAGTTGAAGAATCCATTGCTGATGATGAAACTTCGGATGATGGTGGTATCACATCTGTTGAAATCTCCTCCAATGATGACGACGTCGTTGCCAACGGGATCTGCACCTTCTCCGTCGTAGCTGTCGTCAAGGTTCCCGTAGTCGATGGTACAACCTCCATCAAGTTCGACGTTAAAGACGGTAAAGATGCCATCGAGGTCTCAAGAACAGCTAATTGACACGACTTATGCACCAGAAGAAATAAATAGGTGATACTTACACCGCCGACGTCAGTAACAAACTGAGCGACCTTCTGTTTAGGACTCGCTTATATACATGCACCGTATGGAATAATACACTAGTCAAATCAAGAACCATTTACAATAATACTAGAGTCAAATCTACAAATTAAAAAAGAGGATCATATGATCGAAAAAAATTCGATCTCACCAATATACATCAGGCTCCAAGAGCTACAATTCGCGTCATCAGATCCATCTACATTTTGCTCCTAAGCTTCTATTGACCATTAGCTTCATGTGCTCCAACAGCTCCATCAGCTCCAACATGTAATATTCGCTATGTACGCGCAATACATACAATTTACGTGCAATAAATGTAATAATCACACAGTACACACAGGAAACGAAACGTACACACACTACACACAGGAAATGGAACGAACACACAGTACACACAGGAAACGGAACATATATACACAGTACACACAGGAAAGGGAACATACACACAGGAAAAGGAACGTATACACACAGTACACACAGGAAACGGAACGTACACACAGTACACACAGGAAACGGAATGTACACACAGTACACACAGGAAATGGAATGATCACACATACAGTAGTGGAAACACACAGGCTTAGATTGAAATCAGAATACAAGAAATAAAAACATTAAATTTTTACTCTCAATATTTTATTACTTCTCAACATTACACAAATACAATTAAAAGAAGCCATTATTGTATGTAGCCTGCTTTCCTTAGTTCTTTGAGTATGAATGATATTTCTTTGATGAACGAATAGTTTCCTGCACAAAGCGAGCCATGTAGAAGTCTTAGCCGGTCAACCAATATGTTTGGATCTTTCCATGATGTGTAATCAATCTCTTCTACCACCATCTTACTTGCTTGTTTATTAATAATACTTTTAATATCACAATCGTCCCAGTGATCATAATAAGCATTATCAGATTTATTTATTATATTACGACGTTTCCATCGTTTCGGTCTCAGGACATCGCCACTTTATTCGATATTGTCAGCTGTAGGTGCTTCATCACAGTCTATGCCTTTGTCAACAGCCTCAGTGTCACTGTAACAATCAGTGTAGAAGACATCCTCTTCACCCAGATTACCGTATGAATTCGCTATCGATGATGTCGAAGTGTTTTCATCGTCTTTATGTTTCCTTTTTAGGAGTCCATCATTTTTACAAAGAATAGAGGATCTACTGAATATAGGCTTGAATGTATTCTCACTTTTCACGGTGTTGATACTTCTATTAGTTTCAGTCTTCCCGAAGCCATTGGCATCCTTCAATTTATGTTCTTCCTCACGATCGGGTGAGCTAATACCATCACGCTCAGGACAAGGAAAATTATTGTCGTAATGCAGATCACTCTTCTTTAGTCTAGTGGATCCATCGGTGTCCTCTATGCCGTAAGTAGTCTTGACTTTACATGTTCTACCATGTCTTTTTAAGCTGTCAATTCGTGTTAACATCCTGCTACAACGATTACAGCTTAATATGTTGCGTAGTGGGTTTCTAGCACAATCATTCGTCTCATGACGTCTAGCATTCCTTCTCATGACAAAATCCTTGCCACAGTTTCTACAGCGGCTTCCTTCCGATTCAGCTGCAGATAACAAACCATGATCCATGGTTGCTTCTGTGGCTAATGTTAGATACAAACTGTCAGTTTTCTCCAATTGGAACCATTTCTTAAATAGAGTTTTTTAAATATTTCATCAGCGAGAGTTAAGTTATCTAATGCAAAGCAAATTGATGCAAGTAGTTCTGGCTGTCGTCAACAGATGTTGCCACGTGTTGCTTGCAGGTAAATAATATCTATTTCATTAATGTGGGATGCGTAACGCTCACTATCGATCGCAAAGGAAGGTTGGCTTCGATAGTCTCCAAGGAGAAAAATGTTCGTCCTTCCTGCTAGTGCTTCTCAGATTTCTCACGGTCCGCCATCTTGAATTGAGACGTCACGGCGGCCATCTTGGATGGGTGTGACCTTGTCCTTTGACCGAAACCGCAGGAATGATCGCAAGCACACTGTGTAACCATCAAAATATTGATAAGAATAATCAGGAGCACATGGAGAAAAACATCATAATATTGGCAAGAATAATCAGGAGCACACGGTGAAAAACACCATAATATTGACAAAAATAATCAGAAGCACACGGAGAAAAACGACTTACATTTTTTTTGATATCATAACATACAGGAAAAAAAATTTAAAAATAAAAAAAATAATCATAATTTTTTTTTTAAATACATAAACAGATTCTGCTAGCTTGTAAACTTATCATTGTTGAACAAAGATAGAGTTTTATTACAAGCCAGAATATTATGAATTTTTTAAAAAAAATTTTTATTTATTAATATTGTTTTTTATTTTTAAATATATTTTTTCCAAAAATTTTATGATATCAAAAAAAAACGTTAGTCGTTTTTCTCCGTGTGCTTCTGGTTATTCTTGTCAATATTATGGTTGTTTTCTCCGTGTGCTCCTGATTAATCATTCCAATACTATGATGTTTTTCTCCGTGTGCTCCTGATTATTCTTATCAATATTTTGATGGTTAATCCGTGTGCTTGAGATCATTCCTGCGGTTTCCGTCAAAGGTCAAGGTCACACCCATCCAATATGGCCGCCGTGATGTCTCAATCCAAGATGGCGGACCGTGAGAAATCTGAGAAGCACTAGCAGGAAGGACGAACTTTTTTCTCCTTGGAGACTATCGAAGCCAACCTTCCTTTTGCGATCGATAGTGAGCGTTCCGCATCCCACATTAATGAAATAGATATTATTTACCTGCAAGCAGCACGTGGCGAAATCTGTTTACGACAGCCAGAACTACTTGCATCAATTTGCTTTGCATTAGATAACTTAACTCTCGCTGATGTAATATTTAAAAAACTCTATTTAAGAAATGGTTCCAATTGGAGAAAACTGACAGTTTGTATCTAACATTAGTCACAGAAGCTACCATGGATCATGGTTTGTTATCTGCAGCTGAATCGGAAGGAAGCCGCTGTAGATACTGTGCCAAGGATTTTGTCATGAGAAGGAATGCTAGACGTCATGAGACGAATGATTGTGCTAGAAACCCACTACGCAACATGTTAAGCTGTAATCATTGTAGCAGGTTGTTAACACGAATTGACAGCTTAAAAAGACATGGTAGAACATGTAAAGTCAAGACTACTTACGGCATAGAGGACACCGATGTATCCACTAGACTAAAGAAGAGTGATCTGCATTACGACAATAATTTTCCTTGTCCTGAGCGTGATGGTATTAGCTCACCCGATCGTGAGGAAGAACATAAATTGAAGGATGCTAATGGCTTTGGGAAGACTGAAACTAATGGAAGAATCAATCCCGTGAAAAGTGAGAATACATTCAAGCTTATATTTAGTAGATCCTCCATTCTTTGTAAAAATGATGGACTCCTAAAAAGGAAGCATGAAGACGATGAAGACACTTCGACATCATCGATAGTGAATTCATACGGTAATCTGGGTGAAGAGGATGTCTTCTACAGTGATTGTAAGAGTGACTCTGAGGCTGTTGACAAAGGCATATTCTGTGATGAAGCACCTAGAGCTGACAATAACGAAGAAAGTGGCGATGTCCTGAGACCGAAACGATGGAAACGTCGTAATATAATAAATAAATCTGATAATGCTTATTATGATCACTGGGACGATTGTGATATTAAAAGTATTATTAATAAACAAGCAAGTAAGATGGTGGTAGAATAGATTGATTACACATCATGGAAAGATCCAAACATATTGGTTGACCGGCTAAGACTTCTACATGGCTCGCTTTGTGCAGGAAACTATTCATGCATCAAAGAAATATCCTTCATACTCAAAGAACTGAGGAAAGCTGGCTACATATAATAATGGCTTCTTTTACTTGTATTTGTGTAATGATGAGAAGTAATAAAATATTGAAAGTAAAAATTTAATGTTTTTATTTCTTGTATTCTGATTTCCAACTAAGCCTGTGTGTTTCCGCTACTGTATGTGTGATCATTCCGTTTCCTGTGTGTTCTGTGTGTACGTTCCATTTTCTGTGTGTACTGTGTGTACGTTACGTTTCCTGTGTGTACTGTGTGTACGTTCCGTTTTCTGTGTGTACTGTGTGTACGTTCTGTTTCCTTTGTGTATGTGTATATGTTCCATTTCCTGTGTGTACTGTGTGTACGTTCCGTTTCCTGTGTAAACTGTGTGTATACGTTCCTTTTCCTGTGTGTACTTTCCGTTTCCTGTGTGTACTGTATGTATACGTTCCGTTTCCTGTGTGTACTGTGTGTACGTTCCCTTTCCTGTGTGTACTGTGTGTATACGTTGCGTTTCCTGTGTGTACTGTGTGTACTTTCCGTTTCCTGTGTGTACTGTGTGTACGTTTCGTTTCCTGTGTGTACTTGGTGATCATTACATTTATTGCACGTGTATTGCATGTATTGCGCGTACATTGCGTACATTACGTGTTGGAGCTGATGGAGCTGTTGGAGCACTTGAGCTAATGGTCAATTGAAGCATAGGAGCAAAATGTAGATCGATTAGATGACGCGAATTGTAGCTCTTGGAGCCTGACATATATTGGTGAGATCGAATTTTTTTCGATCATATGATCCTCTTTTTTAATTTGTAGATTTGACTCTAGTATTATTGTAAATGGTTCTTGATTTGACTAGCGTATTATTCCATACGGTGCATGTATATAAGCGAGTCCTAGACAGCATGTCGCTCAGTTTGTTTCTTCTGGTGCATAAGTCGTGTCAATTAGCTGTTCTTGAGACCTCGATGGCATCTTTACCGTCTTTAACGTCGAACTCGATGGAGGTTGTACCATCGACTACGGGAACCTTGACGACAGCTACGACGGAGAAGGTGCAGATCCCGTTTGCAACGACGACGTCAACATTGGAGGAGATTTCAACAGATGTGATACCACCATCATCCGAAGTTTCATCATCAGCAATGGATTCTTTAACTAATGAAGAGCGTACATTGCGTCAGTGCAAATACTGTGACGCGTCATTTACTATCACCTCAAAGGCTCGCAGACATGAAAGAAGCAGTTGTTCTAATAATGTTAAAAGAATACAATTTCAGTGCAATAAGTGCAAAAAAATAATTTCACGTCTTGATAGCTTACATCTTCATTATAAATAATGCTCCGAGAAAGTTAAGTGCTAGTATAATGAACATGGTTATTGTTTTGACTCAAGTGTTGTACCGGCTGATGAGTCTCTATAAGTGAGACCTTAGTGATATGGACTTCAGTCCGTCTCTGGCTGCGGTGATGAACGGATCGGATAGTTAGACTTGTATAACATAATATACCTGTATCTAGCTATTCTTGAGAACTCGATGGCATCATTACTACTATCTACACCAACCTGGATCGAAGGTCTACCATCATCAATTTATATCACGATGACAATGACGTCTACAGCTACACCTGCTCTCTCAGCACAGCAGGAGATTTCGACGCGTCCAACATCGTCCGCAGAGCAGACCTCAAAGGCATCAGAAGTTAACATGTCAGCAGTGTTATAATGGTTGTCAACAGTTCCAGTGGCATTGATGAAGGAAGGAGCATCCAGCGGTGTTCCATCACCCGACAGCACATACTGTGAGAAGATCAAAAACTTGTAATTACGGGATTATGTAATACACAATTGTAGTAGTAACTCTGAACGCATTAAATATCAGTGCAACAGATGTTTAAGCAAGTTAATACTCTATGGAAGATTGAAACGGCACGTTAGGAATTGTGATAGACTGGCTGTACATTCATCGGAATCAAGCTGTATATTTTGTAACAAAACATTAGCAAATATTCAAAGTGCACAACGACACAAAATATATCACTGTCCTTTTAATGAAGTTGATAATTCGTCTTTGTGTGAAAATTGTGGTGTACCAATATGTCGACCTGATAAACTGAATAGACATTTAAAGTCATGTAAAGGAATTAGTCCGTATAGTAAGAAGAGTGTTTGAATCGAGAGATCCACGAAACTTTGGTAATTCATCTGTGTTTTTTTTTTACTTGTAGTTGTGTAGAATTTATGTAATAAAAGTATTTTTGAAAAGAACTTGCGGTGTTTTTATTATCTCAAACCTGTCACTATTGTGGTATTTTTTAAAATTAAAGTTGTTTTTTATCGTCCAGGGATCGAACCGAGGACAGGAATCCATCGAATCAATATGTAAACTAATGAGTGATTTATTGATGAATTTTGGAATTTTTCCTGAATCTCTAGCATTAAAATTACGAATTTCGAAAATTGTGGTCTTGATGTCTGATAGGATGATGGTAGTAAAGGATTTAAAGTCTCTTTATGAATGTTGAACGTGGTTTATTGAAATTTTTATTTTTTACATAAAAATAAACGTTATTGCATCGATCGGGTATCGAACCGAGGACAGGAATCGATCTAATCAATATGTAAATTAATTAGAGATTTATTTAATGAATTTTGGAACTTTTCCCGAATTTCTAGCTAAATAATTACGTATTTTCATGATGGCATCTGAATTTCAAGATGGCGGGTGTCACAGAAATAAATGATTACTGTACTCTAGCGGATAAGAATTAAACTAACATGGCGTCAGCACACTCTCGCCAAAGATACAATGATGATGGCTTCCAGCATCGAAGACAAGATGGCGGACATGATGTCATACTAGGTGAAGATATATATGCTATGAACAAAGTGGTGCGGGTCAGTATACCAGCACCCACCGCGGGGGAAGGATCTGTCGTCATTTTTATTTTTTTGCTCTCACCGGCTTCGAACCGAGGAGTCCGAGCTCCGTGTCGTAAATGTAGGTTTTTAAATATTTTTTATTAAATTTTTATTATTTGAATTTTTTTATAAATTTTAAATTTTTTCAATAAAATCGGATTATAAATAAAGATTTTAAAGGTGGCGACCGTAACGAAAATTGCAACGGCGACGTCATAATCCAAAATGGCGGAAAACACAATGCCGGAATTTTTGAGAACACACAATTACATCATCCAAAATGGCTGATGCAAGACGGCGGATCCAAAATGGCCGCCGGGGTCAAGGTAAAGGTCAAAGGTCAAGGTCACAACCATCCAAGATGGCCGCCGTGACGTCGCAATCCAATATGGCGGACCGACAATCGCAATCCACGCGCCGGCGCCAGTCCCCGGAGCCCCTATTAAAAACTACTATTGCATACTTTTATAAATAAAATTGAATCTTTTTTATTGAATTATCACTATTCTGTTTGCATACAAAGAAGGAGTGAAATTAAATCTACAATTTCATTGATAAATTTACTTTCATTTGCACTCATTAATTCAAATATGTTTATTACTTTAACGAATAGATTATTTTAACTATAACTTTTATACATGTTTGCTATTTAACTTCTTCCAATCTGTGTTATTCTGTTAAGGATAGGATGATGATAGGAAAAGTAGGAAACGAATGGCAGTGTTTAAAATTTAATGTGCCTCGAAAAACTCAAATCGATGGTTGTTACAATCGAGTGGAAGAGAGATAGATGCGGCGCAAGCGTACAATGAGCCTAACGTGACACAGCGTAACGGGACATTTTTTCGTGCGTGCAGCCGGCTTTCATTGATTTATTAGACGTTGTCACGTCAAAAAACAAGAAAAGTTTGTTTTCTAAATGGTTTTAAAGCGTTTTAAGAAAACGTAAACATCGACTATGAAATTTTAAACCTCATACATTTTTTTTATTTTTCACCGTTACGACGAAAATGTGCGATCCGAACCCAAGCACCACTGATGGCCTTGGAGGAGCTGTGGGTCTGTCTTCAGGGGCAGGGCCGCTGATTCGAGGCCACACTTGACCCCCGTGTCAGGTCACACGCACGTCCCAGCACAAGAGCGCTCGGAGACACCCTGTCTCTTCTCGTCAGAAACGCGCTTCCGTTAGGGATAAAGGTGGTGGAGGCGGAGAGTTCTGGTTTTTTGTTTCTATGGTTTCAACATTCTGAAAATATCACCGGTGAAGATGAAGCTTATGTAACTTCTGGACTGACCTGTTCTATCACATCTATGAACGGCCACGATTCAAAAATTAAGCTTAGATCGATGATATTGTGTATGGAACATGTGGCTACGAAACTACATGTCTATGAAGCTACAAGGATACAAGTCTACTCGGCTCCAAATGACTGCAAGGCTACATGGCTACAAGACCACTTGGCTACAAAGCTTCAATTCTTCGAGTCTACAAGACTCCTCCAAATGCCTACGAGTGTATAAAGCTCCAAATACTCCAGTATCATTATGTTATAAGATTACAAGACTACTTGTTTACGTAGCTACAAGTCTACGAGGCTACTTGGCTACGTAGCTTCATGTCTACGAGGCTACTTGGCTACGTAGCTACAAGTCTACGAGGCTCCAAGATATCATGACTACGCGACTACGAGCCATGAGGTTACGAGACTACGTGACTACGAGTCTTCAAGTTTACGAGACTGCGAGGCTACAGAGCTACGAAGCTTCTAGTACACAAGTTTACGAGACTGCGAGGATACAGGACTACATGTACTACATGTCTACATCAGAAAATTAGTTTTCTTTTAACATGTGGTATCCATCGTTTCAGTCTCAGGGCTTAATTACAGATTTCGTTCTTTACAGCTCTCTATGCTTCATTATAGTCTTTGGTTTTATTAAAAGCCTCAGTGTTAATGACGCCATAATCATAGAAGTCAACGTCTTCACCGAGAATACTGTAAGAATTGGAAATCGTTGACGCCAAAGCTTCTTCGTCGTCTATAGGTTTAATTTTCAAGAGTCCATAATTTTTACTAAGTAAAGAAGATCAACTTGAATACGGCTTGTATGTATACTAACTTTTAATGTTAAAGATTCTTCCACTGTCATTATTCTTTCATAAATCATCAACGTCCTTCAATTTAATTTCTTTGTCGAGATTAGAAGAACTATGATCATAATCTCGTTCAAGACAAAGAAAATTATTGACGTAATGCATAACACTCTTCTTTAGGAAAGTAGCCCCATCGTTGTCCTCTTCCTTGAAAGCATGCTTGGCGTTACAAGTTCTGCCGTGTATTTTTAAGCTCCCTCTTCGCGTAAACGACTTGCTACAACGAACACAACTTAACATGTTGCGTACCAAATTTTTAACACAGTCATTCTTTTCGTGTTTAATACATTCTTTCTCAAGATAAATTCTTTGCTGCAACACTTACACCTCTGTCCTATCGATACAGCGGCAGATATTGAACAAGGATCCATATTAATTACTAAGACTAGTAGCAGATGTTTACTGGGAATTTTTATTTGGAACAATTACGTAATTAATTTTTTTTAATATTTCATTAGTGAGAGTTAATTTATCTCATACAAGAAACTTGTTTCAAGTAGTTACTATTCTTGCCCACAGATAACATAATGTGTTGTGTTGAGGTAAATATTATTTTTTATGAGGGATGCAGGATGCTCACTCACATTCGCAAGAGAAGGAAGGTTTTGCTATACATCAAGGAGAAGGAAGTTTGTCTTGCATAATAGTGCTTCTCAGCTGTCTCAAATCATATCATTTAACTGAGTAGGGGAGACCGGGGTAAGTTGGCGAACGGTGTAAGATGACGAATCGTATGTAACTAATCCAGAAACACAGATAGACGGTTGGCGCACCTGTGACCTTGTGTGTCACCATCTGCACCTACTAGGCAGGTGTAGCGGAATTTTCCAGTCAGTTTGAATGTGGCAGTTTTGAGAGGCAGTCTGTTTCGTGAGCCATTGTTGTAATATTGAAGGTACGTATGTTAAGCTATTACGAGAAAAGAGTCCATTTGTTTTAAATGTTTATATATGTAAAATGAAATGCTGACTTTTGAGAGTATTTTAGTGTATAGATTGTTGAAGAAAATTTGTTAATGTTGTTCGTGATTTTGGTAAAGCAAAAATACGGCTGCTGGGGCAAGTTGACGGGGGCAAGATTACGAATTCGTCATCTTGCCCCTGCAATCGTCAACTTGCCATAGGTAATGACAGTGTGAGCATTATTTTGTATTATATGTGTTATTTAAACCAATGATGTACAGATATGACGAACATTTAAGTAAAATAAAAATAATAATGAAATTATAAAATATTATAAATAGTTCCTGTGTTAATAGTCGTAACAATTTTGTTTGATTTTTTTGTAGATGCCTAGGCATATAATAAGCGGAAAACGGAAAGGAGGCGTTGGAGTGACGAAGAGATAGATAGAAGAAGCAGAATGAAGAGAAGAAAAATGAAAGAAAAACTAAGAAAACAGAAAAACAAAGCTCTGATCATTCTGTAGCAAAACCATAAAGCCTAAATAGCGTTTCTTGCCCTGCACGTCAAGAAGTTTACGTGGAACCTCCAAATGAAGACTGGATTCAGTGTTCCACATGTTCTGAGTGGTGGCACGAAAACTTTTCCAATTATGAAGTCAAGGAATTAAATCAAAGTCGTTCAAATATGTTACAATATATCTTCTTTACATCCTGCACGTTGTTTAGTGTAGGATATCTATAAAACTATTGTTTACTTTGTCCATAAATATATATATTTTGGTTTCGTCAACTTACCCCACTCCTGGGGCAAGATGACGAATGTGCTAACTAATTGGTTTCTTGTCAATAACTTCGGAACTACGCAAAGTAATACAACCTTTTTACATATTTAGGTAGAAATTAGTATGTACTTCGTATTGGTACCAAATTAGATATTATATATGCTTATTTATCTGTTAAAGGCCATTTCAAATCTTAACATCGTCAACTTGCCCCGGTCTCCCCTAATGTTTTTTTTTATTTATATACCAACTGATTCCAATATCGTGATTGCTGATTTAGAAAAAGGAATTCAGCAATTTATATTTAACCCTGAATAATATTACATCCCTAATTAATTTTAAAAAGTTTCATGCAGATATAGATTTCTGAGAAATATCCAGAAGCACACAGAGAACATCACCAGAAGTCTCGACAGGAATATTAAGATACATACAGAGAAAACAAACGCTCATATTACTTTATTAATATCAGCAAATAACAAAACAAAATCGAACAGTTAAAATAAGATCTAAAACTAAAATTTAATTAAAATAAATCATTACAAAATAATTAAAAGAAGAAAAAGGAAACCAAATATTACCAAAGCAGCTGCTGCAACCTTGTAAAATTATATTTTGTTGTGCATGGATAGAGTTCTAGCACAAGCCAGAATTTTATGTAATTTGTGCATTGCATGTATTGTGTGTACATTATATGTCAATTGCGTGTGCTGTTTGTCCATTGCGTGTCCAGTGTGTGTAATGTGAGTGTTCAGTGTGTGTACTGTGTGTGTACTGTATGCACTGTGTGTTCTCTTCTTTTATTGAATGTGTGTCGTTTCGTTAAATATGGGTAGTCAAATATGTAGTAGCTCTGAATATTTACTAGTTAAAAATTTTTCGCTCTTGATACAAGCTTTTTTCAGAGATTCTAATTCAATTTGTAAGCGTTAAACATGTTCTGTTAGTATTATTTGCTTGTAGTTGTTTTTATCGATATTTTTGGTCTAAGAGTTCGAAGAATTTGTCTTGTCTGCTTGAAATATGCTATATTAGCTATCGACGAAGAAGGTTTTGTGGTTCGGATATATCTGGTCTATACGACTGACATTGTAAATGATCTGGTCTAGTGGTTCGGAGATGTTTGGCCTAAACGTATAGCATTGTATATAAACTGGTCGTAATTTTTTTCATGCATTAAATAAAGCGACTTCCATGTTAGGAAGAGTGACAAAATACATTTATTTCTTCGGACCGGTATTTTGTTTTTCGTCAGTAAATGATTTTAAAAAATTCCACGAAAGGTAACGGGAAAACAGAATTTATAAATTTATTTTAAGCTTTGGTTATCCTTATCACTGGCCGAGAATAAAAAAAGACGGTTATTGATCGTGGTAATCATTATTTCAATAAACTATATTTTTGATGAATTTTGGAATTTTTTCCGAATTTATAGGTTAGTAAATACAAATTTCCAAGATGGCGGTTATATTGGCATTAAAGAGCCTGGTATGTTAGGAACTTACGCTGTTTTTAGTGGTTTTAACATGATTTATTGCAATCATTATTTTTTAATAAAATTAAAATATTTTTCATCGATCAAGTATCGAACCAAAGGCAATAATCGATCGAATCATTCAGAATATTAATTGCATATTTATTTATTAGAGTATGGAATTGTTCCCAAATTTGCAGTTAAATAATCATAAATTTCCAAGATGGCATCCAAATTTTAAATGGTGTGAAACTACACTAATAATAATTGATTACTACTTTCTAGTAGATAAAAATTAAACTAACATGGCGGCAGATCACTCTAGCAGATGAAAACAAAATGATGTACCTATATGAGGTTATAGGAGCTGGCGATATATATACCTTGGCTTTTGTGGTGGAGGTTTATTTAGTCTGCTGGTTGCTTCCGTGGTGAAAGAATCTGTCTTCATTTTTATTTATTTTTTGCTTTTTCCTGGTTTTAACCGAGGACTATATTATGTAAGTGCGTTTTTATAATATTTTATTTATTAAATTTTTGTATAAGTATATTTTTTATTTTATATCTTTTCCCATTAAAATCTGATAATAATTACGGTTTTTAAAGATGGCGGATTTTACATCATAATCCAAGATGGCGGTGTGTTTTTTTTTATTTTTTATTTTTTATAATTTTCAAATATTTTTCGATTTTATAGCATAAAAAATACGGATATACATTATGGCGGGCGTAACAAAAATTGCAATTTTCTAGAATACATGATTGCAGCTATAAAGAAATGCAAACCTTGATGTCATACTCATACAAGATGGCGGGTGTAACGAAATGTGCAACATATCTAGAATCCAAGATGTTGACCATAACGATATGTCCAAGAGTTTTTTTAAATAATATTTTTAATTTTTATTATTAATTTTTATTAATTTAAAAAATGACGGATGGCGGAAAGTACAAGAAAAAATGGTGGAATTAAAATTGACGCAAAGTTCCAGAAAACAAAGTGGCGGATCCATGATGGCTCCCGGTGTTAAGGTCAAGGTTAAAGTTCATCCAAGATGACCGTAAGAGGCTAAGGAGTGGCTTGTCATTGGGTAATTGGGGTTCTTTCTTAGGCAAAAGTCTTTTCAGGTTTTTTGAATTTCAAAGTTTTGAATTTCTGAGGACTAAAAGGAATAATTTTCCTTCAAAAAGGGAATTTTTTTCAGGAAATAGGGATTTTGTTTAGGTAATTTAAGTCATCTTGAGTCATTTTTGAGGAATTTTTTAAGTCAAGGTCATCCAATATGGCCGCCATGACGTCACAATCCAAGATGGCGGACATCATCTACTGGTCCTTTAGCCAAAGCCAGGGGTTGTTCGCCCATTTATAAACAAGTGATCGTGTATAACGACGCGTAGGAAATTGTTGTACACGTTTTAATTTCTGTGATTAAGATTTACCAAAATGTTTCTGGTGTTCCAAAATGGACATATGGTGAGTTTGCAATAAAATATTAGCGAGTCTCATCTCATCGCTAAAAAATAACGAACCTATTTGTTAATATTGTTTGATTTTTCATTATGTTTAAGAAAGTCATAATTTTTTCTGAAAAACTAAAACGTAGATTTTTTATGTCCTAGTGGGAGAGAAAGATTTTCATGCCATTACCGACATAAATTATTTTGTTTAATGTAGAATAGTTTAACAATTATAAAAAAGTAAGATTTTGGTGTCCTTTTACATGAGATATAATGAAGTTATAAACATTTGATTTAATTTGTGCCTACCCTAAAACTACCTTGTCCTACACTTGAGGTGTTTTACATTTGTTATCTGGAAAATGATCAGAGATTATTTACGTAAATTTCATGGTTATACTTGATTAATAATGTATATTGTTTAGAGTATAATGCTATTTATTGTGTATATTTATTGTATTAAATATTTTTCTTATTGCTTAGGAAGTTATGTTTAAATTCATATTTAACACCACAAAATTCTCATTTAATAATCTTTAATAACTGTTAGTACAACTACCACGTTAGTAGTAGTAACACGCTAACATTGCATTCAAATTAGTAAATCTTTAATTCTTATACACAGAATAACTACATATGTTTATAAAAAAATTGGTTGTCTGTAAAGTCTGTTTGCGGACGATAGTTTAACGTGACGTCATAACAAAACATTGATGAAATGATTGATCCAGAAGAAAAGGAAATATCATATTCGGCCTGAGACTGAGCCATAATAGGTTTTTGCAACCAAACCATTTAGGCATTAAAAATATTATATTCTTTGAGGAAGAATTTTTTTTTTAATTTTTATATCTTTTGTATGATAAAATCTACCACTGCATACTTTTATGAATAAAATTAAATCATTTTGATTGATTTATCACTATTTTGTATGGATACAAAGGAGTGAAATGAAATGTACAATTTAATTAATAAATTTACTTTTATTTGCATTCATTATTTCAAATATATTTATTTCTTTTGAAATGTTGCGTGGGCCGTATTTATTTTTACAAGTACAAAAAAAAATTTCACAGCTGCCTGGATCCGAGCCAACAATCTTTAAATTGGAAGTTAGCGATGCTGACCGCACGGCCACGAGGCCATACTTGCGTATTGATGGTTTCAGATGTAATATATATGCATATAAAAATTTTGTTCACGGTAGGGGGATAATATTATTTCGTTTTTATAACACGATTTTATAACAAATAGCTACGCATCCCAAATACACCAAACTTATTTATAATGTGTTACAATATTTTTTAAAACATTGTGCAAAAGATCCAGTGTGTAATTTGAATAATTATTTGTAACTGTAAAACACCATTGTTGTTTCAAAACATATTTGAATAATCAACATTACTTTTAAATAACCATACCGACTGTGCTGAAAATCGGTGGACGATCGTTAAATTACATATTATTAATAATTCAAATGACGAAAATATGATTTAAAAGTCAAATCGATGGTTGTTCCAATCGAGTGGAAGAGAGATGCCACGCATGAGTACAATGAGCATGAAGAGAGATGCCATGCATGCGTACAATGAGCAAACAGGACACATCCGTAGTGGGACACTTTTTCGTGCGTGCAGCCGGCGTTCATAGATTTATTAGTCGTTGTCACGTCAAAATTATAAACATATTGTTACGAATTGTGTGGGGAGAAAACTGGGTTTGTAAGAGATAGCACAATTAAGTCTTAATACATTTTTTTAATTCCTAATATTTGGAATAGTAAAAATATATTTTACTTAAAAATGTGCGGTCACAAACCACTGGCACTTAAAAATGTTTGTTCTGAAGTCACTCAAAGTCTGTCAATTTCAGCAGTTCTATCTCCGTACTGGAGCTAGGCTCAACAGTGGTTCGGCACTTACCTCGCGCCACGCAACACACACAAAGTCTCCCGCCACTCAGTCGCCGCACTCTCGGGATCCAGTTGAACTCCACGTCGCGCCACTCTCGAGAGTGTCTCTCACCCTCATCGCCGATGTCGCACTTCCCTTCGCTCTCGGAACTCGGGAACGGTCGCGGGACCCCAACGTAGGCTGGCGTCACTGCATAAGAACCTCAGGGGCGCCCTTCTCGAACCAACGAGACGGACCCTGACGATTCGCGTCATCTCGGGCAGACCCGACACCCGAAACATCGAGAAAGGTGTTTTTTTTCTTGCTACCCGGCGCGGTGGCCCGCGGAATTCCCAAGGCCGCTGAACAATAGAAAACAGCGCCGAGGCGGGATGATGCGCTGGGGGAAGAGGGGGAGGAGGTGGCGACCACACTTGTAATCCGGCCAGGTGCGCATGACATGCCTTTAATCAGTAGACCGCACGTGCCACGGCGCGTGAGGCCAGTGGCCGTGCAGGGCCGTCAGGCAGCTCCGAACCTGGCTTCGTGGTCTGGTCTCTCGCGTTCGCAACAATATGTAGAATACTGTGTTACACATATATGTGCATATAATTACATATGTGTTATACACATTAAGTAGTGATCAACTATAGGGCATTATCCTAACCAGTGTGTACGGAGTCGTACAAAGTAGTGTCCAAAGTTGTTGCCTAAAACCAAGTGAAGCCAATATATGGGGCCAAAATATAGACATCTACCTGGCATACTGTAGTTTTTTAATATTGTGATCGTACTTTATGTTTTGTTAAGAAGGACAATAGGAACTATCACACTACGTGTTAAGGGGAGGACAGGTACGAGTGGCGAAGGCCTAGATAACATTGAGCTTTCAGACAGTGGCACTATATCCGACGATCCATAACAGATGGATGATGTACAAAATATTTCTGAATGTAATCATTCGGCCCTATAACTGCAACGGCAGGCATTTCATGACTACTTATCTTATAAACCCCGATAATGACATACTACCAAACACAGATTCACAGCTACTACAGGTTGCAAAGAGTCATGTGCAGATGGAAGAGGCAGCGAGTATTCAGATATTCTGTAATTTTAAATTTGAATTAATTTCATTAATGCAAAGTCTACTGACACAGACATCTAAAATAGATTATAGTATGGAAATAAACGGTACACCAATTGATAACATGGTTTCTTATATGCAAGCTAAAACATATTCTGGAATGGCTAACATCGATTTAAGTGTGCATGCTAAAATGTGTAAAATAGAGCGGAATAACCAATCAAAATTAATTGCTCATCATGAAGGGATGATGGCAAAACATGATGCATATAATAAGGGACTGAATGTGACGATTAAGAGTCTTGGACAGAATCTACTAACTAAAGTAAAATCTATCATCACAACAGTGTCATGAGCCGAGAATGACATGGTTTCAGAAAATTCGGTGGTAGAAACGAATATCACCACAAGTATATCGGAATTGGAGGAAGGCATTCAGACTCAAGAGGTACACATCCAAGTAAACGTACCTGTGACTACTCACGTTGAAGCCGTAACATCTACTTCCAAACAGTTGACGATTAACGAATTCAAGCTGCTTGACAAACCTATCGTTAACAGTGAAATAATTGCAACACATGTGCAAAAGCGTAAAATATCTGCATTTTTATCATGGCAGCGGAAATACTGGCAAAAAGATTGTACAGCCTACACAAGGGACACCTGCTGGCCATAAGTTATACAGAACTATCATTTTTCTATTATAGTGTTGAGTGGTGATGTAGAGATTTAATTCATTACAAATCACTGAAAGAGCATAATTACTTTTCATACCTTAATATATTTACAGCGTAGTACAGCAATAATAATAAGTATGTGGAGGTTGAACAGGAAGAGTGTTCTAGTGCAGTCACAGGTACTGACACAAGAACAGTATAAGAAGACTGAAGCTACCGGAGCTACCACTCAGGTCAACCAGGCCAATGGAAGGATCGACCTGTTAAACTAGAACAGATCGATGGTGAAGTGTCCCGAACACCGATCTATGAACCAGACCAGGGGTTAGGAAAACATACCAAGGGCATGTGCGTATATTCGTACGATAATTTAAATTATCATGCATTAATCTCTACTATTACTTTAAGAGCAAATGAGAGAGATTTTATAGCCCATGAAAACCCTGTCAACATAGCATTATGTCTTAAAGCAATCTGCCAAGAACTACAACTCAAGGTTCATGGTCATATAATCAATTAAATGCTGGACAGGGGCGCAGCAGTGTCATTTGTTAACTAATATTTTGTAAAAAAAATTTTTAATTATAGAATATCAGGTTACCTTTTACACCTATACCAGGTATAAAAATAATAGGTGTAACATCCAGAGCTAGTCCAGTAGTAAATCAGCAAGTACTCCTGGAAATAAATAGCTTAGGGAAAACAAAATATGTGACTGTACTTGTTATTAAAGGATTGGCAAAACAATAATATAAGACACTGATTTACTATCGCAATATGGAATTATCCTCGATTTCAATGGCAGGACAGTGGCATCACAGGAGTGTCGCTTGCCAACTACTATTACCATAGATAGATTTTGTTGCCACCTATGATAAACTGCGATTAGCTCTCCAGGGAGTAACTACTGCGAACTCAATGAACTGAAACAGCTCTACATCTTGTTATGTCAACACCGACCTACGTTTAGTGACAAACAGGGGCTTAATTAATTCTAACAGGATAAGAATAAGATAAAAAAAAATGAACTCTACCATAGAAAGACTTATCCCATTTGTGCGAAATATTTAAATGAAGCGACCGAATATCTTCAACTTCTACTGTTTTAGAAAGTAATTAAAAGAGAAGCCAGCCCATATGCCAATCCATTATGTGTGTGTGGGAAAGAAGGATGATACGCTTTCGTTTATGCTTAGATACAAGAGAGCTCATCAGAATTACTATCAATGACCATTAGAGCTCTTGTCAAACGAGAAAAATATACAGATTATACCAGGAAGTAAAGTATCTCACTACATTAGACATTTTAGCGGGATACTAGCAAATACCAGTGAAAAACCAGTGCACACCTTTTTTTCATTTCGAAAAAAAAGTTTACATTTCAAGTTATGCAATTCGGATTATGTAATGCCGTGGCCGAGTTCACATGATGTGTAGCAGCGACCCTTACACCAGGGTGTCAGGCGTTCGCTAGAGCATACGTCGATGCTATAATTATAACCTCATCAACAAATAAAAAACACGTGAGGCATACTAATGTGGTATCAGAAAAATTAGCACCAGTGGAATGACAATCAAAATTCGTAAATATGTGTTTGGTCGGGATGAACTTTTATTTTTAGGTATATTTTAAAGCCTACGAGGATAAAGTGCACAGCTATACAAGATTTTCCGTTGCCGAAAGATGTAAAAAAGCGCGAATTTTCTGGGAGATATTGGTTTTTACAGACATTACTTAGACCAGATTGCTAAGTTCACATTATAATTATTCCCATCATTAAAAAAAATATCCTGGGGAATGTAAGTCAAAATATCAAGAGGCATTTGTCCAGCTGATACATGTTTTTCTATCCGAAGACGTGATTTATCACCCAGTGCAAGACGGGAATTCCGTTTGCACACCGATGCTTCGAATTATACACTGGGATGCAAACTCACCCAACCTGACGACGGTGGCATAGAAAAAACAGTAACCATGGTCAGTTGTACTTTGAACACCGCAAAAATAAATTAAATCGTGACGGAAAATAGGCATTGGCTACAGTGTGGTCAATACAAAAATACTGCAATTACTTGGTGAGAAAATTAAAATATAAAAACATATACCTCTAATGAGATCCGGTATCCCTTCGTGTTACCGGCGACATATGATCTTCTAAGAGGGACAGAACAGGTCTGTGCTGCCCTTAGATGTTCTGGGCCGCATGCGCGCTACACTGAAAGGGCCGGGTAACCTGTTGAACCTACTTCGTGCTAGGGATTGGGGCTTGCAATGGTTCCCCATGAACGAGGAATTCCCAGTAAGCGCGAGTCATAAGCACCGTCCGTCGCTACTACCGACTGAATGATTTACTGAGGTCTTCGGACCGGTGCACGACGGCTCCTCGCGAGCCACTCTTGTTGCTGAAAAGATGACCAAACTGGATCATTAAGAGGCAGTAAATGTCGTTAAAAGTTGTAAAAAGTAACCGATTTTCAAGCACTGACATACTTAAAAGCAGTAAAATTATTCGGCAGCAGGCTAACTAGATGATATCACTTGTAACAAGAAAATTATATCGAAATAGTCACATCAAGGTTATCGAGAATATAGCTGCTGACTACCTAAGTAGAATTTCATAGTACGTAACTGATAACTGAATATACAGAATGAAAACAGCTCGAAAGAAGTTAGTGTTTCACCAGTTACTACAACGTCCGTGTGGAAAACTAAAAACGTAGAAAAACTACTGGAAAATCAAGGAACCTATCAATAAATCGATACTCTCGTAAAAATATCACTTCGAAACTAAATAAATATGGTCCGACCATGCCATTCACAGACATTATTTAAGTCGTGAGATAGTGTTCTATTCTGTCATCAGAGTAAAAAGGCTGTTTTTACGGATTATTGGATACCTGTAATTCCTGATAATCTACAAGTCAATATAAGTAGTGTATAAATGGGGCTCCTGCGGCTGGTGCTGGTGCGTGGCGTTGGTGGCGGTGATCGCCGCCTTGGAAACTACATCTCCGATCACGTCATTGTGGCTACATTAGATAACCTTGACTTTGAAATTTGCCCTTAACCTTAAAAATTTGCCATATTTTCAAAAATGTTTAAAATTTTACCACAATTCGCCAAAATTTAAAGTGTTTAGGAAAAAAAATCCCGTCAAAATATCACAAAAGAACTAAAAAAATAAAACATTCAATTTTCGAGAGAAAAAAAAAACAGTAAAAAATTCAAAATACCTAAAAATATTTTTGCTTAAGAAAACATAAAACTTCCTCAAAGCAGCTTCAATTCATCGGCGATTAGCCGACCTAAGCCGCCAAGGCCATGACCTAGGCCATTAGGATGTCATGGTCGAAATTTTTATATGTCGTCACCATTGCAATAATTATCGTTACGGTCATCATCTTGAAAATCTGAAATACCTATAAAATAGGAAATATTTTAAAATTAATGAAAAATTAATAATATTTCAAAAAAAATATTCCGCCATTTGGAGAATCATCCGCTATCTTGAAAATCAGTAATTATTAACAAACAATTAGGAAACATTTTTTAAATATATAAAAAAATTATTATAAAAAATTTAATATAAATATTCCGCCATTTTTGAAATTCGTAAATATTTAGCTAGAAATTTGGGAAATTTTTTTAATATAATAAAAAGTTATTTAAATACAATTTCAATAAAATGTTTATTAAAATCACACATACGTTATGGAGCTCGGAGTCATTTGTTCTAACTCGGCGAAAGCAAAGAAATGGCGATGGAACCTTCCTCTATGAAAGCCATGGAAGCCACCGACTCTGACCTCTCACCACTAATGAATGACAAAGTAGATTTATCGTCAGCCAGTATGACGTCACCCCCGTCATGTTTTCGTATGCTGGAAGCCGTTATCTTGGATCTGACATTACGTTTTCCCCTGTTAGATGGTACTAACGACATGTTAGTTAAATTTTTAACCGCTTGAGTACAGTAATTTATTATTGCCAGGACAACCGTCATTTTGTCGGCCGTTTTGGCTGCCATTTCGGAAAAATGTATTTATTAAGCTAAAAAATTAGGGAAAATTTCAAAACTCACAAAATTAATTTATTAAATAATAATTTATTTGATTTATTCCTGCCCTCGGTTAAATACTTTATCGGTGAAGAAATTTAATTTTCGGTAAGAAATTTTGATTCAATAAAATATGACGAAAAATCCTAAAAGCAGCCTAGCTTACTAGTCTACCAGCATTTAGTAAGCAAATGAACACATATTGGCTCCCATCTAAAAAAATTTCGTATTAAATAACTAAATTGACTATTTCCTGTACATTTTTGTATATTTTCTTATACACCTTAATGTCACAGTTCATATTTGCACATCGATTGGTTGTTGCCCTTAATCGTTGCCAGGTTTAAATGCATGTTGAATATGTTTATCATTATTAAGTAGCAGAAGTTTGAAAGTAATACCATCCAGAATGTGAAGGAAATAAAATATGACATAATCTGACTGGCTGAAATGAAAGCTTTGTGTATTTGAGTTCAATAATTCTGAGCATAATATTAACAATATGTTGAATATATAGCTAGTTTACTACAAGAGGAATTATACAAACAAGTCTCTAATGTTTTGTGATAATTAATTAATGTCTAACCACACTTTGGAAAATGTTTTACAAGTTTTGAATTCTGAGTAGAATTTTTTGGTTCTTGCTGCGCCAGGTTCCAGCATCTGGAGCCGGAACACAGATGTCCGCCATCTTGGATTATAACGACACGTTGGCCATTTTTTTTATTCAAATTACGTAAAAATTCTTCAAAATACCTAGAAAATTCCCTATTTTGAAGAAAAAATTCCTATTTTGAAGTAAAATTTACAGTTTTATACCCACTTCGTGACAGACGCTTGTAATGTACCTATTGATGCTTAAAGTCCCTATTAAAAATACTCCAATAAGCCTCTAAATGGTAGCTTTGATCTTGACCTCAAATGCCACCATTACATTTTCTTAATGGTCACCACCTTGAATTTATATAATATTTTAAGAAGAAAATTGTAAAAAATTTTAAAATTCATAAAACTAATTTAATAATAAAATTTTTGTTAAGAATAACACGATTCTGTAATTTAAAAATTTGTCCGCCATTTTAAGAATTCTGATTTTTAAAGATAGAAAATATTTCTTTTATTGTTTAAAAATTTATTTAATAAAAATTTTGAACCCGGCAAGGGGAAAAAATAGCCACAAATTCTTCCTAAACGGAAGCAATCTGCAAAATGACCTCCAACTACTAATGCCGATGCAAATATTATGTCAGCCAGTATGACATCATGGCATCTATCTTAGGTTCACCATCATGTTTGCTTCTGCTGGAGTTCACCATCTCTTTTTTGATTGCTAGAGGGCGTTGTTATCATGATAGTTGAATTTTTGCTCACTAGAGTGCTTAAGTATTTACTACCGTGGAGTCCGTAATCTTGTCGGCCGTCTTTGTGCCATTTAAAAATCTGTAATTATTGACCTAGAAATTAAGGAAAAATTCTAAAAGGATTAAATTATTGGCCTATTCAAGTAAATATTGATTTAATAGATTCATGTCCTTGGTTTGATCTCTGATCGATATAAAAAGTTTTCAAAAATTGGCTTGGATTCCTAGTCTACCAGCTTCAAGTAAGATGCTGATGACATAATTGCCACCATATTGTAATTTCGTAATCATCAACCTAGAAATTCTAAATCAATTCCAAAATAATCCAAAAATTCACCTATAAAATATGACTGATTCATTTGATTCTTTGTCCGCCGTTGGATACAAGGCAGCACAGAGTTTATTAAAGTTAATAATTATGTATTAAACATTCTAATGTGTGGTATACAACAACTAAAAAAATCAATATCATATGAAACAGCAGGGCAGAGCAGAAAATAATTAGCACACACCAAATGCCAGTCACTCATGTGGTAAGAACCATGTGATATATACCCGACTGACAAATTTCTTACTTTTTTATCGTCCTGTGTAGAAAAATAAATTCAAATAATGTGAAGTTAAATGAAGTATTCGACTAATCAAAGTACCTAAATTCAAGCAGGTAACCACAATGTTTTGAGAAATATTCACACAGCTGGACGAACCCGAAAGAAGCCCTACTATCGTTGCATTAAAGACTTGGACCTCGCGCGCATGCAGGGATTCGCAAGTTTGCAGAAGTGTCGGGTGACCATACAGATGTTCGCTCGAGGCACATGAAGCACCGAACATCACGCCTATATGTGAAAACATTGTTGAAAACATAACCCCGAACATGAAAAGTACTTGTTGGAATGGTTTAAAAGTTCGAAAAATGGAACAGAGTAGAAAACGATTCTACCAAAGTAAAATTTGCAACCCGAAAAATTTTGTAGTTCATGTGATATAACACAGAGTCTAATTAAGACAATATGCCACAAAAAAGTCATCGCTACGATTAATAAGAAACAAAAAAATCTTCATACAGGTAAAGCATATCCAAACCAAAAGGTTTTTTTGTCAATACTCGGCGGACATTTTAAACAGGCCATGTTCAATATCAGATGTATAGACCAGGCATCTCCAAACCACGAGGCCAATCATGACCTGACTACTGTCTTAACTATGCACATTTATAATTAAATGACATAGATTCAACAAAATAATTGGTCATGCAAAGCACACACTGGACATGCAATGTACACAATGAACATGTAATGTATAAAATGCATACACACTGAACACACACAGAACACACATTCAAAAAAAATGATACACACACTGGATACATATTCGACAAAAATACGCACGACTTGATGTAAGCTTTTGGACATACCCATTGCTAATCACATGTATGTCTGTAGAAGAAAACTACAAAAAACACAAATTAAGCAAAAAATTGCTGTTGTCAATAGGAATAAACACCACATAATATTCCATAACAGGAATATGGTCAACAAACAAAGAAAAAAAAAGAAAAATGGACTAACGGAACGAAAAAACCCCCACCAATGTAGACAGCACAAATATATTGAACCCAAAAAATTCCGCACAACAGTTGAAACGAGACAAAAACACGACAAAACGAGAAGACGAAACAAACATAATAGTTTTCTAAAACAGAAACAAGCGACGTTTCGGGAACTGCTATCTGCTCCCGTCCTCAGGCAGAGACGCACTTGGTACGAAAACACAGGTGCGACTCCTATTGCACAAATCTTTCAATGAAAAAGACTCACACTGAACACATTAGACAAACACTTGACATGCTGGAAGCTCAGCACAGAATGCACACACTGGACACACAAAGTACTCAAATTCTATAAAAGCACCCATTGGACACAGTCAAAATAAAAGACATTCTAGACACACAATAAACACACATTATACAAAAAGGACACACGATGGACACACAGTCAACATAAAGGACACAATGGACACACAATGTGTATCCATTGTGTGGCCAGTGTGTGTTCTGTTTGTACAGTGTATGTATCATTTTGGTTAAATGTGTGTTCAGTATGTGTCAAATGTGTGTCCAGGGATGTCCTTTATATTGAATGTGTGTCAATTGTGTGTCCTTTTTGTAGACTGTCCATTGTGGTAATTTGTGTTCATTTAGTGTCCAGTGAGTCTAAGGTGTGTCAATTGTGTGTCAAGTGTGTGTCCTTTTTGTCGAATGTGTGTCCAGAGTATATCTAGAGTGTCCAGTGTGTGTGTCCTTTTCGTCAAATTTGTGTTCAGTGTGTGCCTAGTATTCCAGAGTGTGTGTCCTATTTTGTAGAATGTGTGTCCATTGTGTGTACGTTTTGTCAAATGTGTGTCCTGTATATGTGTCCTTTTTGAATGTATGTCCAGAGTGTATCCAATGTGTATCCTTTTTGTCGAATGTGTGTTTAGTGTGTCTCCTACTGATTCGAATCTTTATGTAAATGAACGCCCTTTTCATTATATGCACGTAGTCAATTCTGTAGTATTGTATCCTACTGATGGTATATCCCTGTGACGTGATCGTATCGCTGTGACGAGATCGTATCCATGTGGCAAGATCGGATCCCTGTTATGACAACTTATCCTTGCTATGAAATTATATCCCTGTGATGAGATCGTAACCGTCTGATGAAATTGTATCATACCAAGTTAAATTTTCGTCTAATTGTGCTTACAAATATACTTCCTTTTTTATTGTGATTAAATTTGTGCTTCCTTTTTTTGGAATGTACTTCTGATTGTGCTTCCATTTTATGATAGTGCTTCCAAATGTGCTTATTTTTTTTTATTGTCTTTCTGATTGTGATACCTTTTTTGCTTCCAAATGTGCTACATATTTTTTAATTTGCTTTCATTTTTTTTCCTTTTTAGGAATGTGATTCCATAAGTGCTTCCTTTTTATCAGGTGTATTTGAAAATTCGCTTTTTTATTGTGCTTCCAAAATGCTGCTCATTTTTTAACGTG
Source organism: Bacillus rossius redtenbacheri (assembly GCF_032445375.1). NCBI lineage: Eukaryota > Metazoa > Arthropoda > Insecta > Phasmatodea > Bacillidae > Bacillus > Bacillus rossius. Next base: position 231,301,246 of record NC_086330.1, read on the forward strand.
CTTCCAAATGTACCATTTTTTGAGTGTGCTTCCATATGTGCTTTCTTTGTATAGAGTATGCCTCTAAATGTTGTACCACAAATTTGAAATAATTAACACAAATTTATTTTTCACCTAAATCTTCTAATATAAACTTTGTTAGCCCATGGTTTATCCTGATCAAATTTTTCCCTACTAGAGTCCAGCTACGTTTTCCCAGTGCCGCAACTGAGAGCCTGGTGTGACTTCACCAGCCAAGTATTAGACATCATTTTTCTTCCTGCCTCAAGCCACGAATGTGACAAGTAACATTGCCCGGCTTCGTGACCGAGAGTACTTTTCTCAGCATCCTCCCAGGGCAGCCCTCTTCTCAGAGTTCAGCTGATATTAGCAGCTCAGTCATGCCTCATTCTAATGTTCCAGGGCTGTCGGGGACATAACGGTGCCTAACCTAATATTTTTCTCACGAGCTAGCAGATCCCCCACTCCATATTTTCCAGTAACTACACCGAGAGCACTGACCGAGCCGTTAACGGCTAGCCGTAATCAAGGACATCTCGCCTGTCGGCGAAAGGTCTCCCCTCGTCATCTCGTGAAGATTATACCGACTACTTAATTCTCTCTCTATTTTACTTTAATCCCGACAGAGCGCAAACCAGTTGGTACCATAAGGGCCACACTATTCCCTCTTGTAGGACATCTGTGAACTAACCCCTTGTCAGTTTCGCCTGTGCCCCGACGGAACGGGCTGCTTTCGCAGTGCTATAAGTTACGTTCGATGCCCCTTACATTAAGCTACCAGCTCCCTTTGTTATTTATTTATTTTGGTCGGCGCACCATCCAGACAATCAGAGGCCTGTTCACCCACTTTCTAGGCCTCCAGGCCCCTAGCGCGTGTTTTAACTACTTGCAGCCCAAAGGGATGATTGATTCGTCTGTTATGGTAGGAAATTCCTACCTAAAGAGAATCCCCTAAAAGGCAGGACAACAGCAATAAACGGGAGTCTAAGAGGTTGCATAACTCCTAGACCCCAGGAAACCCGGGATTCACAGGCAGAGGCGACCCGAGGCTCACAGGCGACCGAGCCATTAGCAACAACGCAGTGAGCGCTGATTGGCTGTAGATGATGTCACTTCGGGTCTGTGCTGATTGGCTCTTGATGATGTCACTTCGGGGTTGCGCTGATTGGCTCTTGATGATGTCACTCGGAGCTCGCCGGGTATAAATACGGGTTTGTTAGCAAGCAACGGGCAGAAGGTGCCTGGCTACTAGCCAGAGGCTTCGGCTTACACCACCGCTCCAAAGAAGACTACAAATCATCACGCTGCCGCCATCGCCCACGACGTCCGAAACTTCGCTGCACCACGACGCTGCCGACTTAGAAAAATCCGCACCCGGGGCAGAAGGGATCGCTGCTCCGCCACGAGAGACAGTTACTCTGCATCCAGAGGTCCCATAAGGGACTCTGCCTGCGGCGGCCGCGCCGTGACCTCCGGAGTCTATCATCTCCGTCCGAAGCCGAGGTGGGACTTAGCCGAATTCCAACAAGGCCGTAAGTGGAACATTAACTTTTTCACTCTGGATCGGGACTTAGCCGCAGACAACATACCACGAAGAAACGGATTTAGCCTCAGACGCCACCACAAAAAAAAAACTCGCCACCAATACTCGCCAGGAGCGAGTAGGAACTCGCTCAGCGAGTAATTTTGAGGAAAGCTGCTAATCGAATTTGACGTCCTCAGGGGTGGGCGAATACCCCCTGAAGGTAAATAGTGAGGGGAGCAGATTTCGATTAGGGACACTCGCTCAGCGAGTGGCGAACGAGCGAGTCGGAGCAACGAGAGTGGAGGTCGATATCTACGTCGTCCGCATACGGCGACGAGGGTTTATAGGCAGCGTTGGCGAACTTACCCGGAATTGACTTTGTACATAGAGTAGTTAACTAATAGAGACCGGACTGAGACGCCGGAAAACCGGAACTAGGAATAAAGACTACGAGTTGGCCGCACCTCAATAGAGTGTAGGCGAAAACGCCACTAGGGGTCTGATTTAAATGTTTGTTATATAAATAGAGGGCGGACCCAAACTCGCGGCGTAGGTTAATAGTATAAGTCTAAGTCAAGTGTATATTCTGAATTGTGTGTAAGATAAAGTTCTTGTAATTTTGCGTAATGTTATAAGTCTAAGTCCAGTTAATGATTTGAATTGTGTAAAGTTAATTTAATTTTGCAAGATAGTTTTTGGAAGTATCAGTAAAATAATTCAAAGAATATTGTAATACAAAAGTTACATTGTTTGTTCCCATTGCTATCATAATCTCTAAACGTATCTGTCAGGGTTATTATTCGTTCTGTGTTGGTACTCGTTGCATGGAAGTAAAAGTGTGTAGTTTGAGTTCACAGACACCGTCAGCCATTTGCTGTTAACCGACTTCTGCTACTGAAGCAAACGTCTATGTATAAATATCGAGTTTGCTTGTTTCTCGTGTGTTATTTTATAACCAATAAAAGCGTCTTGTACACAAAACTGTTTAATTTTTTTTTCGCAAGATAAAAACCCACCCTATCTCCCTTGGCAACTCTTTTCGAGTCGCTGCAGGAGATAACACGTCCTTCTGCCGTCATCGTGGTCGTTTCTACCCAGTGCTTCTCACCCGCGACTCCTTTCGCGAATCAGTCTCGCAGCGACTAGCTTACGGGATGTGATCCCAGGGAGTCCGGGAGTGATCCCTAGTTTAGTTATTTTCTAGAATAATTTTCGCGTAGTTCTGATTACTAGGAAATCGGGCAGTATGACCCGCGCGTGGCCCCCGGGAGTGCTAGTGCATCTTTAAAGAGAGTGGTTTTCATCATACCACCCCCAGAATAGTAAGAGGGAAATTCTACTCCTTTTCATCTATAGTTAACTTCCTACTTAACTTTTCCCTTCATTTCATGATCACTGTCTCTTGTCGCAAATATTTATATTCTTGACCACTGGACCACCTTAGCCGTTTGGTTCCTGTGGGGTTCAAGAGATGGTACAAGATTAAGGGTTTTTCTTCTTCTAAAGTCCATTATTTATTTCAACTTAATTTACTTCCTACCTTCTTGATTGGACATAAATTACACGCGTCTCTCTGGCCGGCCTAACATTTGAGCTGACACATTTTTTCCTCGCTTCTAGTCACCGCCAGTGAACAGTCAACAATATTAGATATTATTAAATCAGAAATATTTACTTAAGTTAAACATAGTTCCGCACTGGTTGGATTAAACAATGTTTAACCATAAACAATCTTAGTTAAATTATGTATGTTAGGTTTTTTGTGAAAGCTTGAATATGACAAAGCAAAATAATAAATTTATATTCAAGGTGAAATTAATAATCTGTTTGTAATTGATAAGGTTTTATGGCCGGGGCCCCAATAACTTTGCTCTGTGTAATTTTGTAATTCTTGAAACTATCAAAAGGTATTAATGAAAACTATAATTAACAATAAAAAGAGTAAACTTTAGCAAACCTCTTCTTTTTAATTTCTTAAAATACGATCCATTTTCTACTTCCTCTTGTAATATGTAAGATTCTTTTTTTTTTTTTTTATGTTTCTTCGTTGTGTATGTCTGAGTATACTGAAGTGTCATTCATCCACTCAAAGCAGCTTCTAGGAATTTCATAACCAAATTAAAATAAAGCTCTCTTTAACTACACAAGGGCAGTAACAATGTGTTTTCTTTTTATGTGGTTTATTATTTTTTAATATTCATCCCTTTTGACGAATGTGCAGGGACCAGGCTGTACTCAGGAAATGATTTTCCTCGATGTTCGGAGACAACTGGTCTATACGCCTGACATTGAACGTTAAATGTTCAAAATGTTGGTTGTATATCGAAACTATACCTCTGTGCTAGTGACTGGATTTGTTTGATCAATTCTGGATGCGCATGGCTACCAACTGGATGTGGCTGGCCACCTACTGGACTTGCGATCCTGACTACTTAATATACATGTCTGGCCACCAACATGGCATACATTGCCACCAAATGGAATTAATATGCTTTCAAACCAACTGGCCGCATGTGTCTGACCAACCGACTTTTTGTGTCTGGTCACCAACTTTACATGAATAACTTACATGAAGACTTTGGGGTCACATACTGGATGTGTCTGGCCACTGACTGGAGGTATCTAACCATCAACTGGATGTGTTTGGCTACCAACTGGTGTGTTAGCCTGACCACAAACTGGATATGCTTAACCACCAACTGGATGTATCTGATAAATCAACTTATATGTGGGAACGACTCGAAGATACATGAAAAGTCATGTAAAGTACTCGCTTCACCTTATAAGAAAACTGTATGAATCGAGAAATTTTTAATTAATTTTTAATTTAATTAATTTCTAGTTTTTTCTTGTAATAAAGTAGAAATTATGTAATAAATTTTTATTGTATTTTATTTTTTTACAATCTCTTATTTTTTAGTAATTTTATTTTAAAAATATATATGTTTCCATTGTTTAAGGATTGAACCAAGGATGGAGACCGACGAAACAATCATTTTTTAATGAGGGTTTTTTGACGAATTTTGAAATTTTTTTGGAATTTGTACCTAAAACATTACAGAATTTCAATATGGCAGCCAAGATGGCAGACGAATTATTGGGGACGCCACGGTAAAAAATACTACTGAATTCTCGTGGGTAAAAATTAAACTAATATGGCAACAGTGCCCTCTAACAGTGGCATTTGTATGCAGCGCTTCTTGTATCAATTACTGAAAACAAAATAGTGACGGTGCTCTCTAGCAGGTGATGTGTGCTTACTAGTGCACCTGGAATTTTGTATTGAAAATAAGATGGCAGCCACGTCATCTAGCGAATCTTGCGACTATCCCTTCAAATTTAAAAAAAAATACAAGTGAGATAATGTGTTATTTTTTATATAACTTATAGAACCCCCTGGTTACAAATACGTCGGTTTTTCTTAGAAACTTGGTATATGCAGATAGTATTTTATTGGAGTTGTCAGATTTTTATATTATTATTGAATAAGTTTTGTAAAGTAGATTTTTCTCTAGGCAGTGTTATTGCATTGTTATGGTAATACGGTGTTGAATTTGGCAGCATTTATTTCTAGATCGGTAGAGGCCTTTCTTGTAATTTTTTATCTTAAATTGTATTTAAATATTTTTTTATTCATTGTACGTATTTTAAAGCAGTCATAATTTATATTTTTTCTGTCTTCAGTGTTTATCAGAAATTAGTAATTACGTTTGGGCGTGTTGGAGTGTGGGTCTATTTTCTTGCACGCGGACTAGTGCGCGTGACTGTCTGTGCGGAGCTTTTTACCGGGACTTGATCACACGGCACTGGACATTCCACGTGCCAGGCTGGTGATGGCTAGGAGCATGTTTGCCCTGTATTTGGTAAGTGCGTTAACGGGATATGTGTAGTGCATGTAAGTTTCGAGGCCACGATTTGGAGCGCCGAGTTGATGTGCGTGGTGAGGAACGCGCGTGCAAGCTGCATTGCGCGAATAGACTCTGCACGGCCGTGTAACTTCGGCATGCAGCAACTTGCAGCACGCTAATCAAGTGGCTTGCACGACAGAGGTTTCTTCCAGACCCACGTGTATACAAGTAAGTGTCGTTGGCCCATGCTCCCTGCCTGAATTTTTTGAAGCACAGCTGTGCGATGTACACTTATTTAAATTTTGGAACACATGTGCACAACTAGCAGAAACTGGCTTCTGTGTTTGGAAGACCGTTACCGAAAGATGCAAATTAATTTACAGGTGTTATACACTTTAATTGCGCATTTAAAAATAGATTTCTGTTACATTTCACCAGACTTTGAACTTGGATTTTCCTGTGCTGTGGGAAAAGCTAGCTAATACACTCAGTCCCACCAGACTACAAATTTTAAATAGTGCAGAAATGAGTTCAGACGTTAAAGGTAATATAATTTTGTTAGGGATAGGATATTATCTTATATATAAAATTCTCGTGTCACAGTTTTCGTTGCCATACTCCTCCGAAACGGCTAGTCCGATTTTGATGAAATTTTTTGTGCTTATCCGGTATCTATGAGAATCGGCCAACATCTATTTTTCATCCCCCTAAATGTTAGGGGTAGTCCACCCCTAAATTTTTTTTTTATTTCCAGTTTTTGGTAGGAAATCACCATGGCAACGGCTGTTGCTTTGTTGATGCTTCATTTTGCAAGTGGTAGTGGGAGGGGGAGGTGTGGTGGTAGTGGGAGGGGGAGGTGTGGTGGTAGTGGGAAGGGGAGGTGTGACGGGAGTGGGAGGGGGAGGTGTGGTGGTAGTGGGGGGTGGAGGGGGAGGTGTGGTGGTAGTGGGAAGGGGAGGTGTGGCGGGAGTGGGAGGGGGAGGTGTGGTGGTAGTGGGGGGTGGAGGGGGAGGTGTGGTGGTAGTGGGAAGGGGAGTGTGGCGGGAGTGGGAGGGGGAGGTGTGGTGTTAGTGGGGGGTGGAGGGGGAGGTGTGGTGGTAGTGGGAAGGGGAGGTGTGGTGGGAGTGGGAGGGGGAGGTGTGGTGGTAGTGGGGGGTGGAGGGAGAGGTGTGGTGGTAGTGGGAAGGGGAGGTGTGGCGGGAGTGGGAGGGGGAGGTGTGGCGGTAGTGGGCAGGGGTAGGGGGAGGGTGGGAGAGGGACCGCCGACGCCGAGCAGATTTTTTCGCGAAATATGCCTGCCCCTAATGTTCCTTATGTTATGCAGGATGACATTTTACGAAAATTAGATCTAATGGGTGGTTAAAACCAGGCAACAGTGGATACTTTGTCTGCATGAGAACAGTATTTTGCATTGTTCATGCCTTCTGCGTCTCCATGGCAACGGGCATCGCGCGGCAGTGGCGTACCCACAACGAGGGGCATGTATTATGAGCGGCGCAAGAGTGATCTGCCTGTAGACTGCCGTAGCGAAGTACGGGTACATCAGTTGTACGTTGCGTGCACGAGTCGGGTAACCATCGGTGCTATTCATTTTCTCTCCGGTACATTATACAGCATTGTAATAAATTTTCACTGAATTTTTTTTTATTTACCATTACTATAAATGGGAGATGTGGCTTAATTTTTTTCCATTAGTACCTATAGCCGTGCGAAGCCGGGTCGGGCAGCTAGTGTTTTTATATGACGTTAACTTAAATTCATTTTATGAGGTCGAATTTTAGATAGAAATTTTTTGTGTGGAGTTTTAAATAATAATAGTTAATTGTAACTGTAAACATTATAACTTTTTTATAATAAGTATAAAACAAAATAGAGGTATAAACCCTCTTTGCAGGCCAACTGGTATTTTTTACGCATAAAGTAAAGTAGGTATATATTTTTATAAGTTGCGTGACATTTTTTATTTCAATTAAAGTTGCTGTTAATCCATTTCAGAATTTTCATTGATACGGAAAACGCTGCTGTGTAAAATTTTGACACTGCCTTCTATTAATTATTAATAATTTTTTTTTCCAGATTTTCGTCAGTACCCTGTTTTGGAGGAAACACGTCAAGCAAAGGCGCGGCTTTAGGTATTAACGTTTTGTTTGCATGTCTCGCAAAACAGACGCAAACTCCAGAAAGGGTGTGAGAAATTGTGTTCGCTCGCCCTGGGATAGGGGGGTGCCTACTAAACTCACCTCTCTGCTTGAAGCAGTCTAATAAGCACATATCTTGCGGTTTTTGCGATTTCAATCATTACCAGTATGGTGGTCAGTTGCCTCTTTAAGCTGCGTAAAAATGAGTTGCTAGCTAATTTAGTAGCAGCCGAGGTAGAAGTCAGTGAAGATGATCCTATCGATTAGTTAAGAACTAAATTTTCGGAGTACTTAAAATTTAAAATATAAAATTAAAGAGGGTATTCGAGTAGAAAATCCACTGGGTAATAATTCTGAGCATTCTGAATTTCCCAGTCAAAATAGGCAAATGGCTTGTCTCACAGACGGCCGTTAATTACAAGGAAGAAACAGCTGGCATGTGTCATAATAGAGGCATATGGAACGTTTTTGTTATAATAATCAGTTTCGCTTTGTTTGTCAAAGTTTTTGATGCATGTTGGAATATTTTATCTTTACTCCTTAAAATAATCACCATCATCATTATTACCAACATCATCATCAACTGCTTCTAGCCTGCGGTCGGGTCAGCGAAGTGAAATGCCTTCCTCTTACTATGACTATCCACCATTCATATATTACTCGGTTCCATTCGTCTCCTTTCTTTACACTCCTAAAAATATCTGATCCCATATTTTTCCATTCTCTTTACATGTCCAAACCAAATAATTCTTGCTTTTTCCATCAATTTTTCAAGCTCTGTAATTCTGCACTTGCATCATCTGATTCCTGATCCTGTCTCTCCTCGGAACTGCCATCATACTTCTTATTAACTACATATCTATTACTCCTCTTATCTCCACAGCATCTCTCTTGCCTAAAGACCTAGTCTCTTTTTTCATTACTGGTGATTTTTAAAAATGTTCTGTATTTGATAACATCTTAATATCCGATAATTCTATATAATTATTAAAATATATTTTTGTAACCACCACAGCAGTCAATTTTACAACTGATTATGACAGTTCTGAAGACAAAACGTAAGACAGAGATACCCTGTTTTGCAAAAGAACACGAATAGTTTAGCTTCACGTTCAGGTAAACTGTAAATGCACGAATATTAAACAAGTCACAAACAAGAACGACCAACTGCAAGCTTTCCTCCTACCTTTCTTTGTGACTCTCTTTCCCAACGAGCCGCGCACGGTAAGTGTGCCTGATCCCTCCCCTGGCAACGATCCAGTGACACCGCATTGAAGCAGCCGCGACAGTAAACTTGGCAAGTACTAAAGGAACAAATGGGCGGGAGAGGGAGGAGAGTCATAACTTGGGCGTGGCCACCCGCTTCTTTACGACGTGGCGGGACGACAGACACAACACTCGCCAAATCTCACCTGTGGCCCGTCAGCCCAGTGTTTGTTGCTCACTCGATTTTTACTTTAGTTATAATTGGTTAAATTTGGTAACTATTCTTTTAGCTTCAGTAGGTGTACTTTGTATGTCCTGGGATACCAGGTTACGGGTTGGGAGCCAGGGAGTTGGTGGACATCTTCGATTCCACCATCTTAGATAATGTTAACGGCCGACATCTTGGATGACTTCAATGGCCGCCATCTAAGTTGTTACCTTGAATTTAGACACTGGTGGCCATATTGGATTCTACCTTTTTTAGAACATTATGCCGTCTTGATATTTCGTTATGGACGCCATCATTTGACTTATATATGTTCATGTATTAATGAATGCTTTAAGTGATAATATGCTTATTAATAGTTTTTATATTTACTATGCTAAGGTACATAAAGCATATTTATCAAAAGTGTATATTTATATTTAAACATATAGCTTGGACTTATTAAACATGAATATAAATAAATTTATTTATAGTGTACAAATATGTCAATTAGAATTCATGAAATATGTTTTAGTATGGTGTTAGATTATTTAAAGTGTTTTGATATGAGTTGTGTATATTGTCGCGGGTTGAAATTTTGCAGGGTTGTTGAAATCAAATTTAGGGACTTTACTGACGGGACTCTGGGCTGGCTGCTCTGTTCACTCGTCAGCGCAAGTGGCGTGACCATGTAATTGGGGCACGGGGCCGGCGCGGCGCGCTGCGGGCTTGCAGAATTTTGTTTGTTTGTTTGGCCGCGCGCTGGCGCAGCCACGGGCCGCAGTTACTGGGGCGCGCTGTCGTAACAAGCCGCGCGGTGTGGCCTGCACATTGGGGTAGAGGGGGGGTAGTCTTCCCAGATGTTCTAGTTAGTTGTTTAGTAAATTTGACTTCAATAACGAGCTTTTGTTATGGTAGGCGCGGCAGGGCGCGCGAATTTAAGCGCAAGTGAGTGGTGACTCGGGGCTCACTCAGGCTCACTCAGGCGGAGGCTATGCGTCTCACCTGTGGTCACGAGTTGTTAGTTCGTTCGTGATGTAGGAATTCAAGCTTTCGGGCAGAAGCTATGGCCGACGCCAGAGGCCACGAGTCGTTTAATTTAAGTTAGGTCATAATGTAGTCATCTTCAAGCTTTCGGGCGGAGGCAATGGCCTTCGTCACTAGTCGTTTAGTTATAATTTTTAAAATGTAATGTTCGTTCGGATTTTAAGGGCAGGAGAGGCCCCTACGTTAGTTTTAAGTAATCGATCAAGAAAGGCTTTTCGGAAAATGTGAGTATGGACTTATCTTTGTTTTAATTTTAAGTATTAATTATGATTTGAGGTATTCGGAAGGACTAGGGAAGTGTTTAGTGAAGTTCTCTCATTCTCTCTCTTGTAAGGTCGTTCAATCGTTAAGGAAGTAAAGAGATTATTGTTTTAAATTGTAATCCCGCTATTTAAATGTTCTTTAAAATGATGTTGAGTATTTGACTTTAAGAATAAAATAATTTTAATTAAGTATTATGTTATTTTGCAAAATCTCCTTAGTTCAGCTCTCACCAGACATCCTGTACGGGATGACGAACCTATGATCCTAGGTACAGTAAAGTATTTTATGAAGTTAAGACTAGTTGATGCCAAGCGAGTTGTTTCTATGTAAAGAGCTACGATTCTCGCCCCCCCCCCTCTGAAGGTGGATCGTGACAGAAATGGTAGAGTTCGCCGGATAGGTTCTATTTCTGGAGAGAGAGAGAGGTAGATTTTTATGTTTATTATTAAGTTAGTTTCAGCTTCTGATAGCAGGTTATTAAGAGTTTACTTGAGGAGAGGATTACGGAATTTAATCTAAGAGGAGGAAGTCTTTGAGATTTTTTTTTTTTGACGTAACAGATGTTTATTTGAGGATACTTGTAAGGATAAAGTTTATAGTGATAAGTTGTTTTAAGTCGTTGAGTTTATCGGGGATTTTTACGTGAGGAGAATACGTTATAATTTAAATACTTAATAAAGATAATGCAAGTGGTTTAGTTTTATTAAAGTTAATTTAAGATTGTAGGTTAAGAGAATTATAATTTAAAATAAAAATTTTTTGTCGTAAATAGGAATTATTTTCAAGTGAAGTTTGTTTTGTTGTCGTGCGCGTAGGAGACGAGACGTACGAATTAAATCAGTCGAGGGAAGGATAAACGTTAGAAAGGAATTAAAGAGAAAACGAGAGTTTATGTAAAAGAGAGTTATAGAATTTATAGTGATGTTTTGTTTTAATTAGAAAAATGTTGAGAGTTGTTTCAGAACGACACGTCAGTGGACGTGGCAGAGTGAACACGTGACGGGGAGGTGCTGAGACCTAGCGGAGAACGGAGGAACCGCAAGCGAGGGTTGGCGCACCTGATGGAATTCGGTGACGTCACGGGCTCATACGGAGACGTGGACAGGCCGTGACCTTGTTTTGATCAGCTGTACGGTAACTTAGCGATAAGAAAATAGACTATTGGTTAAATAAATTTAAATTTAAGTGTGTTTTAGGAGAAGAGGAACTTTCAGTATGTAAGTAATTTAATTTAAGAAGTGTATGATGTATAGGCTAGAAGTGTTTCGTTGTAAGTTGTTTATGTTTTTGTTAGTTAAATTCTACCTCGGTTTTAAAAATATTTTTTTTGGGATTTGTAAACATTATTAAGGAGGTACACTATAAAATCGATAAGCATTGAGAAAACTGGGAAGGCTAGATTTTGTGTGTAGAGGGAATTTACTCCAAAAGAACAGAGAGACAAAATTAATGTTTTCATTAGGGCGAGGGACCCTAATGTGAGGCGTTGTGTCCCTGGGAAGAAAGGGAATTGTAGCGCAGACCATAGGAGATGGGCTGACTACGGAATTAAGGGTCAGGAGAATCCTGAGAGTTGTGAGTAGTTTGGGGCAGGAGTTCCCCATGGTAGTACCGAAGTGGCTATCCTGTATGGGATAGGGTACCATTTCAATGAAGTTTGTTGGTGGGGTTAGAGCCCCCTGTGTAGTGGGCCTATAGCAGATAGGCACTACAGTGAAATTTTTGGTTATTTTGTGAGGTAAATTCCCTGGAGGTTAAGTAAGATTGGATTCAGTTAGGAAGGAGGGAAATGAGAAACATTGCTGTAGAGAGTTAGTGTACTTGCCTAATGTGAAATTGAATTTTACTAAATTAATTTAGGAGAAAGTTTTGTTCGGTAAATAAATAATAATGGAAGATAGCTAGATAATTAATTAATTTTTTTTTGAGTAAGGTGTTTTAAGTAATGAAATAAAATAAGGTGAAGTAATTTGAATAATTGGGGAGGAGTTTCTTTAAGAGTTTAGATAATTGTTTTTGAATTTATTGAGATATTCAGCCAGTGAAGTTTGAGTGTGAGAGATACAGTGAGATTTTAAGGAAATCGGTTGTTTATTAATTAGGACAAATGAGATTTTATGATTTAGAGTCAGTAAGCATAGTTAAAATTTACGACATGATATTTGTTGACAGTTTACAGTTATTAAGGAGAAAACAGAGTAATCTATTTATTTTTATTTTAATGGTTTGAAGATAAGATTATGAATTTTTTTTGGAAGTTTCTTTGGCATGTTGGAATAATTTTTTTTGATTTTTAGAATTTACAGAGAAAATTTAATTGATTTACATTAGTTTGGAAGTATGGAGGTTTAGTGTTTGATTAGCCCTAACTTGATGGTCGGATCCCAAAAGAATGCCGTAAAACCGATAGCCAATTGAGAGGAATGCGGTAGGCGCTTGTGTAGAGAGGGGTTGTGGGAAAACTCCTTGGGACTGATGGCAGATCAGGGGCCCTAAATAGTGTGTGATGCTGTAAAACCAGTGCAGGGAAAGCCTGGTATGCTTAAATTTTTGGGCACAGGTTATGTAAACCTGGGGTTCCATGGGATTTAGTCATGTTAGCTGCTGTGAGACATTGAGATTTCCAGGCTCCATAGTAAAGTCAATGTAAATTTTTGTTTTCTTAAAATAATAAATTTGTTTTTAATTTATTTGAGATATTTGATTTGGAACAGTGAATACAGACCCCGAGGAATAAGAGTTATGCTGTGAGAGGAGAAGGTGGTAGGCCTAAAGGGTACAGGCACCACAGAGGTTATTTGTATTGCATAATTTAAATATAAGGAAACTTGAGAATTTGAAATTTTGTTGTTGGTTTGTACACCCATAAGAAGAGTATAGGCAGAATTTTTATTGTTATGAGATGTCTAATTTAATTGAAAAGAAGAAAGTTTAAAGATGCAAGGTAACATTATTATTGTAATAATTGAAAGAGATTAAGAGGTAGAGAGAAATAGGCAGTTTTTGTTTGTAAGTACTAAAGTTTACATATAGAAATTTAGTAACTAAGAATGAATAATAAGTTAAGTCTAGTGTAAAAGTTTTTTTTAAGTTTGTTAAGTTAAGAGTCACAAGTAAATTTTTTTTTAGAGAGAATGTCTTTGATAGGAAGTATTAGAAACTTATGGGAATTTTAGGGTAACATAAATAATGTAGGTAATGAATAATAAATAGATGGTAGGTCTTAAGTTAGGATTAACATTTGAAGCAGAATTTAATTAAGAAGAAGGAAAATAAATAGGCCTAATGAAAAGAACAAAAAAGGATTTTATGGTAAAGCATTTTTTTTTAAGTAATAAACAATGAATAATAATGTTGTTTCAGGGTAATGTGTACTAATAATACAATTTTTTTTTAGGACCAAAGAACAGGAATTATGTAATTTAAATTAACATGTATTTTTGAAACTGTTACAGATTCCTTAAGATGAGCTGAGCAGCAGTCCAGTTTACAAGATGACAAGAGTTCGAGAGACAAGATACAAGATCACTGAAACAAGAGCCAAGACTGAAGATTCAAGAGAAGAGAAAGCTGGCAGCCATGGACTTACAAGTGGAGATTAATAAGGTCATGTAAAGTTTTATTTTTTTTTATGGAAGACAGTAACTGGAGTTTTTTTTTGTTATAAACATTATTTACAGAACTTTTTAGGTTATAGTAATGTAATGGAACTAGTGAGTTGTGGTAGCTGTCAAAAAGAACTAATACCTTAAGTTTAATTTTTAAAGTTAATTTTCTTAATTTACAGAGGGATTAGTAGTTTTTTTTTAAACCTTATTTAGGTTGGAATTTAAATACAATAGCTTATTATAAATGTGTACGAACAGTTCAAGTTCACAGTACTGATAGGTAGGTCAGATGATCTTATTGATTTTGATGATTTGTTGTTTTGAGTTGATTTTTAAGTGTTGTGAATTAGACAATGAAATAGTTTTGAAAACTTAAATTATTTCAAGCTAAGAAATAGTAAATTTAATTGTAACTCAAAGGACACCAGAATTTAATTTTTTTTTGAATTAGTAATGTTTGAAAATTTTATACTTTACCAGAAAGGTTATAAACAAACAGATCGGATGGAACAAGGATGCAGTAAATCACAATTTCATTTAGAATTATTGATTTGCTTTTGAGGTTATGAAGTAAAAGTAATTATAGTTTAAAAGTTTGAATAAAAAAAAATGTTTTTTTTTTATTTGTTTGAAATAGAAAGTTTAAAAGTTAATTAGTCATGATCTAGGTGGGTGATGGGGTGGGAATTGGCCACTCTTTTTCCCTATAACCTCCCTAACATGGCCTTCTATTACAACTAACAGAAATAAAGAAGAAGAAAAATGAAGAATTATTAGTTAGAATGTTTCTTTCATGAAGATACCTGATGAACTTTTACTGTTTGGAAGAATAGTAGCAAGGTTAGTCAGATATTTTTACTCAGAAGAAGAAGAAGATAAAGCAGTTTTATGACTCGACAAGCCAGAGATTGGTGTTTCCCCTCTGCGCTTCTATTGACTACGTTGTTTACTCTCATGGGATAGCTGGTTCGGCACCATGGAGAGAGATTGGTGGGCATTGTGGTTGCCCCCAGAAGAAAAGAAGAGTAGAAGAGGTTATGGGTGGGTCATGTGAACTGACCTTCAACCCAGTTACTTCGTGGGGACTATTTGCTGTATAGAGAAGATCAAGACTCAAGAGTTAGGGAAAATCATTGGAGGTCATGTTTCCCTTCCTTAAGTTTTTCCTATCAAATTATTTGCCTGATTAGATTATGCTAAGGGTGGGATACTTTATGTTAGCAGTTGAATTAATTAATTTTATTTTTTTGTGTGTTTGCATCCTTGCCCATCGATTGCAGTTTAGTAGTTAGTTTTGTATTTGTCAGGCGTGATGGTAATGCCTGTTGATGATGTTTCAGAATTGTAATCTGTTCGTGATGAGGATGGCACAACTCCGAAGCAGATGTGGGGAGAAGTTGTGAGCTGCCCTGGAAGCCAGTCCAGTAGCTGTTGGAGTTGAGTGGTGTTTGCTGATGGCCAGCCCAGGGAGCTACTCTTCTCGACAACACTGACTTCGAGGAGTTGCACCAACCTTCACGAGATAAGAGTTTAATTAATTGAAACACTGTAAGGACACTTAATTTTTTTTGAAGAACGAAAGAAGTATGGTAATAAACGGAAACCGAAAAAAAAAAATAATAATAATTATCAAGAATTTGCACATTGTTTAACGAATACTGAGAAACTAAGAACAGTAATTTAATTTGTAAAGAGAGCTTCACTAACAGAACAATTTTTTTAGAATTGAGAACTCGAGCCTCTGAAGGTTCCTGTGAGAACAAACCAGATAAAAGTTTTACATTTAATTTTATGAATACTTGTTGTTTTAAAATAAATCTTATGCAGAATCTAGATGTATGTTCAGACAGCAAGGAACTAAGAAAATTATTATTTTTGTGAAATGAGGAATTTATAGTTATGGTTTAATGGAAAAAGACAATTTGTAATTTTGAGGTAGCTCGATGGGGCTCGAGCTCTGTGAGGGGAGGGTTATGTCGCGGGTTGAAATTTTGCAGGGTTGTTGAAATCAAATTTAGGGACTTTACTGACGGGACTCTGGGCTGGCTGCTCTGTTCACTCGTCAGCGCAAGTGGCGTGACCATGTAATTGGGGCACGGGGCCGGCGCGGCGCGCTGCGGGCTTGCAGAATTTTGTTTGTTTGTTTGGCCGCGCGCTGGCGCAGCCACGGGCCGCAGTTACTGGGGCGCGCTGTCGTAACAAGCCGCGCGGTGTGGCCTGCACATTGGGGTAGAGGGGGGGTAGTCTTCCCAGATGTTCTAGTTAGTTGTTTAGTAAATTTGACTTCAATAACGAGCTTTTGTTATGGTAGGCGCGGCAGGGCGCGCGAATTTAAGCGCAAGTGAGTGGTGACTCGGGGCTCACTCAGGCTCACTCAGGCGGAGGCTATGCGTCTCACCTGTGGTCACGAGTTGTTAGTTCGTTCGTGATGTAGGAATTCAAGCTTTCGGGCGGAAGCTATGGTCGACGCCAGAGGCCACGAGTCGTTTAATTTAAGTTAGGTCATAATGTAGTCGTCAAGCTCACTCAGGCGGAGGCTATGCGTCTCACCTGTGGTCACGAGTTGTTAGTTCGTTCGTGATGTAGGAATTCAAGCTTTCGGGCAGAAGCTATGGCCGACGCCAGAGGCCACGAGTCGTTTAATTTAAGTTAGGTCATAATGTAGTCATCTTCAAGCTTTCGGGCGGAGGCAATGGCCTTCGTCACTAGTCGTTTAGTTATAATTTTTAAAATGTAATGTTCGTTCGGATTTTAAGGGCAGGAGAGGCCCCTACGTTAGTTTTAAGTAATCGATCAAGAAAGGCTTTTCGGAAAATGTGAGTATGGACTTATCTTTGTTTTAATTTTAAGTATTAATTATGATTTGAGGTATTCGGAAGGACTAGGGAAGTGTTTAGTGAAGTTCTCTCATTCTCTCTCTTGTAAGGTCGTTCAATCGTTAAGGAAGTAAAGAGATTATTGTTTTAAATTGTAATCCCGCTATTTAAATGTTCTTTAAAATGATGTTGAGTATTTGACTTTAAGAATAAAATAATTTTAATTAAGTATTATGTTATTTTGCAAAATCTCCTTAGTTCAGCTCTCACCAGACATCCTGTACGGGATGACGAACCTATGATCCTAGGTACAGTAAAGTATTTTATGAAGTTAAGACTAGTTGATGCCAAGCGAGTTGTTTCTATGTAAAGAGCTACGATTCTCGCCCCCCCCCTCTGAAGGTGGATCGTGACAATATTTATTTAATTTGTTCATAATTGTTTTGAGATTATTATGAATTTTATTAATTTTGTTTTAATAAGAGTGGGTTAAGGCATAGTAAGAAGTTTCAAATAAAAAATGCGATAAATAACTTAAGCCTTTGTAGGTCTTCACTGCGGCCGGGAAGACATCAGTACTCCCGGCGGACAGTCGAGAATTCCGAAGCTCTGCATGCATCAACAACAACAGTTTCCATAAAGTTTCCATTCCCCTCCGGCTTGTACACGCGTTGCCACAAGGAAATATTTAATCGATTATTCATCTAGCCAAGGCCTTTTGGAGTGCAGAATAAGGATGATTACAGAACTTCGCTTGAAGATTAAAAAATATATATACATAAAAAAGGGTTAAAATAAAAGTCTACATATCCTGCTTGAAAAATACTTCAATACAGATTATATTAAAAATCTCGGGAAACATTTCTACAAGACATATAAGTTAGAAAAGTAAATATATAATTTCAATGAATACACAGAATACACACGAAACTGCATCAGCTAAATCTAACAACCTATGATCAATCAATGAAATCAAGCAACTGTTATACAGTTACATTCTGACAACGATATATTGGGAAGCAGAAAAATTCCTGGGAACATCCCAGAAAGAGAGCAGTTGCTTAAAAAATTCAGCAGCCGAGCGGTAGATTACCTAAAGTTCCTGAAATTAATGATTTATATTTCTCTAAAACTATTAGAACCACTATGTCACCATTTATGTTAAATACTCATTACTTGTACAATAGTAAAAATGAAATAATAAATCTCACAATACAAGCATGTATGTGTTGCAAATACAAAGCAATCTAATAAAACCCTGAATAAAAAGAAATTTCGTTCAATAGAAATATAGTTCCAGACTTTCGAGTCCTTGGTTCGATTACCAATGAAAGTATTTGTACATAAATAAAAGACAAAACATCCTTTCTCAATAAACCTTCGAGCAGACTGACCTCCCCACTTAAGATTTATATATATATATATATATATATATATATATATATATATATAACCAGTGTGTCATGGCAGCCACAACAAACCTTCGCCATAATAAATGCACATTTTAACACTGACACCCGTTGAGAGCTCCTATGATTCTAACTGCAAAATAAGAATTTTTTTTATTGACTTATTTTATTAAACATGACCAAATCTCCCTAAAGAGGCTTAAATTCGATATCTACCAGTCTCCAGTAATCCGTCGATGTTATATTGTCCACCATTTTGAAAATCGGTAATTAAACTAGAAATTACAAAAATAAATTCCACAATCATTACAAAAAGACAATAATATAGTAGATGCCAAATGTAAATAAGAATAAAAATTAGAAATATTATTTAAAATCATAAAATTTACAATTTTAATTTAAAAGACCAAAATTAAAAATATAAAACTAATTTTAAATGCATTAATAATTATTATAAAAAAAATTTATATTACAAAAACAAAGCATTCACATTATCAACATTACGCATTCGATTCCACATTATTTTTAAACCAGTACTTTGCATGTCTTAAAATGTATTTTTAGGCCTTCTTTTTGGGACACTTGATAACCACATCCGCCACACTTTTACCGCACTTAAGCCAAGTTTATCGAGCAATACGCTTCATTGTGCTTACGATTGTCACGAAACTCATTTTGAAATAGTTGCAATAGTATCCAAGGATATGTAAAAATTATAATACAACAGAATTGGTAGATGATGAGAGCGTTGCAGTTTTTGGTACTATAAACATCAAAGTACTTTTGGCTGAAGTAACTGCACTCTTAGTCTCATCTAGCCTTAAAAGTAGTTTAGAATATCTCCCACCCGTATTTTTTGATTTTCGTCGACATCGCTGCCATTGAGATCTCAACGGTTGTCGTCCTCCTTGCCACAGAGAAAAAAATTTACCAACAAAGTGGTTGTTACTAGGACAGACTGGAACAAAGAAGTTGCAACTAGCGATTGTATGGATGCCATCGACATGTTCGCTATCAAGTCCGAGCAATGGTCAACGCTGTTGAATCCCTGCCAGGAGAGTCTCTGCTCGGTCTTCCACAAACAACAACAACATTGAAGACAATCTATTTATACGTCAATACCTGAAAGTCACGTTACATTGTGGATCCAATAACTTATCAATATGCAGCTGTATACATTTTGTCATACCTTTTTTTCGATTATCCAGTTTCACAACTTTTTTTTTTTCACAGCAAAGTGTGTTTCTAAGATGTTAAATATGCATGGCTCTTTGCATTGTACATGTTTGTAAAGACCTCGCCAAAGCGGTCACAACTACGCCCTGATTTTTGTCCAAATAGTCCTTTGCAATAATTTAGAAGCCTTTTCAAGTTTCCATAGTGGATAAACCGACTAAAACACATGCCTCACAGGTATGAAAGACAGTGATAGTTATTACAATCATGCATCCCAAACTTACACACATACAATTTTAGGTCATTTACACAGTAGGTAGAGTTTGGTGACAAAACACTGATAGTTGATATTTCTTTGATCACTGAAGTCACTGCAGCTAGTGGTATGAATGCTATCGAGTTCTTTAGAGGGTCACCGAACTTATGCATTAGAATAGTCAAACCAGGCGGACTATACTCCACCAAAGTAACATGTAAACTGGATACCTGTTGCCTGGACCTCACTTATACTCGCAGCGATCGGTATAATAAGTACACATTCAACACAAAATGACGCACATTAAGAAAAGATCTCTTTAGCTTTGCTAAAAGGCGAAGGTAGTTTTCGAAGTACCTATTTCATCTGGAAATATTTTGGAAATTTCTATGAATTCCTGGAACTTTTAAAAACTTAATGTTTAACTTTTAAAATATGCCTTGAAAACATTCGTCTAAAGTAAATTTATATTACAGTTTGCAACGTGCTTGAATAAAGGTTAGAATAAGCTACAATCTCTCACGCGTGAGAGGATAACAAGCAGAGGCAATCCCTTCCGGTAGGGATCAACAGAGTGTGACCTAGAGTATGTTAAAACTGTGCCAAATGATTACCGACAAAATATCTAATCAAAATATTTATTATTAACAGACAACGTGATGACACAATACTCCGGTTACAAATTTACAATTACATAAACGACGTTTCGACAACAAAGACGGCTAGGACCTGCCCAATTGCGGACGTACAAATAAATTTAGGGGCCTAATTTTTGATGCGTAAACGTTCACGAGTATTGAGAACAAGCATGAGTAAATAGGCCAAAAGCCCAGCCCACATTAAATAAATATTTAGCAACAAGAACACACGCATTCTCTAAACCAAGGTACAATTACAGTAGCATGCATTGCTGGCCAAATGCCCAAATCGAATTACAAGTTACATAGAGTTTGACGAGGCGTCGATAACAAGGATGGCAGTTTGGTGCGGGCGGAGGTTGTCTTAAACTAGCCCGTGGTATAGGGCCCGCTGCACATGACACGATAACAATACAGGGCAGAAAAACTAGGAAAACAAATTTAACTATACTGCCCAACTGAAAAACTAGGCGCCCTCTACAACTGCAGACGCGTTACGTTAAAAGCATGAAATGCCATAAAGGCAAGACGAACAAGTGGCAATGCAAGCCACACAACAAAACAGCAAGCAGATCAGCGGGGCGCAAGAATTTACAGCCCAATAGCATCAAACCGCTATGGCGAGTTACGTTAAGACATCTATGGGCAATGTAAAAAGGCCAAATAAAGTCACGGCCATATCGTGCATGCACTTACGATCTACAGTTTTCGCTCAACGGCACCGCCGATACTGACCCATCCTCAATCTCCGACCGCAACCGAACGACCCGAGACAAGCTCATACAGCAGCTTAAATAGCAGCACCCTACAGATAGCTCTAGTGCGGCGGAGGCAAACTAAAAATGGGTGGGCGTTGGAAATGGAGAGGGAAATCTAGCGGTAGAAGCGGCGGAGGGGAACGGGGGTGGGAATGCTAGGCCGCGCGGGAGCTATGAACGAAGCAACAGCTTCAACCTCCCCCCCTAAAAGCACCCCTGCCGAGATAGCTGGAGAACTGGGTGCACCCTCGATGCACGGAAGGCGCCGAAGAGTTTGAGACGGTCGGCAGCGCCCCGCCGAACCTACGAACGGAGCAGGAGGAGGCAGAACAGCCTCACGCCAGGCCTGATGAGGGATCCAGCCGCAACCCGGCGAGCAACCAAGCTAGGCGGACGGTGGCGCTGGCAGGGGCAAGCCCCCCGACCGCCGCGGTAGACGGAGACGCAGGCGCAGACGCGTCTCAACCGCCCGGCAGGGCAGGAGACGCAGAAGATGCCGGCGCCCAGCCAGAGGCGCAATCCCGGCAACAGCCTCTCAGTGCCGCGCCACAGGGACCGAGGGCTCGGGCGTCTTTCGGAGTCGGCGGCAACCCACGTCACTCCCCGCGGCGACGCAGCTCCGGCAGCATTTCCCGCCAGGAGGGCGCAGCGGCGGAGGCTGGCATGATGGCTCAAACAGGCAGTGAGATCACGTCCCGATGACGAGGGCGAGTGGCTCTCTCGGGCAGGCGGCTGGGGGGGTGGAGGGGGGGAGACGACGACGCCCTGCAGAGACGTCACTCAACGCGGCGGGCGGCGAGCAGCAAGAGACGGCTCCCATGCGCGGCCAAAAGCAGGGGGGGGGGGGACCGTGAAGGGCGAGCCGACCTGTAAAGGGATCTTCCGCAGCACTATGCACTCACATAACACTAACACTACAGCATGAAAAAGGGACGGAATTAAAACACAAAGCAGGCTAGTCCCGCGGAACTATAATATAAATATATATATTAACATAATATATAATAACTCCAAGCCTAAGACTTCAGGCCTTATAATGCTTCAACTGGCTCACGTGAGCCTTCTTATATTTGCTTTTAATTTTTACAGACATTAACAACATAGTGTTTGGGCCAATATATTTTTGCACAGTATACGGCCCGTCATAGAGGACTAACAGCTTGACGTTCAACTGAGCGGCCAAATTAGGGAACGTATAAGATCTACATAGCACATGGTCACCGACCTTGAAATCATGAGCAGCTCTGCTTTCGTTATACGCCTTACTGACGGCAGTCCTGGCACAGGAAAGATTGCAGGGCACAGATTCCATCACGCGCTCCAACCCGGGAGAGTCAGGCTTGAGTCCAGGGGCTGCACGCTCCACTGGTTTAACAAGGGATGAGTAAGTTCACGCCCCAGGAAGGTCACGGAGGGGGGGAAACCGGATGCGGAATGACACGCAGAATTCAGACCCATGTTTATGTATTCCAATTCTGAATCCCACAGGTTGTCAATTCATTTATTTCTAATAATTATCAAAAAATAATACCTTACGTACACCTCAACTATATAAATTATATCAGTGCTGATAACATGATTAAAAACGTAGTAATGTTTCACTTTATTAAGTTACAAACGCACTAAGGTCGAAAAATGGCTAACCAAGCCTTATAAATGATCGGCATGATGCAGCGCGCATGCGCCAAACTCCAGGAGGGGAGGCGAAGACCGACAATGTACTAATTTTTGAGAAGGGGAGAGGGAGGAGGGAAGCGCAAACGCCCGCCGCAGCGCGCGTAGTTCAAAAGCAGCGGACCCGACTGCTTCCAACTTAATAATACTTATTTTATTAACTGCAAGGACATTTTTATTAAATTCTAAGTTTAATTTCACGACGAAAAAACTTCGTCGTTAAATGTGTAATTGTGAAAAAGCGTAAAACATTCTCGACGATCTTGAAGTTAAATAGCAAACATGTATAAAAGTTATAGTTAAAATAAACTCTTCGTTAAAGTAATAAACATATTTGAATTTATGAGTGCAGCTACAAGCAAATTTTTCAATTAATTGTATATTTCATTTCACTCCTGCTTTGTATCCATACAAAATAGTGATAATTCAATAAAAATTATTCAATTTTATTCATAAAAGTATGCAATCATTTCATGAATGTTTTTTATGACGTTGTCACGTTAAACTTTCGTCCGTAAAACGACTTTACAGACAACCAATTCTTTTTATAAATGTAAATAACTTTTATATTGAAGGTTTGCCGTGCAATTTGTTTTATTTTAAATACCAACTTTTTTATAAATGTAATAAAATTATAGAAAGTTTTCCCTGCTGCTTTTTTATAACTAATGATATTTAACGTGAAACTAGAATATTTAATATTTTTTAAACATTAATTTAGTTTAGTGATGGAGGATTAATATAAACCTACACACATACATAGGATTTACTTTATTTCCCACCATTCCCCGTCCGGTACAAGACGAATACAAAGGACGCATTACAATGTTGAAGTGTAGTTCATTACACATAGTTCTGCTTGTAATTTTTTTTATAATCACACACACGACATATATTTTTTATGGGTGATACAAATATAAATTCGCATAATTTGTCAAACGACGTGATGCAATTGACATTAGTGGCATTAATGGTCTCGACGGTGTGGGAGATGACAAAGACTGTGATCCGTCACGAGATGTAGCCGGCTCTCGAGCAGCACCAGCAATGGTTGTGTGGGGCGATGTCGACTCACGTGATGGTCCATGGTTCTCGAACTGACGAGAGCCCCGCCTCTCCAAACACTTGACGGGCAGACTCCACTGGTGAGGGGTCACGTTCGGGGGATCGACCTCATGGGTCGTCTCGCGTCCAGCAACGGCCCTGCCGTCTGCAGCACTCGATAGTATATCAGTTGTGTAGGTACGTTTCTCGCCCTCTTCGTCGCTCATATCATCATTACCCATCTGCGTTGAGGACTCCAGCATCCATGGGTCGTCGATTAATTTTTTCGTTGACATGTTAGCTGCTGCAAGGACCTCGATGCTGGCGATGCGGAGAGGAGATGGAGTGATGATTTAGAAGAACACTAGTGCTGCACGGTTTTGATGGCGGCTGTGGCCCTACTCTCCTCGCAGAGTGCGATCACCTTGGCTGTTATGTAGTTGGTGATCATTACGTCGATCGGGTCCGGATGCAATTGGTTAATTAATCACTTCGTTAATGTACATTACGGTTTCGTAAACGTCGGTTATGTCGTAACCGTCGTATAACTTGCAACGATTTCGTCGATGGTCACGTTCGTATTTTCAGACGTGGGAGCGACCGGTGCCACGTGCTGATCAGATTTTAACTCACAAGCCTGAGGTTTCAACATGATATTTCCCTCAGTAGACGACTGGTACGCGCGAGGAACTGCAGGTAACTGAAGGCTTCCCGGGGCCGGCAGCCAGTATTTATACCCTAAAAAAATTAGTGGTGAAGGGGTAGGCTTGTGAATGAAGGTAAAGAGAGAGACGGAGGGAGGGGTGAACATTTTTTTTCTTGGAAGGGTGGGAGAATAAGAGCAGTAGAGGTGGTGGTGTTTATTGGGATAAAAATAATAATAACATTTTTGAAAAAAAGGGAAGGAGAGGGTAGGGAAGAGGGTAGAAAATTTATGCTATGAACAAAGTTTGTGGGGGGGGGGGGGGGAGGTCAGTCTGCCAGTGACCACCATGAGGGAAAGATTGGTCCCCATTTTTTTGTGCTCTCACCAGGTTCGATCCGAGGACTCCGAGCTCCATGTCGTAAATGTTTGTTTTTAAAATATTTTTGTTAAAATTTTATTAATTGAATTTGTTCATAAATTTTAAAATTTTTTTCATTAAAATCAAATAATAAATAAATATTTTAAAGTTGGTGGACGTAACTGAAATTGCAACGGTGACGTGATAATTCAAAATGGCGGAAAACAAATTCCTGAATGTTCGAGAAAACAAAATGACGTCATCCAAGATGGCGGATACAATATGGCTGATCCAATATGGCCGCCGGGGTCAAGGTGAAAGGTCAAGGTCACGACCATCCAATATGGCCACCGTGACGTCACAATCCAAGATAGCGGTGGGCACTGCAGGCACCACACCCAGAAGCCTGGTGCGAGGACCGCCATTCCTATACTACTGGAACCATATACATAAGAACATAGAAAAACAAATAAAAACACATTAACACAAGACATAAACTGATACATATCAATAACTTTACGACAAAACACGAAAAAACACAACACACAGATAAATAAAGATTGATAAAGTTCATATTAACTAATTGGTTAATTTGGTTTTCAAAAAAACTTAAACAGAAATTAAAATGGAGTATACAAAATAAATATGTAGATTATAAAAGTTCTAAATAACATTATGCTTACGTTTTTCACCAATGTACGTTTCTAGATTATTCAAAAAGAGTTATAATTTTTTAAAAATTTTATAGTTACTAATGGTTTTAAAAGTGTCACTAATTCTATAATTGCAAGTTGAAATTCCTAATCCAAACCGAGATATTATGCCTGATGAATCAAAAATGGTAATACAACGTATATAATAAAATGTATATAACTGTTTGAACGTCTAGTAAATAGAAAATGCCAATTAAATTTATATAAGAATGCAGGTTATTTAAAAGGAATTTAAAAGCCTGAAATTTGAATATATTAATTTAATAATTTTTTTTCTGCATACTTTCAATTCTATTACAAACAAAATTAGTTATTTAATTCCAAATTACGACACAATATTCTACTTCATAGCTAATCAACATGAAGAACAAACTTTACAATCAGGTATTGGTGCAGAGAAAGTTATAAATTTAATAAGACCTAAGATCTTCAAATGCTTCTAATAGTATTATCTACATGTTGGTGAAAATTAAAAACTTGGCATCACTATAACTCGAAGGTATTTAAAGTGCTAACTAAGTTTAATGTCATTTCTTACTACGTGATAATTCTAATTAATTGAATTAGTTTTTTATTGAATGTTATACAATAAATGCTATCGTAATACAGTGACGTTTGTTAACTTGAAAACCAGATCTGGACAGCTGAAATATCTTGCTGAATAGTTTCACAAACAAATTTACATTTTTTTTCCTTCAGCATCTTTTCTTGATCAAGCGTCTATTTGTAAGATAATTTATAACTCCTATCGTGCCCTTGATTTTTAAGGTTATAGCACGTCTTAAAAGTCCTAGGAAACAGCTGAGCAACAAGCTACAAAATTTCATAAAATTCGAACATCTCCAGAGGTGACACGAGGCGGGGAACAAAATAATTTAGAAACTCCCTACACACAATCCATTTGGGAGTTAGTGGATCGGTAGAGATATACAGGTACTCAATTAAATATAAACAACAAAATAAGTCATGTGATCTATAGGCTTCTTGGTTTATTTATATTAATATTCTTTTATGTAGTGCATAACCTTTCTTTAAATAGATTTAACCAGAAAAGATGAAGGCAGATTAACCATAGATCAACAAATTAGCATCTTAACATCTATGCAATCATTAAAGAAGAAAACATGGACACAATTTATAGTGTTACCGAGTCTGGACCGCGAATCTAGCGAAAATTTAACAAGGTTCTAGTCATACTAAAATGTTTACAAAAATAGTTGGAATATATTGCCTTGGTTTTGAATCTTATGCAAAAAAAATTACAATTTCACCATGTCCGATAAGGGTGATTCTTCTTGAGTCACAGTTACTGAAGATATAACTTTACATCGTTAACAAAAACTTCTCCCGTGTCCACTGGCACACCAAGATTTATGAAATTTTGTCGTTCAGAACTCACGACCAGGTAAAATTCAGCGGGAAGAGCAGAATAAATTTTGTCGGGGTTCACTCAATTGACTTTCAATCACGACCATTTGTGCAGGGGTGACTCTGGGATGACAGAGGTGTTTCTTCAATCGGTGGGTATCTCTTGCACCCTCCCTGCAACAAGGTCCAATATCGACAGAGATTAGACCAGGTCGCAGACAGACCATCAATAGGGCAAAAGTCCGCTAAAAAGGAGCGAATTGGGGGAAATATTGAAAGCAAAAGACTCACCGAAGCATGGTGATGACTGATGATTGCACTCATGTTGCGCAATCGCCAGTTACGACGTGCGACGTGGATATGTCGCGGAACCACAAAGAAAAGAATTTAAAAAACAAATACTAAAACGTAGCTATTCGGGTTGGCCTACTAACTAACAGAAGATAAAGAAGAGTTTAGGGAAAAATTCCCTCCGCCGAGACAATTACATCATATAGCACAGTAGA
Organism: Bacillus rossius redtenbacheri; assembly: GCF_032445375.1. Lineage (NCBI taxonomy): Eukaryota > Metazoa > Arthropoda > Insecta > Phasmatodea > Bacillidae > Bacillus > Bacillus rossius. The sequence continues at coordinate 231,328,449 of NC_086330.1, forward strand.
AGACAGATATACACGCGATTTATTAGTCGAGGAGTAACTCAACAGAGACGCCATTGTAGTCAGCCCAACAGCCCGCGAATTAATTCCATCATGGCGGCTAGATCGTCTAAAATAAGGATGCTAGGTCCCGGAAGACCAAGGGGGGGGGTGGGGGGGGGAGGATATGGCTCAGCGCCGAACGGAACCGAAGACGTCCGAGGCAAGGTAAAACAAAGGTCTGTTGCTTGGTAAAAACCTCTATAACCGTCGAGCGCCGCGCGCTCTATGGAGGCGCAGTCGAACTGAGTTTAACTTCGACTCACAAATCTCGCGCTAGGTGACTTGTAACCAGCATTTGGGTAAAAGGGGGGGGGGGGAACAAGTGTGCTCTCTGGCGGCCAAAGAAGAGAGAGAGGGAGAGACTTAAGAACACGGCCACTAGAGTGCGCCGAAAACAAGGTAAAGAGAACTAGGATGAAAAGGTTTGATAAGAGTGTTCAGAAGTCTGGCAAAATTTTAAATAAGAATAAAAATTAAAATATTTAAAAAAAGTGAAAATTTAAACATAAATTTAAAATATGTGCCAAACACACCAATAAACGAATTAAAACACACACACACACACACACACACACATATATATACACTAGCTGCAATACCCGGGCTGAACACAGGGTGTGTTAGTAATTGCCTTCTTAATTTGAATGTCAAGTGTGAAAATTAATTTATATCACTTTCCGATCCCGACAAACGTTGTTCTGCTAGTTTATAGTTATTTACCTGGTCGGTATGTAATTTAGACTTTATAAAGAAATATAGAAAATAGCTGAAATATAAGAGATTACTAATATTGAAAATATTACATTAGCTAACTAATGATCGGCCTGCATTGAAATGCCTCATTCAATTTTGTTTTGTAATATGTTTGAAGTAGTTCCACATATACAAATCATCTATCCATTTCTCTATATATATTTATCTCTATCTACATCTATATACATCTATGTATCTCTCTATCTCTATTTATCTCTTTATATCTACATATATACTTCCCACTATCTCTATATCTTCTATACATAAGTCTCTATATAGCTCTATATATATAGGTATATCTCTTTATCTAACCCATTTCATTCTCTATACCTCGCTCTATCTCAACTTATATCTCCGTCTCTATCTCACTATATACATATATATATATATCACTCTATCTCTGTCTCTCTTTTATATTCAAATAAATTGTGTCATGCGTGCGCACTTATACAACAAAAACAGACGAAGTGCCGCTATATCAAATGAAATAAACACATTTATTGACACGATTCGTGCTCCAACTATTAAAAAATAGTTTTACCGTCTCAGTAACCTTCATTAGCATGCGCATAACAAATCACCTAAATTTCATCGCAATCGGATGAATGGTATAGGATCGCATACGGCACAAACAAACGAAAATTAAAGACATGACAAACGCATCAAACGATGGTGCGTTTAAAATTCAAGGCAACTCTATCTATTGACGAAGTTAAGAACAAAACTGTTATTAACGCCGTTATTTTGCTAGCCGCTGCGAGCTCCACTAAGCGGGCTGGTCTCGCCAAGGAGAAAAACTTGAATTTGCCAGACCTTACTATGTGTATGATCGTGTGTCAGACATAGAGAAATGACACTCACTCACTATTTGTATGTCTATGTCCTATGATTTTTTCTGTTATAAAATTAAATTATCACTTTTTCCTTCCCTTAGCGATGGAATTTCATATTAATATGGGGTCTATGTGTTAATCCAGGTTATAAGCTAGCTGTAGGCCAAATTTCATTCAAATCCATTCAGTAGTTTTTACGTGAAAGAGTAACAAACATCCATCCATCCATCCATACTTATACAAACTTTCGCGTTTATAATATTAGTAGGATATATACACACATACACATTATACTGTGTGTGTTGAAGACGATCATCCTGATAGAAAACTACGTGGTTTTTCAGAAATAATAATTTTAGGAATAAAGTTAATGTGCCTATAAATATTTTTTTTCCCGTCAAAAACGTCTAAAATACTACATAACAGAGGTATTGGTCAATAGCTTGTGACTAAAATTTAACTGTCAAGAATATTTCAAGGAAATATATACCGATAAATGGTTGAACACACATCGGTATATAACAAATCACTGACTTATACACAATTCAAATATTTGTTGTACAAAAGCAAAATTTTTTTTAATGTTTTAAATGTTTGTTTGAGCTTTGTTTATAACATGTTGGAATGATAATGCTAAAGTTAAATTAAAAGATACATTTCATACTGACATCGCCGGAATTTTAGGTAATGATAGTACTGACCTTAAATCGATCAGTTTCTGAAGACTAAGCATTTAGATGAGATTTGCTTTCTTATTGAGAAATATTCACATTATTTGAATACAACTATATTTTAGTGTTACTAACAGTACTCCTGAGTACAGAATTCTTGGTAATCAGGGTTAAACAGGAGCCTAAATGTTTTATTTCATACAATGAAACCCTCAGAAACTTAACTAAATCATCGGGATTATTAAACATGAACTTATTTGAGTACACAACTACAGAAAGTTTTAATTTAATATTTGTGCACATCGCTATGACATCGATATTTAATTATTTGTAATTTTAATTGTAACAAAAATTGGAATTTAGTGTTTTATTTTGGATGTGTAATATATCTAAATATAATAGTATGAAACATGTATTACGTTTTAACTGTTACAGTAGGTATCAACAGTTCATTTAATGGTTGTGTATGTTTATTTTCATCAAAAAATATATTTTGTACAAAAAAATATCCTACAAGTGATTTTCTTTTTTTTTTACAATTTTGTTGTTTTAAATTATTATTATTATTAGAACCTTTCATTTAGTTCAACAACTTAAGTAGATATAATAATTTCGTTATTAAATGAAATTCTTCATACATACTACACTTGATATTTTGAGATTATTACGAAATAATATTTGATTTTATTATAAATGCATTTGTTTTGCAAACGTACGGGTTTCAAATACCAAATAAATATTTTAATTTTCTTTTTTAATGGTTCTTGCAATTGGGAGATTGATTATATATATAGTTTAGGACATACACCATTGCTGATTATAATGTATGTCATAAGAAACCTCAATAACATACAAGAAAGATAAATGTCCAAACATACAGAAAACAAGCGAAACTCAGGGAAAACGAAAACATTTAAAACATAGACAGAAAAATACGCAGAAAGAATTTGTAAAAAAATTATTACAGCACAGACGGACAGTGGGCTAACAACGACGAGACATTAGCAACAAGAACAGCAAATAAAGACAAAAAATACTTTGGAGAACTCACAGAATTGATTTTTCAGTACTTTTACAAAAAATTCTATTGGAAAACAGTTGACAAGGAATAGTTTCCTATACCAAAAGAAAGATATTATAACTTTGTACACCACATATCTTTGGTTCTTTTTACACATCTGAAATACGGTTTATCGAGGTATAACTGAGTATTTTTACAAAAATTGGCTAATAATTTTATTCTTTAATTGATGTGTACATTCTGCATTTTTTTTTTTAATCATGGAAAAGTTGTCGTTCAAATATTTAACACTTTGGCTTTCTTTTGTTTTGCCGTGCTTAATATGCGCAGTTAATACTGGAAAGCTATTCAAACAAGGGTTTACAAAAACTTTGAAATATTGGAGGTAGGCCTACTGGGGCAACACAAATCATAAATTGTAACAATATTTTGTAGTGATACAGTTATTTTCAAATAAATGTACAAATTAACAAATATCTAAGTTTATATGAATATTTCTGTCCCATTTACAAAGGAAAATTACGGTGCACAACAACAAAAAGAATTACCCAACGATGAAACTAAACAGATAAAAATTGGAAAAAGAAACGGATATACAGAGACGCACAGGTGAACACAGCGATGTTACAAAACAGTGAAGACAGCACAGACGAACACCGTAAGCAACAGTGGAGCGACAAAACAGATGTTTTTAAAACCACAACAATGGTAGCACAGAATAACACATGTTTTTCCCAAGACAACAGTTGCGACGTTTCGGGAGAGAGATCTATTTCCTTCTTAAGGCACAAACATACTGAGGTTTCTCATGACATACAGTTTAATGAGTATTAGTGTATGTCCGAAACTACATCCTGAATTAATTCACCTATTTTTTTTAATGTTGTTTGTCGGTTGAAATTTTATTGAATGAACTAACTGTTTTTGAAATTCACGTTGATACTGACTTTCTTTAAACAGATTTATATTTTGATATGTTTTATGTGTATATTTGTTTACGCTTCTATTAAAAAGGCACAGGTATAAGTGCAGAGAAGCTTACTCAAAAGAGAAACCTGTTTCTGTAACAATAAATGTCAAGAACGTATTAAAAAAGAGGGGGTGGGGTAAGTTGGTCAGATTTCTTTAGACAAAAAAATTTTATTTTACAAAATTTACAATGGCAGGAGTTTCAAAAGCACTTTAGGGATCGTGAAATAGCCTAAAACTGTATTTTCAAGCATTAACTTTGTAAAAACGTTTTCGGAGGTGTGACTGTCTTATGTCCTCCCTTTCCACAAATACTGTTTCCACCCATGGTAAATGTGTAAACAAAATAACATGTAGTTACACACACTACTACACGATATACTCAAAAGACATGAATTAAAATTTTCGTGACTGTAATTTATGATAGCTGTACTTATAATATTAGATGTCAATAATTTTTCAAGACATGTTATGATAGCCTACATGGAGTACTATAGTCTGAAACTATGTATTTGTAATGTTATGCAATGATCGTACACTCACGCCTGTAGCATGAGGCACCACTACAAGGCAATCTGAAGATGAGAAAGATACATCATCGAAGTTTATGGACCGAGTCGTAAGACACTAGATTCGTATCCCAGAGAACACGGGTTCAAATCCCGGTTGGCCATCGTCATATCGTTTTGACGTGAAGCGTCTTAAAAATCACAACGAAACATATGGGTAACAGAACAGACGGAAAGGTCTGTATCATCTTTCTTTAACATTTTCATTACTATATAGGCTTCCCTACCCAGCCCTCCCAAATACACTTAGTTTTAATTTAGGTTAGGAAAAAATTTATGTTCAGTGTAGCTCATGACTCAGGCGTGATAGCGCGGTGATTCGTGTTATGTGTATAGAGAACCGACAACACTCGGCAATACAGATTGTACGTTCACCAAAAAACAATAATTTTGATATTATGCCTTTGCTATCTCATTTATCATATCACAGGCCAATGTTAAACATTTTCGTCGAATATTAATTAAAATGAATAGTAAGCTACCATTTTGTGTCTATTTTGAATTAAAATATTTGGTACGTAGACAATGTCTCGTTTTTATTATTTCTATTTTAAACTATTACACTAAAAGCGACTCGCTGACATAGAAGTTTCACGCGAAACCAACGGCCGTGACTCTCGATACAGCCCCACCGATTTTTTTATAGAAAATAGGTATGATGGTTCCTTACTGTAGGTCATGGCTTATTCCTTTCATATTGTCGCTCTATAGTGTGGCGTTGTATTTTGTCGTCTGCATTGACCTCGCTATTAATATGTTTAAGGATAAGCAAGAATTTCAGAATAAGAAAAAAAATAATTTCGGAAATAGGCTATTCTCCTGGAAAACAAATATAAAATTGATTTAAAGGCTTTCATAAATTAATATTCTGAAATTATTTCGTTGTTATTGACTCAGTGAAAGTATAGGCCTAATATCACAACTACCTACTTAATAAAACTTAAACAGCATACATGAACCGCTCTCACTATTCCGTATTCACATTGTGATTGTTTTGGTCAGTTCTTAATGGCAATTGTTTTTCTGTACATCTATATGTTATAGTAATTTTCTTATGGATTTCACAGCACATACTAAAAACATAATGCTGGAATCACAATACCCTGTAACAGCCTCGAGATAACAAAAACCACACCACAGCCATTAAAAAGTAAGGTTGTAGTGAAGTCAACCCACGAAAAGTCAACCCCAGCAGCCCATCAGAATCATAATGTGGACATTATTAAAGATGTAGTAACGTAAATATATTTTTTTGGTGAAATAATTCATGCTTAAGTTTAGTTTATCGTTCTTTTGATAGACATTATGAAAAATAAACTAAATTGTAATTGCCACCACATTACTATATATAACTATACACATGATGGTGATAATCTGTCGTGGAATTTCAAACATATTATATATATCATGCAATATTTTACCTACTTAACCTCGGTTGTCAGGTAATTGTGATTTTCGGTCACTAGATTGCATTTAATTTCAACTTGCGACCTGGAGTTAAACGTTAATTGGAATCACAAGAATTTGTATGCTACTTATTTATACAAATTATTTCTAAGATAATAGACTAAATTGTATCATGTCGTTCGAGTATTAGGACTGTATGGTCGCTTTTTAACTTATCATAGTTTTACATTATGGCACTTTCCCGTCGCCCCCCTGGTGGAATTCTTCGATTATGGTAGTTTTACAGTATGGTAATCTTCCAGTATGGAAGTTTTCCATTATGGTTGTCTTCCAGTATTGCAGTCTTCCAGTATGGCTGTATTCCGTCGACCCCCGTCAAAACAGGAGGAAATTTGCCATAATGGAAAACTACCATATTTTAATTTTTACAGATCTTAGTTATAAGTATACAGTGCTACTTCCTATAAATCATTTTTAGAAACATTTGTTTCTATAAGTGCGCGATCTGTTGAGTTAATTTATTACTGGAACTACAGAAAGTCACCATCAGAAGCGCTATCTGTAACCTTTTAAGTTAACCTAAGAAACAACTAGGGGGTTAACAGCACTACCTAGCGATGTATTCTTCACACTACTTCGAGAGAAAAGCAGCTGTACTCATTCCATCGAGTGTGTAAGAAAATATGGCAGAATTCAGCCTCGTTCTTTAAAATTATGGCAGTTTTCCGTTATAGTGCTTTTCCGCCTAATATGGTAGTCTTCCGTCGCCCTCTGACCACACACCACCAATACCAAGGTATATATCGCCAGCTAGTATGATGCCATGTCCACCATATTGTTTTCGTCTGCTGGAGGCCTCCATCTTGTTCTCGACTCCTAGAGTGTCACCATGATGTTAGTTTAATTTTTACCCGCAAGAGTGCAGCAATCATTAATTATTACCTACTGTACCACCCGCCATCTTGACATTTGGACGCAATCTTGTAAATCTGTAATTATTTAGGTAGAAATTCGGGAAAAATTCCAAATTACACGAAAAAAAATTTGCAATTAATATACTGATTAATTCGATCTATCACTGTCCTTGGTTCGATCCCTGGACAATGCAAAAAAAAATTAATTTTATGTAAAAAATAAAAATTTCAAGAAATCCTATTCAAAACCTTAAAAGAGGCTTAAAATCCTTTACTACCAGCCTCCAGTAAGCTGTTATGACCACCATATTGGCAATGTGTATTTATTGACCCATAAAAATTGACAAAAAAATCACTCATTATTTTCATATCGAATCGATGGATTCCTATCCTTTGTTTGAGAAACCGTCGAGAGCGCTGCGACGAGGAGCAACGGGACCGTGAGAGTGCGACTGAGTGGTGCGGAGCTGTGGGTGAGGACAGGCGTGAGGTACGGGGCGAATCACTTTCGAGCCTAGCTGCAGGGAGGAGTGCGAACTGTAGACTGGACATATATATAGTGTTTTGTGGACATACATTAACTTTAGTGATTTTATTATTAATGTAAATATGAGTGGCAAATAGAACTGCATTAAATTAATTGGGCTATACTTACGAACATTATTATTTTATTTTACATTAAACGATGTGCCGTAAGTGTCCGTATTATGTATTCGAGGAGGCTTTGGCGAGCCGGAGAAGCGATAAAATGTTTCTTCGTGGCAATGTGCACAAGCGGAAAGGGGAGTGGGAGCTAGTGGAAACTGTTGTTTGTAACGCATGCAGAGCTTTGAAATGCTCGTCTGTTATCTGGGAGTATTGACTTTTTTCCGGCCGCAGTGAAGACCAACGAAATAAAATGTTATTTATCACAGTATTTAATTACACCTATATACCATGCCTATAACCCATTCTTCTTATAAGCGTATTTAAACCAAATGTAATAATCTAACCGCAAATTAACACATTTTAAAATAAATACAAAGAATCAAATATAACACTGTAAATAATAAAAAATAATCATAAAGCATATTTTGAATACGCATTGACATATTTGTAAAGCTATAAATAATAAAAAAATCTATATTTATGTTTTATAATTCCGAATTATACTTTTATACATATCTTTATATTTTTAATAAATTTGCTGTCTCCCTTATCACTATAAACATACTATTAAAAGATTTTTATATATATTTTATGACTATTAGCGTTTATATATACATAAACATACAGAAGCATACATGTATAAGGCATATATACATAAACAAAGAAATTCGACATGTTTGCTTCCAATCCGCATTATGCAACACCTCTCTATCCAATATGCCATTTTTATCAATCCAAGATGGCGGTGGTATCGCGCACGTTAAATGCTTTCCTTGTGCACTCTGTGTGCATATTGGAACATAGTCTTAGGTGCATGAAGCTACACTGCTCCATCCAAAATGGTTCCTTTTCCTAATTCCAAAATGGCTAGGGATGGAACTGATTGAACGGTTTCTTTGTACATTCTGTGCCCGTAAATGAACAAGTAGGTACTTAGGTTCATCGTACTACACATCTCCATCTATCATGTAGGTCGTAATGAATTCCTTATGGGGGGGTGGGGGTAGGAAGATGTAGCGCATTAAAGGCTTTCTTGTGCACTCTGTGCATGTAAAGGAACGTATCCTACTGGACAACTCTTGCACTAATTATGGTGGCCCCCTCTGGCAACAAATTTTTGAAATTTGAATTTGGCGCGTTCTAGAAAACAATGCTGACTCTAAGGATGGCCGACAGCGGCGCTATCTGGTAGTAACGCCATGAATTTATAATTCCCGACAGTGGCGTCTTCTGGCAGCAACATTATGAATAACTAATTGGGCCCTCTGGGAAATGTTTTTTTTAAATTTAAACATAGCATTTCCTACATATGTCATTACTACCATTGGCTTGGAAGACATACTTTGAAATCATATATAAATTATTTATTTGCTTCAACTGGTCTGCTAGCCGAATGTTTTAAGGCGTACGTTTTCAAAACTCAACATGCTGTGGCATCACTTCTTCGAATAATGCATCGAGAAGCTTGTGTTACACGTGACAAATGCCTCGATAGTTTTGGAGATCATGTAGAAAAATAAGTAAGACCCTGCTGAACTTCTGGTGGTTAAATTATAATTTAATGTAAATTGGTCCTTTTTATAGCACATCGGAAGTTAGGAAAAAAACGGTCCTCGTATCTCCACAGCAAAGGCATATAAATGGATCGCATGCAAGTGTGTGGTTAGGTGTGTGTGTGTATACTTCTTACCCCATAAAAGAAGACCACTGGTGCTGTGTGCCAAAACTCTCGTCATTAAATGGGGTTTTACGAAGGCGGAACTTGTAGTCGTAAAGTGGGACCAACTACAACCAGCGCAGCTGTGCGCGAGGTGTGGTCTGTAGTGCTGACAATCCTAGAAGCTAGAAACTCCTCTGAGCCACAACGGGTCCAGGAGTAGGGAAACGAAATCGAGAAAATCAGCAGTGTTATTATTGAGGTTTTCAATATTCTTCTTGTGTTTTGCATGATAAGCTAAAGACTGCACGTACTATGACATGAGTTTATTTTTGTTTAACTCTAATATTTTAGTAAGAATTTTATGTAATTATTTTAATTTTTAACTAGCTTTTATAAACATTCTAGAATGAAATCACGAACCGCAATAAATTTCGCACAAGCATCCTATTCAAAAAGGAATTGGTATTGAATTTAGAAATCGTTTCAAAAACAGTTAAAAATGTATTTAATGTGGCAGTCATAAAACTAAAACGATATTCCTATTAAAACACATATAATACTAATACGTTTTTGAAAACCTGTTTTTCTTTTTAAAAATATAATCAGTATGAAAATAATGTTCATGAATATTAGAAATGTGATAAAATTGTATAAATAATTGAATATTTTCCTTAAAATTGTTTATCATTTATATTATGTTTATTTCTCAGTCAAAATTAATTAAATGCACAGTTAACTGAACCTGCTATAGAATATATTATTTTTTAGTTGTATTTTATTGAGAGATTATTTTAAGGAAAACAAAAATTATCAAATGACAGCGTTTGTAATATCAAAGTTCAAGGTCAAAAGTATCAATACAACAACCTAAAAACCATTTACATAAATTATATTACAAGTAATGTAAACATCCAATCAACATTGCTTATTTATTGATGGCTTAAACAAGCAACAATCTAATAATAATTATGGCGCCTTAGTGGTTGATTGTCAGATCACGCGCCTCCAACCAAGGCACCTGGATTTAATTCCCGTCGGAGTCAAGCGCGAACTATCCACCAGTGGGAAATGTAGTGGATGTGGCCGTGAGCATGGCTTTCTCGGGTTACTCCCACTCCGCCCAACCCATTCATTCCGTCAATCCTCCAATAGCATATAACACCCTTCATCGTCTCTCTTGATCCGGAAGCTGTCAAAATTTTTTTTAAGAATATTGTTATGAATTAATTTTATTTTAATAATTAAATTTATGTTTATTTGTAAATTTATGTTTATTTGTTGAAAATTATCAAAAACTAATGGTTAACAGCAGAGTCATTTTATAATAAAAAAAATGAATATATTTTAAAATTTATTATTAAACTATTTTTTTAATTAATTGAAACCTGTTTGTTAATTTGTTAAAGGAAATAAATTTATTATTACAACTTTTTAATTAATTTAAATCTATGTTGATTTGTTGATGTATTATCAAAAACTTATGGTTATACGTGGATTCATTTGATAGTAAAAAAATTAATATATTTATTTAACATTATTTTAATGTTTTATCTCACATTATTTTACTACCATCGACCGACAAATACTACGTTTTTTTTTTGTTTTCATCATTTACTTTGACATTTTTTCCTTTTTTTTTCCTTTAGGGCTTTTTATAAAATATGTAAAAATTGCCGCCGCTACGTAATGATTTTCCAGAGTTGACACACAGAATTGAAGAGCGTATTGCTTCCATTACTCTAAAAAAAAAGTTTTTAACCAATGTGTTTGCTCGCGTTAGCACTATCGTTCTATATTTAGATCACTTGTTATTGTGTTTAAGCGGAGGTATTTGCCTTTTGCTCGGGGTTCGTATCCCTCCGGTGGGGACGAGTGGTTAGTTCTGTGTGTAAATGTGGTGGACGTTGCTGTGAGCCTGCGAGTGTTCTCGTCTTGCTCTCGTTTCCCTCTCAAAAGCGGAATGTATTTGACGTTACAATGCATCGGTGTGGGGGTTATTTTTAAGTTAATTGTATCAATCGTGGAATTTCGCAACCAGTATATAGAGCGAATAAGAGCGACAAAGAGAGAAAGAGAGATGAAGAGAGAGGTTTTGTAGGTTTTCATTAATGGTTTTACAATTGTGAGTTAGCGCACATACTTTTTAATAGTTGTAATTATATATATTTTTTAAATACATTGTAATTTTATCCTCCTAATTTTGCTACACAACGATTATACACTAAAAGATTCCTGTGTGGTTAATAAAAGTATAATTATATTTTTTTTTCTTAATGCATGTGGCTGTAAAGATGAAATTGATGGTACTATCTTCTTTCCACCCAATGGTGTTATGATGAATATTTGTCTGTGTTTGCTAGCATTTTTTTTATATTTATTTTTTCTAGTTAAATTGTGCTTACTTTCACTTACAATGCATTGTGCTTACTTTCATATACAATGCTTGGGGTGTAATGGAATTTTCTGCTTCATTGGGGTTAGTATTGAAAGGGTACTTTGATAAATATGTTTTGAATTTTTGTGTCTTGCATAGTATTTATCTATCATTCATGCATATATTCGTGTGTCATTGTATCTCGGCGAACTTATGTTTTGTGGAATATGAGTGTTAAGTTGGCTAGTGCGATTTCTTACATTGTATGAATTTAAGGTTTAGGAATAGCTAATATAATGTTACCATGTTGTGTTCCGGCCTGTTTTCACTTAAACTATGAGACTGCTAGCCTGGTTTAACGTACATGTTTGATTTTTTTTTAGTTGCGTCTTATACAATAATTACATATTGGTTGCGCACTGGCAACACCTTCTGTCTGTGAAGGACACGTTTGGCAACATGTGCTGGGCTGCGGTGGCCGGCAGAGTTTATATCGATACTTTTTTTCTTGGCTGCTTCATTTTTTATTTCACGAATGGGTTTGTGAAAGTGATGGAGAATATTCTATTAAGTGTGCTTGTGTTTAGCTACTATCGGTGCTGTTGTTTATATATTACAGTTCTCGTTGTTAATCAATGTAAATTTAGATTTAAAATAAGTATAAAGGTTCCAAACATGATGGTGGAAACATCCTGGAAGTCGTGTGTGTGTGTGTGTGTGTGTTACGATCTAACCTTGTGTATCGATATAAATGTGGGACAATGTGTGCTACTGCAATGATTATCATCCTTTATCCGCGAGGGAATTGGTCTTTGAAGCTTCATCTTTCTGATCTATTTGCGTTTTTTTTCACCTTTCTGTGTTTGTAATGTCTGAACTTTGTTTACTTTTTTGAAGTGATTCCATATTCTTGGTAATTTGGTTTGCTTTTTAATTGTATATTTATATCTATATGCTTCTGGATAACCTAAGTCATTGTTAAGTGCATATTTTTTGTAATATTTCTGTTTGTATCCACTGGATGTTTTATTATTACTTCATTATGTGTACAGACAACTAATGATGACAGTATGGTTCTAGATATACGACATACCCGAGTTTTTTTTTATATGTTTCGTATTTAAATTGTTATAATTGTATGGTTGGTATCTAAATATACATAATTCCGTATTTATCGTTTCTTCTCACTACATAGCACTTGAGCAAACATCAAATTTCTTACACTAATCCATTTTTTCTCAACTTGTGTGCGAACATACATAATTAAAATGATTTGTGCGAAGACCATGGGTCGCTAGAGTTCACAATTCCTTTCATTATATTTAATTATAATGCGGAATCTCTCTTCCATATGTGTTTTTGAACTTAGGTTTCCTTTAGGTGAACCAAAAAAAAAAAAAAAACTTTTTTCTTTTAGATAATGAATTTAATTTATTTGGGATGTGACATTTAGTATAGGAAACATGTTTCGTCGCACACGTATATGTGGCTTCATTATATTCATTTAGCTTAGTCCTTTAACTTTTACGCGTCTTTAACGAGTGGTTGTCTTTTTAAAGTCGGTGTCTTTAACTCTTTCTATTTCACATGTATGTTATTAGGGATTGTGACTGTTACCATCGAACATTTTGTGTTGGGGAAGCGATGTCTGGTCTTTCTGAATGCGTTTTTCTTACGCTAGGTAATGTAATTTTTTTTAATATATATTTCTACTTAATTGTACTCTCATGTGTATACGTCAATATTTACCTAATTTTCTGTTTAGTTTAGACTTTTGAAATTGCTCTTTTAGTTCATTCTCCTGTCTTGTGTTTTTTTTTGAGGCTGTGGTATTAATGTATTGTTTCTTTTATATAATACTTTCAGTTATGGCGGGTACACCTGTTCTCATTGGTATACATGTGTCTTTTTTAGTACAGCATCTGTAGTATATGGAATGTAATTTATCCTGACCATCTCTGTGGGTTTATGAAGTGTCTGGGTTTGAGTCTTATGATCGTTTCGATGTAGGTTGCAATATGCATGTAGGCGTTGTTTGGTTTTTTTTCGTGTTGACTTGTTATTTCTGGTAACTATATTATGATAATATTAACGAATTTTACATGTGGTGGTAGAAATTCAAGGAACGTTTCTGATGAGAAAAATACAGTTTTGTTTGTGTACACGCTTCAGTTACTTCAATACTTATTATTAGTGTTCTCCTGACACTATATTTATTTTAATGTAAAGATATTTTATATAGAAGAGAATTGGTTATTTTATGTCTGGCAATAAATGGATTAGCACTAGTAGGTAGTACATAGTTGGTGGGCAATGAGTATTCGTACACCACATGTAATTATTATTTCCTTCTTTAATCCTTGTCACTATAAAGTTGTTGTCGGGCTTCGTCGTTCACGTTACTTGGTTTAAAGGCATGGGTGGCGTAATTAATAGTTTGCAAGGCATCCTTGTTGTTTTTAAATATTTTAATATGTTATTTTATCCTGCTGGAGGCTTGTGTTTGGAGGGCGCTGCGTGTTTGTGTTATTTACGTCTGCCCTCCGGCAAGTGAAAGTTACTAGTGGTCCGCCGAGGCGTCTGTCGTGTCCTGGACCATCGTCGAAGCGGTGTTTGCTATGTCTGTAAACGAATTTTGGCTAAGTGGTTATTAATATGAATATCCTCGTGTGTTCTTTCACAAACATTACTGGTGTGTTCTATTCAGGTTTCGTCGGAATGGGATTAAAGTGCTTCTTATGCTTAATGGAATGTATAGTAGTAGAATATAGATTCTTATTTAAAACTGAACCAGTAACCTTTTATTTTACGTCTTATTATTAACGCCAGAGCTTCCTATGCTTATTGGGATGTGGTTATATAGGTTCTTATATTTACCCCGATATATCCTTAATTATTATTATTATTATTTACTAGTATGAAGTCTATAGTTGGTCTCTGTTTATTCATCTACCATATATAGAGATTGTGTTTTATCTAGCCTTGATGGAAACTTAACAATAATCTTATAAGCATTCTTACTGTACAACATGACTCATATAATATTCAGGGTGTCAACGCTCCTTATTTAGAACACCACACACTATGGCATGAGCGAAAGGGAAGGATGGATAACACTTAATATTTTTTTGTATCATTATTTATTAACGGTGGTATGACTATTTGAAAATGAGTTACCAGTATATTGCGGTCTTTATACTATAATGATACATAGTTTATTATTAGAGTAACGTGCTATGTTTACTTATATGAATGATCAATTACTCAGAGCTGATTATAAGCATTTGTATTACACAGACCGTTAAAACGACTTATGTTTATATTCCTACAAAGTTTGACTATAAGAGTATAAACATTAACATATTTAGTTTAGGGTATAACACGTTTTACTTACATATATTATTATTTAATAGCTATACATACACTTTATTACTATATTTAATAACGTCTTGTGGCTATATCGCTTTGTACTTCCTATTTAATGACTACACAAATACTATAACCGATTTTATTTATTAATGAATGTATACTAGCTGGGCTAGCACTAAAGACTCGTATGTGCGTCTTTTTAACAAATGGGAATAGCATGTTTTGTCTCTGGTGTTGCCGTTCGTTCATGAGGTCTTATGTGGGCTGTGGTGTATGTTTCGGTTGCTTAATAACTTATTTTGAGGATGTAGGTATTTATGGTTATTGATATTTATTTGTTTTGTCATTTATCGGGCCATGCCATTTGGTGTGTTGGAGAGTGTGGTAGTTTTATAATATTGTTCTCGTAGATCGATTTTTTTTATCTGCATTGCGCTGTATTGCGTTTGTGAGTGTCTGCTATATCATTTTGGTTGTTATTTACACTTGATTTAAGGTTTTTGTCACATGCATTCGGCGGTTTCATGTATTACTGGGCTGTACGTTTTCTTTTGTGTTCCACGCTTAGGCTCTCCTGC
This sequence comes from Bacillus rossius redtenbacheri, assembly GCF_032445375.1. Lineage (NCBI taxonomy): Eukaryota > Metazoa > Arthropoda > Insecta > Phasmatodea > Bacillidae > Bacillus > Bacillus rossius. The sequence continues at coordinate 231,344,254 of NC_086330.1, forward strand.
AAGTTGGTATAGCACGCGGGCCAGGGTCAAATAACAGCTTTCCTTTTCGTCGCACGAGACATTTGTCAACAGTTTTCAGAGTGCGTGTACGGAGTACTGACGTGTGCTCCCGCTTTGTAATATATTTATAAATTTACTTATCGTTAAACGCTGTCGGTTGTGCGGGTTGCTCTCCACACGGCGTACATAGGTGTTACTATTTTTTTAATATATCTTTTCGTCTGCGTTTTTTATTTTTAATTACACGTCGCCGGGGTGGGTGGGGTGCGTTCCAGTGAGTTTTTCCTTTATGTATGCTTATTTTCTTCGTGCCGCAGCTGAGCGGGTCGGTGTTCTTGTTTTTTCTGGGTCTTCGACCACTCCGTGCAGTTTTTATTTTATTTTAAATATGTTTATTACTTAACGCTAAGGCGCACGAGCGATCGTTCAACACTCTTTCCTACACGGGCGTTTGTACAACATTTATTTAAATTTATTTGTTACAAGTCGCCGGGGTGGGCAGGATGCGTTCCGGTGAGTTTTTTTTATGTATGCTTATTTGCTATTTTTTTTATTACCTCGGTAACATACGTAATTTGTTTCTGGCGATCGTGCCGCAGCTACATTTTATTTTTTAATTACTGAACGCTTCGTGTTAACTGCAGGGTTTAATTTTTGCTTTTAGCGCTTCGCACAACTGCTGCACCGTAGGGTCCTAACTATGCTTATTCATGCTATCGCTATGGTATATGTTATCTGGTCCAGTACTATTAAATGGTGATCTACGTTTTTAAACTATTCTTATTTTTATGTCTTTACAATATTATAATTTTAACTATGCTTATTACTTCAAGCATATTTTAAGTTACGTTTCTCGCTCTCCTCTGTGACATTAAAGATGGCGGTGTGTGTATGTGGCACTCCATTTAGTCTTAGCTAGTATGGTGGGGGTTTTTAAGCATGGCTGCAAATGATTTAGGCATAGCTAGTATGGTGGGGGTTTCTTTTAGGCATACTTGGGGGTGGGTGTTTTAAGCATACTAGGAGTGGGGGTGGCGCCTATAGTTTATTTTTTTTATTACCTCGGTAACATACGTAATTTGTTTCTGGCGATCGTGCGGCATCTACAGTTTATTTTTATTTTGTTTATTACTTAACGCTACGGCGCACGAGCGGCGCACGAGCGTTCGTTCAACACTCTTTCCTACACGGATGTATGTACAACATTTATTTAGATTTATTTGTTACATATCGCCGGGGTTGGCGGGATGCGTTCCGGTGAGTTTTTTTATGTATGCATATTTGCTATTTTTTTATTACCTCGGTAACATACGTAATTTGTTTCTGGCGATCGTGCCGCAGCTACATTTTATTTTTTAATTACTGAACGCTTCGTGTTAACTGCAGGGGTCCCTTAATACATTCCTGATCGCTCGAGCGAGGTTTCCAGCACGGCGTTTGTAACTCGACGTAATGTAATACTTAACACATTGGCCGAGAGCCGATTACTACACATTGTTTGTATAATATTTATTTTTAACTTGATGTAAAATAATAGTAACTATGCTTAATACTTAACTTGCTTTACATTATTTTGAGTTTTAACTATGCTTATACCACTAAAACATATTCGTGAGCGGGCCGCTCCCGCTTTGTAATATACCTATTTTATAAGTTTACTTATCGTTAAACGCTGTCGGTTGTGCGGATTGCACTCTACACGGCGTACATAGGTGTTACTATTTTTTTTAATATATCTTTTCGTCTGCGTTTTTATTTGTTACACGTCGCCGGGGTGGGTGGGGTGCGTTCCGGTGAGTTTTTATTTTATGTATGCTTATTTGCTATTTTTTTTTATTACCTCGGTAACTTATGTCGATCGTGCCACATCTACATTTTATTTTTAATTACTTAATGCTACATTTTAACTGTAGGGGTCCTAACTATGCTTATTTTCTGTTTTCCTAATATTATAAAATTTAACTATGCTTATTACTTAAAGCATTTTTTTAAAGACATTATTATGCTTATAATATGATGTGGGGATTATAATTGTGCAGTTTACGAGTGACGCTCCAGCAGGCAACATCTCGCTCTATCTGCGCGGGATTTTTGAGGTTATGTTTATTTAGTCATAGCAGGTATGGCGGGGCTTTTACGCATACTGGTGGTGGGAGTGGGGTAGACATAGCTAGTATGGTGTCTTTTTTGAGGTCATGTTGCTCCGGGTATTTAGTCATAGCTAGTATGGTGGTGTTTGTTTTAAGCATACTGGTGGTGGGGGTGGGGTTGACATAGCTAGTATGGTGCCTTTTTGAGGTTATGTTTCTCTCAGGTATTTAGTCATAGCTAGTATGGTGGTGTTTGTTTTAAACATACGCTGGGTGGTGGGGTTGCGGTATTTGCTTTTCGATATTTAAACATGGCGGGTTATTTTCCAAATTTAAATATGGCTGTTGGAAATTTAAATTTCGCGGTTTAGGCATAGCTAGTATGGCGGGGGTTTCTTTTAGGCATACTTGGGGTGTGTGTGTTTTTTAAGCTTACATAATGGCGGCATAGGCATAGCTAGTATGGCGGGGGTTTTAAACATACAACATTGCGCCTTTATTATGCTTATAATATGATGTGGGGATTATAATTGCGCAGTTTATGAGTGATGCTCCAGCGGAAAACATCTCGCTCTCTCTGCGCGGGATTTTGAGGTTATGTTTATTAAGTCATAGCTAATATGGCGGGTGGGGGCTTTTAAGCATACTGAAACATGGCGGGTTATTTTCGAAATTTAAATATGGCTGTTGGTAATTAAACATGGTGGTTTGCTTTTCGAAGTTTAACTGTTTAGGCATAACTAGTGTGGGGGTGTGTGTTTTAAGCATACTTGTAGTGGGGTTGGAGACGTTTATTTTCGAATACAACATGACGGTTGCGGGAATTTTGAGGTTATGTTTCTTTAGTCATAGCTAATATGGCGGTTGGAAATTAAACATTGAGATTACGCATACTCTGTGTGGAGGGGTTTAGTCATAGCTAATATGGCGGTGGTTGATTTTAGCATATTTTTTTTTCGAAATTTAAACATGGCGGCGATTGTGGAGTGGTGGGGTCTATAGGCATAGATAGTATGGTGGTATTTCTTTTTCGAAATTTAAACATGACAGGTTAAGCATAATGGTTGGGGGTTTGCTTTAAGCATACATCATGGCATCAATTGTTTTAAGCATACAACATGGCGGCGGTTGTGGAGTGGCAGGGCTTTTAAGCATATTTTTTTGACATGTAAACATGGCAGTTTAAGCATACAATATGGCAGGTATTTTAAGCATAGCGGTTTAGGCATAGCTAGTATGGCGGTAAATGTTTTTGAATCATTTTTATAATTTAACAATATGGCGGTTAAGCATAATGGTGGGGGTTTTAGGCATACTTGGGGTGGGGGGTCTATAGACATATTTATTTTTCGAAATTTAAACATAGCTTCTTTTAAGCATATTTTTTTTAAGACATGGCGGTATTTTATTTTCCATATTTAAATATGGCGGTTGTGGAGTGGTGGTGGTTTATAGACATATTTTTTTTCGAACTTTAAGCATAGCTAGTATTGCTTTTCGAAATTTTAAAGACATAGCTTCTTTTAAGCATAGCTTCTTTTAGGCATATGTTCGTTATTTAATTCCCCATACTTCATCTGGTCCCGTAGTCTAGTGGTCAAGGCGTCCGCCTCGTAACCACGACGTTGGTGCGTCCCCGGGATCGAATCCACCTAGCGCCCAGGATTTTTTGTATACAATTCCCGCTTCGGAGCGACGGTGGCACGCTCCGGTAACTAAAGGCTGAACTAAGATGGCGGCCTCCAGCAGACGGTTGCGCGCCCTGGTAACCAATGTCAACAACAATGGCGGCCTTCATGAGACAAGATGGCGGCCCCCATGAAACAAGATGGCGGCGCCCAGGCTGTTACTGGGGCAATGTTTACATTTATATGTTTACATTGGTCCAGTAACGGCTTACACCCCCTACTGTCGCTGACTCACTAGTCCTCCTCTATCATTTCCCCTACCAGGTATGTAACTATTCCCGTCAAGCGATCTGATTTTTCTTAACGCTCTAAAATTGTAGCTCCCTCAGGAAAGAAATTTCACTTAAAAAATCATAACTCCCTTAGCAGGAACACTATCAAAACATTTCAAATTATTTGTAAATCTTATAATTTTTATCTAAATCTTTTGTCTGAAACCATTTTTGATTATACGGACCATTGCTACAAGGGGTTGAAAAAATGAGGTGTAGATTAAAAAAATGATATAACTACTTTAGTAACTACACTGTCAAATCCGTACGAATTGATTTTAAACCAAATCATTTGTATATAGAACTTTTGTCTGAAACAATTTTTGATACAGTAAGTCGAAACGTTCCAAGGAAAAAAAAAAAAAAAAAAACATTTAAAAACAAATCATAATATCCGGATTATGTGCTCTATAAAATCCTTTCTTTTTATTGTAAAAAAAAACTTAAATTATTGTTTAAAACATTTGACTGAAATAATTTTTCTACGACCAACCATTACTTCAAGAGGTGGAATTGACAGGGGTAGGACGACAAAAAATTTCATAACTCCCTTAGTTAGGACAATAAAAAAACGTTCAAATTACTTGTTAATTTTATAACTATATTCAAAACTTTTGTTTGAGATAAATTTTGGTACAAACAAACATTGCTGCAAGGGGTGGATATATGTATTAAAACACAAAAATACATTTTTAATTCCTTAGTAGATATACAAAACGTTACTGTAAGGGGCTGAATAAACCTATGATTGAAATAAGAAAATTAATAAAGTTACTTAAGTTACTTTATGGAATTAATGATATTGTTTATTTATTGAAATATTTTAAATATATTTTTTTCAAAATAAATAATAATTAACAAATCACTACTGCCCCGGGTGTAAATGTCAAGGGTAGAAAGACAAAACAGTCATTACTTTTGTAATATCTGTACTATATAATTCATTATAATTTATTGTAAAACTTCTGAACCTAATCTGGAATATTTAGCTAAAACTATTTTTGATGAAATGATCGATTACTGTAAAAAGAGGGGTTAAAAAAGCAACAACTTCTTTGGTATTAAATTTGTTGGAATTTATTCATAGCTATTTTAATCTTACCTTAAAACTTTGTCCAAACATAATTTACACGACCAAGTACGTAATAGTTCAAGGGAATGAAAATATTGATTGAATGTCAAAAATAATCGTAGGCATAATATTAAATTTATTAAGACATTCAAAGCTTAATCTATTGAGTTAAAAATATAACATTATTTTTGCTGTATGGATAATTAGAACATTTTTAATCGATCTTTTTCTTGAAAATTGGCAAAAATATAGGCTGTTATGTACATTAGGTTCTTAAATTGTTCCATGAGTTTATTGAAATTTCCACATTTCCATAAGAAACAGGTTCATCGTTATCTACCTCCGCCAGTAAACTGTGCCATAAGGGATTTTTTTAGGGCTAATATTTAAAATGGGGCATTTTTTAATAAATGGGAAATTTCCACTCGAAAGAGGGATATTTGTAAGTATTTTGAGTCATTTTTGAGGAAATGTGACATCAAAATGGCAGCCATTATGTCATAATCCAAGATGGCGGCAGCACCACAGGCACTGCCTAGCGAACCCATTGCCAGACTACTCACTTAGTTACTTGAAAATATTTATTTTTTAATTCACAATCAATTAATGTAATTAGTTTTCTGTTAAAAAAATCCATAACTTATTTCTCCTGTATTTTTTTTTCTTCCGTTTGTCTCAACTTTGCCACCCAGATTACATTTTAATCTGTGAATGGATGTAAGGCGAATGTATTAAGGAATAACATTACGTCAACAAAATATTCATAAGGGCAGTTCAGAGAGATAAGGTGAGAATGACCAAAAATGTTTTTCGGGAATGGGGAGGGGACGAGAGGAAACGCAAGAACTTTGGGACTCCGTCCACCTCTTTTCCCCCAAAATTCCTGTGGTCGGTGGTTGACCTATGAGTGCTATAGTCCCCCCCCCCCAAAAAAAAATTTTTAGCATTACTCCAAATAACGTCCTAAAAACAATTATAACTGGGAAAATGATAAACAGGAAAACAATGTACTTTAATTCGATGGAAAACTTTTAAGGTGTCAGAAATGCGTTAAAATATCTTTAGTGAGGCTATTTGTCTATAAATTTTCAAAATTTCTGACCTTACATTTAACAGGGAGGTATTCCATTTCACTCACCCCAATGGTTAGTCCCTTCACCCACGATTGAGAACTGATTTCGCCCGTGTTGGAAGGTAGTGACGTCTAGTTTCGGGACAGCCTTCAGGGGCGAGATAAAATTTGTTCCCCTCTCAGACTGATTCGGGACGCGGCCGGGTAGCCTCGTGCATGATTGAGCAACTGCGCGACCCTCGGGGCCCTGGGCAGCCTGAAAGAATCATGAGGCGAGCAGGCGAGGTCACGCGGTCCCGACGCGCCCTCCCTGCGCCCTGGGCGCAGCTCCAAGCAAACAAGTCGGTGCCATGGGGCGACTTCCCCTACATTGCTTCATTTCTGGTTGATTCCCTACAGCACAAAACCATCATATACTCTCATGCGCAAACAGTATTTTATATATTTATATGACTTTTTATGTAACAGATTTTGCACGAATTAAATTCCGAGTGTTACATAACATTGATATCAAATATTTCAGTCGAGTTCCTTAATTAGTAAATTAGTAAAATTGGCTGAAGGAAGGTATGAATACGGAAGAATATTTAAAAATTTAATACAGTCGTCAAAGTAGTACGATTACAAATAAAAATTTATAACTTAATTTATACTCTACTACAAGTACAGAAAATGAAAATCACTAGGATTTCCGAAGTCCTTTACATGTCTTTAACATGTCTTCTCAGGGCATTTCCACATGACAGTTATTTTTCCACATTGTTCACAAGAGTTCTCTGTTTAGTTACAAGGGCAGTATATATTTCAAGGTACCTGGCATTATTTATGTATACAAATATCTTGCCGCAGAATATACAGTTTGATGCTAATGAATGCACAGCCAGTCCGTCACAATTCATGATGTGTATTTTAAATCTTCTGTAGTTTCAAACAGCCTACATCATCTATTTTACTGATATTAAATGTGTTCAGAGATATAAATACAATCATGTAATACGTAACCCCAAATTTTCAATATTTTGATGTTATCACAGCACTTACAGTTGGATGATGAAACACCGTTAGTTACAGCGACCTTTATCGATGTCATATTGTTATGCTACTGAAGACACTACAGGCTTTTAAAATATCCTGTGCTGGAACAGTAGGTGCAACAGTTGACGCCGTTGCCAACATGATCTGCATCGTTAATGCTAACATCGCCATCGGAATATCTCGGGCTGTCAGCAAGATTGCCAGAGTGGTCTGCGTTGTTGATGGTAGGCCTTTCATCTAGGTCGACTAATGATGGTAATGATGCAATTGAGTTCTCAAGAATAGGTAATAACATGACTTAATGCACCGGACTAATCAAACAAGATTTCCGCACTACAGCACAGACAGAGGTGGACTGAGAGTCGTAACGTATGAGCCTTACTTATAAGTCGTAAATAAAATTATGTGTTGAGTCTGGATCATGGTTCGCAGCCCCGTGTCTTCCCGCAATCTTAGACTGTAACGTCACAGTGGCCATTTTTTATGTAAAATTCCCTGACAATTCCAAAAAAAAAAAAAAACATGACTCAAAATTTCTACAAATTTCCTTATTTCGAAGGGACAGTTCCCATTTTGAGGGAAAATATCCTATTTACAAGCCTCTGAAAAGCCCTTGATGGGGAGCTTTGATCTTGACCTTGACCTCAACAGGCCATCATTACAAATATTGTTACGACTGCCCTCTTGTAAAACGTAATTTAATTTTAATACTAGAAGTTAGAGAAAAATTGTTAAATTTATAAAATAAATATTAATTAAATTTTATTAAAATAACTTCGCAATTTTTAAATTTACCGGTCATAATGATAATACATAATTTTTAACATTCATAATAAATATATTCATAGTTAAATTATGACAATAAAATATACAAAAAGGTACTGGGTTCGAACCCGACGAGGTATTTCGATTTCAAATGGTGACCTATTGTTCCTCCATTGAAGACACCGGCAGACTGACCTCCCACCACTAATTCCAAGACAGTTACGTCGGCCAGTATAACAAGGCGGCCATCTGGTTTTCGTCTGCTAGAGGCTGCCATCTTGGATCCGAATTGATGTTTCTTTTGCTAGATTGTACTGCCGCCATATTAGTTTAATTTTTACCCTCAATAGTTAAGTAATTATTTATTGCCAGACACTCGTCATCTTGTTGGCCGTCTTGTAAAACTGTAATTTTTGAAGGCTAGAAAATCGGTGAAAAATCCAAACATCATTAAAAAAATCTCTTATCGATATAATGACTGACCCGATCGATTCATGCCCAATGTTCGGAAACTTATCAATACAAAAAGTTAATTTTGGGTAAAAAATATCATTTACTTAAAATTACTAAAAAAAAGTGACAGGTTCAAGAAATAAAAACACCCAAAAAAAATGTATTATGTAATTTCTACTCTACTACAAGAGCAAATTACTAGCGTGTCTCGATTTCTACAGTCTTCCTAGTGTACGAAGCAAGTCCTTTGTATGTCGTGACATGTATTTTCAGGGCAGTTACGCATGACAGTTGATTAACACATTTTTCACACAGTACAGAGTTCTTGGTTTGATTAAAATAAAAATAATATGTTTAATGGTCTATTACATTATTTACCTATGTATACAAATGTCTTGCTGCCGAATATAGCTACAGTTTCATTTCAGTGGATGCGCAACCAGCCAGTCACAATTCCTTAAGTATTATTTAATATTTCGTAGTGTATAAAAATACTGGCTACAATACATATTATACTGATATATAATGCTTTCAGTGTTATTATTACAATTCTGTATTACGTAATCGCGAATTTTAAAGTTTTTTGTGTTGTCTCAGTACGTAAAGTTAGATGAAGAAACACCGTTGGTTGCAGCATCATTAATCTAAGTCACTGGCATTGTTGACATCCAGTGTCCTGCTTTGAAGACACTGCATACATTCGTTAAATCTTCAATGTTGCTGACAACACTTGCAAAAAGTCAACCACGAAAGTCTCCAAGGTCTTCTTGGCTAGAAGAATAGGCGCAACTGTTTAAGCCCTTGGCAACATGATCTGCGCTGCCGTCAACGTCGTTGCTATCGGGATCTCTGGACATGTAAGCAAAGTAGCCATCGGGTTCTACACTGTTGATGGTAAGCCTTCCATCCAGGTCGATATTAATGATAGTAAAAATGTCATCGGGTTCCCAATAATTCCCAGATACCGGACTAATATCTGAGATGAAAGAAACTAGTCGATCCGCACTACACCACAGCCAGAGGTGTATTAAGAGTCGTATATTCCAATACTCAATTATATACTTGCAGCGACTGGAATGAGACGCCAGTCAAAACTACAGCCAGTTTAATTTTTACAAACACGTTCTTGCTTGCGGTTAGCAGACCTAGTACAAATTTCGTAATATTACGATAATTATCGAGTTAGACTTTCTTGTCGCGAAATTATTTTACACGTATGTACAGGGTCGAAATGACAAATAGTAGTATTTTATTTATTACTTATAAATTACAATAGGGGCCTTTTTAATTTTATTTTTATATTACAAAAGTTCTTGTTCTCCTAAGTGTCCACCTCGAGTATACGTCGTTTTGCCTAAAGTCATTTAGCCTAAAATGTTCTTTAGGCAAAACGACATTAGGCAAACTAACTTTAGGCGAAATGACTTTAGGCAAAACGACTTTAGGCAAAATTAATTTATGCATTACGATTTTAGGCAAAATGACTTTAAGGGAACTTAAGCGGGCGATTATAATTTTAGGCAAAACGACTTTAGGCACAACGACTTCAGGCAAAACGACTTTAGGCAAAACGACTTTTAGGCGAAATGACTTTAGGCAAAATGACTGTAGGGCAAGCTGAACAGATGCCTAGAATATTAGGCAAAACGACTTTAGGCAGAACGAATTTAGGCAAAATGACTGTAAGGTTTGATCACTGCCTGAGAATGTGGAGTGGTGCTCTGCGAGTTTAGGCAAAACGACTTTTGGCAAAACGACTTTAGGCAAAACGACATTTGGATACATAAATTTAATCTCTAAAATGTTCAGAATAATTCTTCGTTCAAATTTGGCGCTTAGATGGCGTGACTAGTAGTATATCTCGTAACAACATGTTAAGCACAAGTAAAGGATAATTTAGTTCAGTTTAACTATAACAGGTGGAGCTACAAGTCATATTTAAAACAATGAGTATGCTGGTTAATTTCCGGTCACAAGGCTGCGTATAAGTAAAAAAGAAAAGCAATTTTATGAATATGCGTAAAATGTAAATTGATTATATTATAATGTTTATAAGTAATAATTGTTTATAATACTTGTTCAGTTTAATATATTAGATTCACAGAAATAATTTTATTTTAAGACATGCGAGCTTTGTTTGAAGGTAACATTTTATTTTAATCCTTACTAATATTATAAATGCGAAAGTAACTCTGTCTGTCTGTCTGTCTGTTTGTTACCTTTTCCAGACTGAACGGCTGAACGGATCGTAATGAAATTTGGCAAGGAGATAGATTATATCCTGGGGATGGACATAGGCTATCTTTTCTCTAAAAAAATAAATTTTGAACGGGTTAAAAAAATATATCTTAATTTTATGTGTTGTGTGTCATAGACATACAAACTGTTAATGTCATTCCTCTATGTCTGCCAGCAATAGCTTTCAAGCCATTACGTTACGTTTTGCTATTGTAAGGATCTAAGTAGAGAGTAAGAAAAAAATAAAGATCTTGACAGTTTGTAGTGTCGCCATATTTGTTTCAATTTTCAATACCGTTTTTGTATATTACATTTAAATTGCAGAAAAAAAAAATGTTTCATAGACACATAAATAGTGAGTGTGTGTCATTTCTCTATGTCCACGAGGTTTCGCCGCGTTAATTTTCTCCTTGGGGCGAACCCGTCCGCTTACTTAAATAAACAGCTTTATCGTTGAATGATTTTATGATTTATTTCATGAAAATCTTCTCTCATAAAAAAGTTAGTTTTATAGACATTCAATAGGTCTCTCTCTCTCTCTCTCTCTCTCTCTCTCTCTCTCTCTCTAAAGATCAATCTATGAATCGTTACAAATTTATTTCCTTTATTTTTTTTCGTTTGATTTGATACAATATGATTTCACTAAAAATCAATTTATACCCATTCCTATTTTCATTTCCACATTACGAAGTTTCACTTCTTCCACGTGGAAGGACTCCACGCAATATTTTTGCATGCAATTAAAAACTATTTTTTAATGATGCCAAAGAAGTATAACTTCTCATGCGCGTACCTAAGTACACGCACCCATTTTTTTTATTTAATTTCTTCAAAATATTTTTTTTTCTCCCTAACTAGGCCACTCATAATTCTTTTAAATTTCACGTGTATGTTTTCAATGTCATTCGAGTTGTACAATTTTTTTTTGTCAAATTGGTCATTATTTATACTTTGTTTCATTTTGGAAACATACGTATTTTAGGTATTATGGCAAATAAAAAAAAAATAGTTTCACTAACATTCTTAGGTTTTTATTGTGTGGATAGTTTCAAGTTTAATATTATGTAGGTACATAAATTCTTTAACTTATAAATTTCTTCGAAATTTATTCATTCTATTTGTCAATATTGTTATTTTTTTACAGTACCTACTTATTTGCAAGGAGTTTGGTTAAGTGTTTATAATTTATCTGCTGAGCGTCAAGAGTCTTAGGGCTGCTGAGACCGAAGACCAGAAATATTTATCAATTATGTAATATATTGTTGAAAAATTTGAATTTTACTATTTCAGGAAAGTTGATTTTTTTTATTAATTAGAATAGTTACGTGTAATTGCCATCTTCCTTTATTTCATATTAAACATTATGTTTGGTTGAGTGTGAGATAATTTTATTTAAGTATGTTTTAATTTCATTTAATTTCTTATATATATTCTTACCTACCTACTTATATTAAATTTCAGGCGGATGTTAACATTGTCATTCCAGTGGTATAAATTTTTTGTCATATTAGTGATTATTTATACTTTTTGTTTTATTTTGGACTATGTTTTTTTTTTTTTTACTTAATTCAAAGATTTGTGGTGTGTACAGTGAGTGATATCTCTATTAATTTCTATACTCCTTTGGATAAGCGGAATATTGCCACCACAGTTTTACTTATAAACAAATCCTACAAATGTTTTAAACATTATGACAAATAAAAAATAGTTTCACAAACATCCTTAGTTTTTTTTTTGGTGTGTGTAGTTTGAAGTTTAATATTATGTATGTACGTAAATTCTTAAACATAGTTATTTATTAATTTATTTAGATAATTATTCATAGGTAGGTAATAAGCTTTCTATTTGTCAATATTGTTATTATGGTAGATATGAGTATAGTAAATGCCTACATTCTTATATTCCTTTATATATCTTTCGATTTGGAGTGTTTCCGAGCCATTCGGGGTCCTCAAAATCACCCCCCCCCCCCCCCCCCCCCGGTGTTTAAAGCCCCAAAATTTCGAAAGTTTAAAAATTTTTAAAAATCTATCTCTTTCGATTTTAAGTGTTTTCGAGCCATTCAGGGTCCTCGAACCCCCCGCCCCCCTCTGGGACCAAACCCCCAAAATTTCGACAATTTCAGGAATTTCAAATATCTATTCTTTCGAAATGGAGTGTTCCAAACCATTCGAGGTCCTGAACATCCACTTTCCGCAAAAGTGAAAGCCCCAAAATTTCTAAATATAAGAATATATATAATTGGATGTTGGCATGTATGACGTCGATAAACTCTTACACCGTTTGACCGATCGCCATGAAAGTGTCACATCGAAGTGTTTTTATCATGGCGAAGATTTTTATACTAACCATTTTTTTTGTAACTCGCCGCTAGATGGCGCTGTAGCGCATCAACTTCTAAACCTTTCAACCGATCGCCATGGGTAAACAGAAAACCATAGGTCACAGATACACAAACAGTAATTGTGTGTCATTTCTTAATGTCCACCACACTAGACATATCGCTATCCATTTTGCTGTAACTCGCGGACAATATATCACCCGGTGTTCAGCCCGGGCAAAGCCGGGTACTGCAGCTAGTTTTCATATATATCCATGATTTTGCTGTAGCACATGATGCATATTTATTTAATAGAATGTACTAGTAAAAACTGTTATCGCAACAGAGTTTGGGCAATCCATGGAAATTGCAGATATCATCGTACAAAATAGCATGACACTATAACCAAACAAACACCATTTTTATTAATAATAAAATTTTATACCATAAAGTTTCCCTTGACATGAATTACATAAGTGAGTATAAAATATAGGAAGTTAATTTAAAACCCTATTATAAACATAAATTCATTAATTTTAATAATTGAGTAATTCTTGCACTAAAACGTTTATGTGAACAGCTGTATACACGCACTGAAACCTCGGACTATATTGTTCTTGTTTTAGAAAATATCACTGTTATAAACCCGAACGGCAAGTAATTTGTGGTTAATGTGTTTTCCTAACTTAGTTAAATAAATTTTCCACTTGAAGAATAAAAAAGTAGGTATATATATACCTATATATAGGTATATAGTTATATAGGTATATATATAAATATAGATAGCAGGCTGGCTGGCCTCATTATTATACTTTGCGATACCACATGGGATTTATCGTAATGTAAAATAACCCCGAAGTATCTTACAATCTAAAAGCTCATCGTTTTACTAATTACATTTATTCTGTTCGGATTAGTAAATATAATGAGAAATGAAACATAATAGGCTTGTTACTACGATCATACTGCATGCCATAATTTAAATATGTTACGAGACTGAGATTAAGTGAATTATATGTGTGTTAACGTATATAGTATGTTTATGGCGTAGTTTACTTATTTATGTATCCCGTGATTTTTTTCTGAAACAGTTTGAGCTTACTGTATATTTAAATTCTATACGCACATACCAGCAGTGTCTCTCTAGTCAATGGTTGCTGTCGCTCACGAAAATTTAATTTTTTCCTTGGCCTAGTCAGAAATCGGTAACTTTTGCACCGAAATTTCGTGATTCGCTTTCAGACTTTTTACACGGTCAAAATCGTAATTCCATCAATCATGAATAAGAAATGTATTTTTTCGCGAAATATAACAGCCTTTGTTAATTTCATTTTACTATAGTGCTTAGAAATCCGTATTCTGAAAATAATATTTTTTAAAATGATATTATACACTGGATTTTATATGGTATGTGTTTTGTTTTTTGGTAAATTTTTATATTCATAATTATACATGCCTAGTTGGAAATACGTTATTTTCTATTCGTACGTAGCCTACTAGAAACTTTTTCTTTAAACCTGGTAGGCTGAATACGCATTGATAAATACATGTTTTATAAGTTCATTAAACGATAGGATTCTTCATGGTTCTATCTTTCCTTATATAAAATACTACCAATGATTAAAATTACTTGTATATTGAATGTATATATATTTTTTTACAATTGATATACCTGAGGCCAGCTATATAGCTCATTTCTGTGAATATGATAAATTAACAAATAATAACTGCCTATAACTAGGTACGCGAAATATCATATATTAATTTTAGGGCAATCTATTCTCTCAACGCATGTACAATCATGTTGAGTTTGCAAATGTAGTGGCGTATCTCAGTTCTTTCGCACGCTGTGTAGACATATGAACAAATGCCAAATACTGCAACAGATAATTAGATAAAATCACATTTTGAGTGATTGTGTGAAAACGGAAATGCAGTTGAGCAACAACAGCTTAAAACTTGCAGAGCATTCATTGAACATAGTAAGGTAAAGTCTAGCCGACCAGTAATTGAACTTGCTAAATTTTCCAGTCTCTACCCATTACATAACTGGTGTATCTGTAAGCACAAATTTTCCATGTCTATACATTGCTAAAGTGAATAGCATGAATGTCATCACCATAATACAAAGAGGAATGGACGAGGTATGAAATGGGATTACAGGTCTTGGTAATTGAGATTGCCGAAGAGCAACTGTGGTTATAGTGGAGGCAGACGAGTAAAATTCCACATACGTTATCAAGAATAAAATTTGGTGCTAGATTTAAGCTCATTTAATTTATTTACACTTTTTATGATTTTCCTGATTTCTTTTATCTACCCAGGCGCTTAGCACAGCCGCTGGCCTAAAAGGAATGTCGAAAAAGCTGTGGAAAAAAAGGAGGGGCAGAAGTACACGGGCATATGTTATGCTACCTCTACACTTGGCAGACTAACTCGAATTCCAACACGAATGCGAACAAAGACGAATTTTTTCAGATGCCAATGAACCATGCATCCACACTTGGCCTGCAAACGCGATTCCCAATGCCCAAGCGAACTAGATGAATCAGTCACAAACGAACTGAAAGTGTCTGCTATAAAGAGTATTGATGTAGTTATGGTACACTGCAGGCAGCTATAGTTTACTCTGTGTTGTTTACCAAGAAAATATAAACACCAAGATAACTTCGATGCATGTTCTTGGGTTACTGCTTGCAGGCCAAGTGTAGATGCACACATTACGGGCGTTGGCCCAACTTCCTTTAACTTGTTAAAAATAAAATAAAACGACACCGAGGCGAGCGCACACGAACCAACACGAACACAAGCCATCACATGCCAACCACCCCTCCACACTTGGCGCTCACGAACGTTCGCGAACTTTCGGGCTAAGTGTAGAGGGGGCATTATTATTATGAGACAACGGAAACAACTTGAACCCTTGAATCCAAAAAAATTAAACGGAAGAAATTAATTTTGCGCAAATGGCCTAGGCGAATAATATATTATTTTAAACCAAAAGAATATCGCGGAAAATAGCCGCTGCTCTGAAATTTCAGTCAAATAAATGCAGGATTGGAATTTTCGCCTATTTTTTAATAAGGCCCTGCTACAATTGCCATGTCTCTTGGTCTCTTTGTATCATTCTCTCACGAAAATATGCTGCCACAACAGTTATGTCCCGAGTTGTCCAATTGTAAACATTTCAAATACCAACACAAGAGTGCAGTAGTTTTGAACAACATAATATTTCCTTCTTCATTTGTCTGATGTGTTGTGGCCATTTGCAAAAGTTTCAGGCCACAAATCCCTTTAAAAAAAAATTTATAATATTAGTAGATCTTTTAGAGGCCACAAAATCACTTTAAAAATATTGATGATGTGAATATTTCCAAGCTTATTCTGTTTGAAAGGTAGCTCGGTAAACTGACATTTCAATGGCAAAGTAATTACGTGACCTATTTCCAATTTCGGTACATAATGGTCAATTCACAAAATTCACTTTGTTTTTATTTTTGTATACTACTATTTTTCCCGCGTGGTTTGTGATCTACTGTAGATATTTTACGTTGTTTTTTTTAATTTTAAATAATTTATGTTTGTTTACATTTTTTACATGTTTTCAAACTTATTTTTCTTGCATGGGAAAACTCAATAAGGGGCAAAATTAAAAAGTTCGCCAATTGCTTGATCACGAAGGTACAAGGGACGAAGGGACAAGAAATATGACGTCACAGGGTTTCGTGGACCAATAGGTGAGTTGTGTCCAACGGACATGGCATAGGACAAGTCAGTTGTAGCAGGGCCTTTACGGTACCCAGATAAATTAACCCGCACTGTGACATCGAGTCATTCTGAAAACCACGAGTCTGTTTAAATAAATATATATATTGTTTTTAATACACGAACCACTAGGACAAACCACGAGGACGAACTTCAGGTGACGATTCCTCTTTAAAAAGTAGGTAAACATAAAATTCATAACTATTAGCCCACGTAAATGCCAAATATATTTAAACAAATATTGAAAATGGAATTGAAGCACAAGTTTATTGCTAGTAACGTCGGCATTGGAAAATATATATCTCAAAGTTTCCGGATAATACATAATGGAACGAGGAAATGCAAAACACGAAAACTTCGGGGGCGTTATAAACCAACTATAATAAAACCGAGGGGATTAGTAATCTACCGCTTCTGGTTAACCAAAAGCTCACCTCTTTTTATACATGGCACAATCTGCAATAACCTTATACAATATGTGAGCAAAGCGAATAATTTCTCGAAAACTGTGGCGTGTGAGTTAACATCCAGATAAGTGTCCTACTTGGCTATTTTAATTTGGCACCGAGTCACGAAACTCTAAATTAGTGACCTTTACAAATCGGATAGCTGTTCTTTCCTGGCGTCTGCATTTTATTGTACTGATGTAAATGTCCGTATAGGGAACTTATTCCGGTTAGGCATAGTTCAGAATTTTTAAAGGCGTTAGTTTCCCCATTACTGAAATCCGGATAGGTAGCTATCTCGAATGACTAACTTGTGTTGTCAAATGGGAAAAATCTTGATACTTGTCCAAAGTAAGTGTTTGGCTCCAAAATATGGTTATTAGAAACATTTTCAGTAATAAGTATTTGTTTATTCAGCGTTTTTGTTGCTGCATATATAATATCGCAGGAACCATTACTCAAATTTTAACCTACTTAATTTCTTGGGAGCTATACGCCATACTTGCAGCAAATTTAGTTTTCAAATAAATATAATACAGAAGAGATAACTTTATGAGAAACAAGAAGATAATGAACTCTCTTTTTTTTTCAAAATTGAACTATTTTAAATGATGTTGCTAATATCAAATCTCCTGAAATGTTTGACAGATTTTAACAACCAGTCCACTGTGCTAGAACGAAATTGTTATTTACATAAATTTATTAATTCACTAGCTTCTAAGATACTGAAACATAAAATATAATACTTTCACTTCATAACATGAGAACTTCACAGCCTACATGTGACAAATTTGGTAGTCAAGTAATGCAACAAAATACAACACTATAAGTTTTCAGAATATAAAGCAATTATATTAAACTTTTCTGCCAACTATAATGTTTCGTTTATTTATCTACGTTAAACTACCTTTAATTGTGACACTAATGCATTACTTTCGTCTTATTTTGTAATCATTATTCGTCTCAAAAATTAAGACTATGCCATAATCTATAAATATAAGCGAAATACCACTGACTCATCACGAGATCTCCGAAACTATACGTCCGATTGACTTGAAATTTGGCATGCATATTCCTTTCCGGATCAGGATCGTAACGTCCGTTTATGTAGGCATATGTGATCTGCTACCCGTGCGAAGCCGGGGTGGGTTTCTAGTTTTTAACATTAATTAATCGATTAGGGTCAAATCAGGCATGCAATAAGTTATATGGTATTCGACATTTACGTTTTGATAGAAATACACTTTTATTTTCAAAATAACAAACCTTCAAGCGTATTTCTACAAAACTGATGGGTACTCATCCATCGTATATTTAAGTATTATTATTTTCGTTTTACTATAGCTTTGTAGTGCCCATGGTACGCTAGCAGGGTTCACTGTTCAATTCCTATTGCCAGTACAAGGGGACCATGGAATAATTAATAATAATTACTGTTTAATTGTAAAACTATATTATGGTTGTTAATAATTAAATAACATAAAATGTTTTATAAGGTTTCGAAAAATGTAATCATAAAAGGTAGTTGTACCGTAATCAAAAACAACGCCGAATGCCTAATTGTCCACAACGCCAAATTACGAAGTGATATCAACGTCGAATCACGAAGTGACCTTAACACC
Organism: Bacillus rossius redtenbacheri; assembly: GCF_032445375.1. Taxonomy (NCBI): domain Eukaryota; kingdom Metazoa; phylum Arthropoda; class Insecta; order Phasmatodea; family Bacillidae; genus Bacillus; species Bacillus rossius. The sequence continues at coordinate 231,363,092 of NC_086330.1, forward strand.
GAATCATAAAGTGACCTCAACACCGAATAATGAAGTGACCCCAATGCCGAATCATGAATTTATTGTCCTCAACGGCCAGTTCTTAACTGACCACAACGCTGAAGTCTATATTAACTACAACGCCAAATGCTTATCCCGAATCTTGAGTGGGCCACAATGTAAAATTTTAATCGAGTTACTTACCTCCCAAGCTTTTAAACTCCCTTTCTGAAACCAAAGTAGGCCTATGCATTTCATTGTGAACAAGTAATTCTGAAGATGTTACAACTTCAATATTTTCTACAAGATAAAATAGCTTTCAGCCTAGCAAATAAACTAGTGTCTGAATTTTTAGATCACATTTTTCTCTTATCTAATTTATTTAAGAACAATTTGTAACATTTTATAATTTATAAGCGGCATAGGCTTGCTTAAAACATATTAATTATAATATGAATTAAAATGTAAGCTGTATTTCAATATGCGTGTTTACACCAGAACTAGGTTCGTTCCTAGAAATATTAAACATTTCACTTGTAAGTATTTAAACTAAGTAGAGCATGTAATTATATAGTCATGCGGACAAAGATGATGGTTTTACTTTGGACATGTTGGAGATAATATTGAAAATACCAAAACAATATTCTTACGTTAATATTAGTGTCTTCAATTTTTGTAAGAAGGGTGCTTAGTGGAAATACTTATGAGCAACATGAAGTAGGTACTTAAGGATTTGGTAAGTCTACTTGTAAATAACTGAAAAATATTTGCTTCGTAATTTAATGTTAATTTTAAGCGTTGCAGAATTAAAAACAAGTGCCCGGTAATATCTAAAAGTGTGCATTTCCTAAATGACAGTTCCGCATTTTTCAAAGGTCCATATAGTATAGTAAAAAGATAATGTTATGTATTTTGGCGAGGTCCTTATAAGAGGTGATGGAGTGAAAATACCATAGCTTGTTTGACACTTTTGTGACTCGGAGTTATAATATATTTTTTGCTAAATAAAACCAAAATGTAAAGAGATGTAATAGCGATAATATATAAACAGGAAAATAATAATCACAACAGTAGTATACTTTGGGGGCGCCTGGGACAGGGTTCAGGGTGTGGATTGTGATTGTCGGTCCGCCATATTGGATTGTGACGTCACGGCGGCCAACTTGGATGGTTGTGCCTTGACCTTTGACCTTGACCTTGACCCCGACGGCCATTTTGGATCCGCCATCTTGGATCCGCCATTTTGGATGACGTCATTGTGTTCTCGAACATTCCGACGTTGTGTTTTCCGCCATATGGGATCCTATTAATGTTGCAATATTCGTTATGGTCGCCATCTTGAAATTTGGACGCCATCTTGAAAATCTTTAATTATTATCCGATTTTAATGAAAAAAATTACAAAATTCATCAAAAAATTAACTTATTCGAATTTTGATTGATTATATCGATCACCGTCCTCGGTTCGAACCCGGTGAGTGCAAAAAAACTAAAAATAGCGACAGGCTCCTTCTTCAATGGTGGATGCAGGCAGACTGACTCCTACCACTTTTTTTCAAAGCAAATATATCGTCCCTAGTGTGACATCATGTCCGCCATCTTGAAAATCCGTAATTTAAATGCTAGAGATTCGGGGAAAAAATTAAAAAATCATTAAAAAAATTAATCAACATAATTAAATAATAAAAAATCCTTAACACCACCGTTGCACTTTTCGTGACGGCTGCCATCTTTAAATCACCCACTGGAGGTCACCATCTTGTTTTCGTCCGCTAGAGTGTGCTGATACCAGTTAGTATACTTATCTGGTCACCAAACCTTTGACCTTGGCCTTGAAATCCAACCTTGACCTTGAACTTTGACCTTGACCTTGAACTTTACCTTGACTTTGAACTTTGACATTGGCCTAGAAATCCAACCTTGACCTTGAACTTTGACATTGACCTTGAACTTTACCTTGACCTTGAACTTTGACATTGACCTTGAAATTTAACCTTGACATTGAAATTTGACCTTGACCCTGAACTTTGACCTTGACCTTGAAATTTGACCTTGACCTTGAAATTTGACCTTTTCCTTGGAATTTGACTTTGTCCTTGTCGACCATCATGGATCCGTCATTTTATGTTCAGTACATGCTACCAGGAGCTACCACCTGCTGGAGTACGCCATCTTGTGTGTGTACTTGTATTATAGAGTACATTTCCATCTGGATAATTTTATTCTTACCCGCTACAGTGCAGTAATCATTAATTACGGAGGCGCCCCCCGCCATCTTGAAATTCGGTCACCATCTTGAAATCATGCAATAATGTAGCTAGAAAAGCGGGAAAAATTCCAAAGTTGAGCAAAGATAAAGTTCACAGCTAGCAGAATTTATTTATGTATTTTGTATTAATTTTTTAATTTAAAATATTTTTTTTTCTGTATTTTTAATGATATCAAAGAAAACTTGTGGTGGTTATCTCCGTGTGCTTCTGATTATTCTTGTCAATATTATTATGGTTTTCTCCGCGTGCTCCAGATTATCCTTGTCAATATTATGGTGATTATCTCCGTGTGCTTCTGATTATCCGTGTCAAATTTGATGGTTTTCTCCAAATGCTTCTGAATAACCTTGTCAATATTATGATGGTTTTCTCCGTGTGCACCCGATTATTCTTGATAAAATTTGATGGTTTTCTCCAAATGCTTCTGATTATCCTTGTCAATATTATGATGGTTTTCTCCGTGTGCTCCCAATTATTCTTGTTAATATTTTGATGGTTTGCTCCGTGTGCTCCTGATTATTTCTGGCTAGACATATGATGGTTTTCTCCGAGTGCTCGTGATAATTTATGGCTAGACATATGATGGTTTTCTCCGAGTGTTCCTAATTATTAGTGAGAAATCGGTCTCTGCATGAAGGATTTTTTACTTAATGAGTCATTTCATGTTATTCAGAGTTACATTTAATTAGTGAACTTCTGCAACTTAATCATCACTTGTAATATTTTTATCAGGTGGAAATTTAAAAAAAAAAATCATTACTCAGTCGAATAATAATCTCTGAGAAATCTAAGAAGCACTAACAGGAAGGACGAACTTCCTTCTCCTTGGAGTCTAGCGAAGCCAACCTTCCTTTGCGATCGATAGAGAGCATACCGCATCCCGCATTAATGAAATTGATATTATTTACCTGCAAGAAACACGTGGCGACATCTGTTGATGACGGCCAGAACTACTTGCATCAATTTGCTTTGCATTAGATAACTTAACTCTCGCTGATGAAATATTTAAAAAATTCTATTTAAGAAATGGTTGCAATTGGAGAAAACTGACAGTTTGTATCTAACATTAGTCACAGAAGCTACCATAGATCATGGTTTGTTATCTGCAGCTGAATCGGAAGGAAGCCGCTGTAGATACTGTGGCAAGGATTTTGTCATGATAAGGAATGCTAGACGTCATGAGAAGAATGATTGTGCTAGAAACCCACTAGGCAACATGTTAAGCTGTAATCGATGTAGCAGGTTGTTAACACGAATTGACAGCTTAAAAAGACATGATAGAACACGTAAAGTCTAGACTACTTACGGCATAGAGGACACCGATGGATCCACTAGACTAAAGAAGAGTGATCTGCATTACGACAATAATTTTCCTTGTCCTGAGCGTGATGGTATTAGCTCACCCGATCGTGAGGAAGAACATAAATTGAAGGATGCTAATGGCATCGGGAAGACTGAAACTAATGGAAGTATCAACACCGTGAAAAGTGAGAATACATTTAAGCCTATATTCAGTAGATCCTCCATTCTTTGTAAAAATGATGATGGACTCCTAAAAAGGAAGCAT